>NC_092358.1:12240985-12840985 GCF_030848805.1 Temnothorax longispinosus
ATGTTTGGACAGGTTCGATGCGTTATCGGGTCGATCATCGTCCCGATGACGTCATTTCTTCCTTTGTCTTTCACGTACTGCGTAGATAGATTGTTTAGTCTACGCGATAACCGCCCCCTTTTTCCTAGAAAAATGTTGTTTACGACGAACATGTTCCGACAGGTTCGATGCGTCATTGACAATAAAACACGCTACTACGCAGTGCGCTATCGAGTTAGTCTTACCATTGTGCGCCGCCTAGCGGCGAGTCGTTGCGAACGAGGCCCCCGCGGCGCGACCGCGGCCCCCGCGGACCCCCACGCGGCTCCCGCGGACTCTCGCGCGGCCCTCGCGCGGCCCCCGCGGCGCGACCGCGACCGCGACCGCGAACGCGAACGCGGACTTCCCCTCCCGCGGATCCGCGGCGCGGGTGAGTCATCCCGGTGAGTCATCCCGGTGACTCATCCCGGTGAGTCATCACGGTGAGTCATCCCGGTAGTATGTCAAGGTCAACCTCCTCCCCCCCCTCTTCCCCGCGAAATCCGATACCCTTGTGTAACCCGATACCCTTGTGTAACCCGATACCCCGCTCCTCCCCCTCCCTCTCACCCCCCGCGAAATCCGATAACCCCCCCTCCCTCACCCCCCTCGGAGCCCCCGGGGTGGAATCGGCCTATACTAACTACTGTGGAGCGCAATAAAGTTTAGGCGTGTATTTACATATGACGAACGTTTCGGCCCCTCATTTGGGCCATCTTCAGCGTTTATTAGTAAAATGAAACTATTCCTGCGGAGATCGAAGCAGCAAACTCCCTTCCTGGAGAGATGTCATGGCAAGCGAGCAAATAACCCGGTTGCGGTGGACATTCCACTTAAAAATGAAATTATTATGTGGCAATTTTAAATTCCCAAAATTTGAATTTTGGTTTTGGTATGCTTTCAAGAAACAAAAAATGCTCTTATTTTGGCAGCCTCGAACGCTGCAAATTAGGTGATTTTTGCTTTTATTCATTTTGGCGTCTGATTTATGCAATATTTCACCGAAAATTAACCTCTGTGGCGTCACATCGACTTTGCGCTACCACACATATCAAGCGTCACACCGATTTTGCACTACCACATATATAAAAATCCTCTGATTGGTCTCCGCCAAAATAATGGCGATGCGCAGTACGGATCGGCGCAAACCACGAAAAAGGGTAAGATTGAGCATACTAGTTATACTATGCCCCCACCACGGGAGTTTCGCGACCTGTGTATACGACCGTGCACCGAGCTGTCACCGAGTACCGAGCATATCGTTAACGAGAAAATCTGTATTACCCACATGGGTGAGTAATATGCCACTTTGCAACACTTTTGTATTTCTTTCTTTTTAATAGTAAACAATCAAAATATTTCATTAAAACTATATATAAATAACAGATAAAAGAAGGCAAAAGAAGACCAGGTAACCAAGAGGTATGCAAAGATACCTCAAAAAGAAAGAGAAATAGGAAAAAGGAAAAATTGGAGTGAAGGCTGAACTTCTTCGATGTCGTAATGTCGAATATTTTAATTCTGTTCTAATTCATTTTCTATCATTTTCTATATTACCGGCCTATATCTGCCCTTGTCCAACGAGAGGCATCTGTTCTTGTTTCGATTGCTGCGCCATCTCTCGTTACACGCAATAGTACTCCGCACGCATACATACATATGAGATTTTCAACGACAATTTTCTCTTATACTAAAGCTTCTAAGCTTATTTCTGAAAGCACAACATTATTCTTTTTTGCAATTCCGAGGGCGCTGTATATGCTAATTTTATACGTACAAAGTCTAAATTTTTATGTGCAGCAAATGTTGTCACGTCATACATATAATTTTTTTATTTTTTTTTTCGTTTTTGATGTAAAATCAACGCTAGCGCCCTCTGTTTTTATACGTACTTTAATTCTGTAAAAAAGTTTTTTCAATTCCGTAAAGCCAATTCAAAGTTAAGTGTCAACAAAAAAATGTCGGTAATTCTTGCTATTCCAGCATCCCCTTAAGTGTGGCATATTCCCCCGAGTTACCTTATTGAATTTTACAATCTCCTGCTCATGTGAACTGCGCGTCACATTTTCGTCGATCTTCAATTATTGTGATTAATTATTAGATTAAATTAAGATTAGATTTTGTAAATGTTTATTATTTATTATTTATTATTTTATTTATTTTTCTGAAATAAACAGCAAATAAATTAGTAAATTAATCATCGAACTTAATAAATCTTTGCTTATGTCGTAATTATGCATACAGTAATTGTAATTTTATTTAAAATACTAATATCAAATTTTATTTAATTAAAAATTTTTTTACATTGCGATTATTTGCATTGGACTCTATTTATGAAAGGAGGAATCTGCGTAACATTTTTGTGTTATTTTTATATTGTATATATAATATATAATGTATATATAATATATAATTTATATTTTTTTTACTTATAACTTGTGTTATGTAAAATGGTTATAATGCAAAATATAATATTAAAATATTTGAGAAAGGTTATGCACAGAAATTCTTGTGTATGATTGTATTACTCTACCTTATAGCTGGATTCGGGGATCACGCTATTAGCGCCATTTGCTTATTCTATCTTTGTTGTACACCTGATGAGTGATCAAGATAGAATGATGCAATAGCGCTAATAGCGCGCTCCTCGAACGCAGCCTATATATCCGCGTATTATACTATTTTCCGAAATTGATGTATAAAACAAAGTATCTAAATTCTCTTTAAAGTATATGAATAATGAGAATATAAATTTGTCGTTATAATAGAACAAATAATAACATTGAATCAGATCGTAATGCAAAAAATTTAAAAAATCATGCGTGTGGTCGCCACGCGCGTTAGAAGTGAAACTTCTGAAGGCAAGGCTTTGCCATAAATTTTCTGAAATTAATACAAAAACAATGCAACGGAATTAGTCACTCCAAGCCGCCCGCAACTCAAAAATATAGTGTTATACGCAGTTCTCACTATATCCGTCTTGCCAGTGCCGTACGCCTGATCGAATTTTCGTGACGCGTTTTCGAGTCGCAAAATCGAATTTACTTACCGATCCAAAAGGAGTTTCACTTTGTACGCCTGTTGGTCGAATTTTCGTGACACTATTTTGTGACGTTTTTTCGTGTCGCACAATCAAACTTACTACCGTACCAATTAAAGAAGTTTCATTTCGTACGCCAATTGGTCGAAAATTTTCGTTGCACTTTTCGTGTCGCATAATCGAACTTACTACCGTGCCAGAAGAAGAACCGTCTCGCCAACGCCGTACGCCTATTGGTCGAATTTTCGTCACATTTTCCGTGTCGCACAATCGAACTTACTACCGTACCAAAGAAGTTTCATTTCGTACGTCTATTGGTCGAATTTTCGTTACATTTTCCGTGTCGCACAATCGAACTTACTACCGTTACCAAAGAAGTTTCATTTCGTACGCCTATTGGTCGAATTTTCGTTACACTTTCCGTGTCGCACAATCGAACTTACTACCGTACCAAAGAAGTTTCATTTCGTACGCCTATTGGTCGAATTTTCGTTACACTTTCCGTGTCGCATAATCGAACTTACTACCGTGCCAGAAAAAGAACCATCTCGCCAACGCCGTACGCCTATTGGTCAAATTTTTGTTACACTATTTGTGTCGCACAATCGAACTTACTACCGTACCAAAGAAGTTTTACTTCCGTTACACTTTTTCGTGTCGCGAATCGAATTCACTACCGTGCCTAAAAAAGTTTCACTTCAAAAATTTGAAAATAAATTGTTGACTCCCGGGTGCAAACGCCCGTTACGCTACTGATTGTGAGTAGAAAAAGACAGAGCTTGACCTCTACCGGCCGCTATGTCTTTCTTTCCAACTGGTCACATTTTTCTATACCTTCGCGTAGTCCATAATGTCGATGTATGTATACGACCGTGGTCCCGTGTGCAGGAGCCATTAAGGATTCATCCCCATGGAAAAAGAAATAGCGGAACGGAATTAAAATGGAATTCCTTTGATTGGCTAATATTCCACCTTGAGAATCCCCGCACCTGGAAATTAGCCAATCAAAGTAATTCCGTTTTAATTCCGTTCCGCTATTTCTTTCTCCATGGGGATGCACCCTTAGCCCCGTTTTACACGTGCCGTCCATTAGTATGTACTTGGCCGGAAATAAACGTTTTTTTAAAGAATTTCTATAGCCGGTATTCATAATCGGTTCTTATTTCAAGACTGTCTTAAAGTAATGTCTTAAGATGCTAATACGGCTTTGTGATTGGTTCATGATGTCTTGTACAATCTTAAGTTACGGTCTTATAAGTACGGTCTAATAATAAACCAACAAACGCTAAAATTAGACCAACAATCATCAGCAAACGATTACGCATCGATTAGACCGTTTTTTAATTAAAAATGAGATTTTTTCGGCTAACTTAACGCTAATTTTTTTTAATTAAAAAAAAAAAATTAAGTATAAGAACCGACTATGAATACCAGTCTATATGAAATCGTTTGTATTTTGTATAAAGACTTTTTAAGTGCAATTGAAAAGGTTTGTGAGTTATTCATTTAATTGTAATTAATTATTTATTTTTACACCATATATGCATTTAGCCGAAATAGATAAATTAATAAAAGTTTTTCTATGGAATTGTTTGTATTTTGTATGAAAAGTTATGAAGTGTGATTAAAAAGTTTTGTGAGTCACCCAGATAATTTTAATTAAATATTTATAAACTCGGTAATTAGCCAAAATACAGATTTTTAGGTAAGGCCAATTTCATCAACCACGGTTAACTTTAACCGACAGTTAAAGTTAGCAGGATTGACCCATAGAAATAAATCAACCCTGCTAACTTTAAAGCCGGTTCTACAAATACGTCGCAAACGATGGCAAATGCTAGTTGAAAAGTCCCAGATAGCATAGTGGCGTCAAGTGGCGTAATAATAGCTCCGGTAACTTAGCCGGTCAACTTCGACTTTATTAAATTTTTTTTTTTAATTGTTTGTTGGTCATTTGTTGGTGATTGTTGGCCTAATTACAACGTTTGTTGGTTCTTAATTAATTAAAATATAATAATAATAAAAAATAGCGTTAAGTTAACCGAAAAAATCTCATTTTTAATTAAGAAACGGTCTAATCGATGCGTAATCGTTTGCTGATGATTGTTGGTCTAATTTTAGCGTTTGTTGGTTTATTATTAGTCTTAAAAACGAAAAATTATCTTGGTAATCCTGAACATGCCCTGCGGCCACATGCGCATGCTCAGTGGCCGCACGCGCATGCAAAAGTGCGCGAATTTAAAATGTATGTATACTTATATAATGCATATCACTTATTGTTACTTTTCAGTGATGAATATATCATCTTTTATATAATATATCAAAGTACTAGTCCGAGAGCTGAGGGACCAAAACTGCAACAGTTTTAGAAAGGCTGATATTTTAACATTAGGTCATGTATCGGTTGTATATCAATAGCCTGCCGTCAGTCAGCCAGTTTCGGTAACAGCTGGCGCGGGGGCGGCTCCAAACTTGTAAAAAAAACATGTATGTCGCAACTGTTTTATAAAATCTGAAAATTAGTTTGTAGATAGTAAGTCAACTAACAAACTGTGTGGGTGTGGTTAGTCAGCAAAATATTGCAACGGTACGCGTCAGCAGCGCGCTAAGTCAAAAAATTGTAGTTGGTGAAAGTGTTGTATAAAATCTAAAATTTTGCATACAATTAGTTAATATTATTTAAAACAGGAAAAACATAGTCAGAATTTTTATGTGTAACAAATGCCGTCAGCAGCCAATAGAAGGGCACGCCGCGCGTTTGATTTATATAGCGCGCTAGACCGCAAAATGCTTTTATGTAATTCTGAAATATTTGTAATTCAATAGTTTATTTAAAATATTAAGCAATCTGCAGAATATTATATTCTGAGACCGAAGTATAACACTATTGGTTCCATCAAGAGCAGGTATACAGTCGACGGTGAACGCAGATATAAATTAACCCACAAGTAACCTTTGTACACGTGTACACGTTTCCCTCGCTTTATATAGATATAGATATAGATGTATAATACGAGAGCAGTGTAAGTTAGAGCGTCGTTCGAGAGTGTTTGGAAGTGAAATGGAAGGAAGTGCGCGTCCTATTTGCGTGATTTGCTTAAAAAAAGGAGGCGACGTAAAATAATTTGAGGAGCAGACTCTTGCCACATGCAAAAGTATTATAAAAATTCGCCAAGATTATAACTTAAACTACAGCAATGTAGGTTTTCCATCCAGCAAAAATGCTCAGGAAGGGTACCACGCTGCTTGTTATCACCGATTTACGACCTTGAGCAAAAAATATAGGGAAGAACTCAAGAAGCAACAATCTTTAATATCAAGGTAAGATAAAATTGTTTTATTTGAGTGACAATACGTGCAAGAGCGTGGAGAGGGACCGCACGGAGAGAAAAAAAAGAAAAATCTATTGTTTTGTGGTTGCCAAAATAGCGTTTTATCAAAAAAAGGAGAGCCTACTGGAAAAAAGCAGCTACTGCTTGAGCTTACTGGAAAAAAAGCAGCTAGGCTCGCCTTTTTCGAGAGCGCGGACCAAAACATAATCTCAAAAAAAAAAGAGTAGCTCCTTTTTTTTCAATTTATTGTCAAATTATAACTTTGATTATTATTACTTTATTAACCTTCACTGTACTTTTGCAAACAACACTTTTTAATTAATAATATAAGTCGGCATTATAAAAAATATGTACATAAAATCGAATAAATAAATAATTATTTTAATTCAAGTTAATAATTCAGGTAATAAATAATTGCAAGCAAATTTGTCAGCCTTTTTTTTCATTAATAAACTAACCAAATGTATTATATGTTTACTAATTTGCAGATGCTGAGTCCGAAGTAACTGATATCGAAGAAAATTACGATGAGTCTGATAAAGTATATGATTGCAGCAGTGATTCTGATTAGAAAAATTATTTTAATTTTATTATTAAATATAACCATTTATTTTATTATTAAATATAATCAGCCCGCGCCATCGAGCGCGCTATATAAATCAAACGCGCGGCGCGCTTTTCTATTGGCTGCTGACGGTGTTTGTTACATAAAAATTCTGACTGACTATGTTTTTCTTGTTTTAAATAATATTAACTAATTGTATGCAAAATTTTAGATTTTATACAACACTTTCACCAACTACAATTTTTTGATGACTTCAGCGCGCTGCTGACGCGTATCGTAGCAATATTTTGCTGACTGACCATACCCACACAATTTGTTAGTTAACTTACTATCTACAAACTAATTTTCAGATTTTATAAAACAGTTGCGACATACATGTTTTTTTTACAAGTTTGGAGCCGCCCCCGCGCTAGCTGTTACCGAAACTGGCTGACTGACGGCAGGCTATTGATATTCGTCATGGGTAGCGACTGTTGCGACCCTAGCGGCCTCGAACAGAACCTTCCAAGTCGTGTATTGATGCGATTCAAACATCGGGTGCGTATGCGAGTTGTAAGATCAGTAAAATGAATTTTTTAATAAACCTCAGTAACTTAATTGATTATGTTGGAAGTGGTTTGAGAGCGTATGTTGAAGGGGAGAACGTACTGAAGGCAAACCACCTTATGTATGTTGGAATAATTTCCAAAAAAGTAGAGGAAATAAAAATAATGTCCTTGTGCTTAAAAAGCTCGAATTTGTTTGGTCCACCACACGAAATTAATTTAGTTATTGATATAGCTAATAGAATAAATATATCTTGCATATGTTCCTGCAAAGCAGGCCAGTCTGGTAAATGTAAACATAGTGTTGCCTTATTAATGCATTTAACTAGGTAAGTAACATTAACAATTTTATTTTCATATATTGTGATGCATAGACTAATTTATTTTCACATTCTTAAAGAACTGCTATCGAAGATATCGAAGAATCAAGCTGTACAGACGTAAAACAAAAATGGGGAAAATTAAAAGAAAATGCAAAATTGATGTATGAAGTTACACCAATAAAGAAATTTTGCCATGGTGTTCAACATCAGGATGCTCCACAAAATATTGAATGTATTCCAGAGCATATATTAAATAATATTTTTCAAATTTTATTACAAAGTAAGAAATTTATGCTTAAAAAATAAAATATGTATATATTCATACGTAAAAAATATGTACAAAATTTTTTAGGCGCTCCAGAAAGTGAATTAAGTAAAACAATTAAAGGATACAGAAGTTCTGTTAATAATAAGCCTGTAGCATGCATGAATGTCATAAAAAATGAAGATTGTAGAGTTTTACTTAGTGCACAAATATATTTTCCTATCAAGGAAGATACGATTTTATATGTTACTCAGATAAATGATATTATTTGTAATATTACTTTGAAAAATATGCTTCCTCAAAAAAGAGAGTTCTACGAACAAAAAGTGTGTATTACAGTAGAAGATGCAGTTTTATTATGCAGTAATACTCAAACCTAAAAAAGCTGTAAATGGTTCGAAGAAAGAAAGCAAAGGATCACTGCCAGTACTGCATATTCTTTCTTAACTTATATAAATAATAAAAATCCAGATTGGGATACTAAAATAAAAAAGCATTTAGAATTTAGACAATAAATTTGAAGGTAATGCAAGTACAAGATATGGGACACAAATGGAACCAAAAGCTAGAAAATGTTATGAGCGGTGCACAGGATTATAGTAATAGTGCAAACAGGATTATTAGTAAATCCAGTCATTCCATGGCTGGGATACAGTTCAGATGGAATCGTTGTAGGTAAAAAAATTATTGAGATAAAATGTCCCATTGTAGGGAAAAAACAAGGAGCAGCTGAAATGATAGCTAATGTCCCATGGATTGACCAAAGATCTGAAAATATTAGTATTAAAAAAAAACATTCATATTACTGTCAAATCCAATTAGGAATGTTTATAAGTAACATACACAAATGTGATCTTGTTGTTTACTCATCATTAGATGATAATTGTGTAATTATAAATGTTCAGTATGATAGTGAGTTAGTATTAAATGAATACATACCTAAGCTTCAAACAGTATATTTCATGCAAATTTTAAAACATTTGTGCAATGAAACTCAGTCCTAAAGACTCAAAAGAGATAGATAGAACATTACAATAATTACATAAAATATTGGATTTTATGCTAAAAAAGTTATGAGTAAATTATTAATTATTTTAGTTTATTTTATTGTTTTTTTATAATTTTTATAACCAGAAGTATTTTTGTTTAAAATATATTTATATCACAAGAAAGCAATGTTATAATGGTTTATTGAAATGGAAAATAATATTGTTTATACTTTGTATTTAAAAGCTGTATATCTTTTATTGAAAACACTAATTTTTAATGTGACAAATGTTAGTTAAAATAATGAAAAGAAACGCTTAATGAAAGAAAATTCATAAATGTGACGAATATTTGTGATATTACATGTAATTTTTATTTAATAAGAAAGAAATGTAATTAGGTTAATTTACTGTGCTGTTAATATTTTTCTACTTTGTATTTTGAATGCGCTTTAACATTTGTTGAAAGCATCAATATCGGTAATAATTTCGTCCGCCAGTGAATAAAATCAGCAAATTCAATTTATTTCTCGATTAATTAGCGCAATATATACAAAAATGCACAACGTTTCGGCTCAAGATTCGAGCCCTTTTCAAGTGCGAACTGAAACTGAAACTGAATTTGCTGAAAGCATCAATGTTTTTCAATTTAAATAATAAAAGTTCACAAATAAATTTGAGAAAAAATGTTATTTATTACACACTTATAAATTATAAACAACTATTTAAATTATTACACATTTTTTTGTTCAATTAATAAAAGGTTAATATAATCATTAATAATGTAGAGTCACATATTATTAACTACTAAGCAGAGAGAAACCTGAGAGCGGCCATCCGGCTTCGGGGGACGTCTGTCCTAATCTGCCCTCTGAGAAAGTGGACGTCAACTACGGCGTTACGCTCGGTAACGATCAGAGAGAACTCGGGTAACGATACATGGGTTCGTATCCATGCTATGGTTCGTATCCGAACTACTCAGATGGAGGGGATATGCTGGTCGCGCAAGCCTTTCCTCTGTCCGTGTACGCTAGGCCCTCGGCAAGCTTCGAGCGGGGAGAGAAGGGCAGACATACGATCTGCTGTCTCTCTTGAGCTGTGACGTTGCCGCTTTGCACGGGCCGGCTTGCCGGCTATACCACGATGCCACGCATTTCGGGTATCGCGTCTCGTGTCTCACCGAGTGCCGAGTCTCGAGTTGACAAATCGACGATACGCTATACCCGCTATATACGTTACATTTGCTTGTATACAAATTTTAATTTTTATATTTATAATTAAATAAATAAATAAATAAATAAATATAATATATATATATATATATGTATATATATTTGAAATTTATAAATATATAAAGATTGCAAATATAATTAATTAAATAAATATTTATAAACATAAAAACTAAAATTCGTAAATGTAATGTATAGAAATCACCGTTCTATGCTTTTCTATCTAAAAAAGTCTTACATTAAAAACCTTTACTTTGCATAATAAATTTTAAATTTAATATTTAAATGCATACCAATAATTATATTATTAACTATATTGAGAAAAAAATGGTAGTTTATAATGTTTCTTGCACTGCTCTTATTAAATTTATTTTACCTATGCATGTTCAAGTGGCCAAATTACGAGCAACAACAGAAGGATAATTGGATAAAAATAAAAACACTTTCTTAAATAAACAATACACATGGGTAATACAGTGAGTTCTATTATAATTCTCGTATAGTTCTGAACGTGTTCTAACGTTTATTTCTAAAGAGTTCTGACAATAAGCATTATTTATTCATATTTTAAATAATTTTTATCGACCAAGAAAGACGCATTTACGGGTATGTGGGTGAGACGCTGTAGAAAATCTCGGAGTTCTGGCTTATATAAAATATTTTTCGTACAGTTCTAAGCATACTAAAACAATTTCTAAAGAGTTCCGGGCATTGGCAATGTTGTATAATTTTTAAATAAATTAATAACGCACGAAAGTCAGGAATTTATCGAGAATAGGGTCTTTCTCGAGCGATAAAAATTATTTGAAAAATGAATAAATAATGCTTATTGCCAGAATAAAATGGGACAACGTTAGAACACGTTCAGAACTACACGAGAATTATAGCAGAACTCACAGAACTGCCGAAATACGGCCAGCTTCTCACCTTATTTTCGATAAATTCCTGACTTTCGAGCGGTATTAATTTATTTAAAAATTATACAACGTAGCTAGTGTTTGCTAAAGTTAATAAACATATATATACAACGTAGCTAGTGGCGGGAACTCTTTAGAAAATGCTTTAGTATGCTCAGAACTATACGAAAAATATTGTTACGCTCGTCCGCGCGTTCGCTACACACACACTCACGCACACACTCGCGAACGCGGCGCGCGATCCCGTTGCCGGGAATAAAGACTCTCTCTGGTAGAAAAGAACTCGTTTAATGAGAATTTGCGAATACAACGAAGGGCTCGTGAACACGTCTGTTCGACACGAAGGCCCAGCGAAGAATCTGAATGCCGACATCTGTCAACAACAGCGACAGGCCCGTCGTCAAGCACGTCGTCAGGCAGCGCTTTGCGACTGCCTTCCGGGTTTCTACCGGGCGTCTCGGCTCGGGCGCAACAATATTTTATATAAGCCAAAACTCCGAGATTTCGCACAGCGTCTCATCTTCTTCTGTCATGATTACTTTTCGGTTAATATTAATTTTTTTAAATATAACACAAAGATTCTAACGCTCGGAACTCTTTAGAAAATGTTTCAATATGCTCAAAACTATTCAAAAAATATTTTACATAAACCGGAACTCCGAGATTTCAACTGGCGTCTCAACCGGTATACTCGTTGCATTGTAATTTTTTTTTAGTACCTTATAATTAATTTTTTTGCTTTTATATGGCAGAACTCTTTATAGAACTGTTATAGAACTATAGATCTTGCAAAATCTGATGAGATAAACTCTTTATAGAACTGTTATAGAACTATAGATCTTGCAAAATCTGATGAGATACAGTGGTGGAACTTGTGTAGGACAAAATGAGACGCTGCGTGAACATAGCGTCTCAGTTTGTACTGATGCGTTTTTTGAAAGAAGCCAGAACTCTCAATAATTTGTGAGTTTCTGCAAAATGAGACGATAGCTTCACACACACGTTAGGAAGAGAATGTATAAAGAATTATTAACGGAGATATTTTAATTTAAAAGATCATTAAAATATATATTTTTCAGGAATGTTTTATAGAGAAACGAAGAAAGTGAATAACGTTAAACTTTGCATGTTTTCTTCACTTTATTTTAAAAATTTATTTTTATTTTTTAAGTAACAAAAATGCTCTTTTTTCTGTTATATCCTGGTCACTATAAATGACAGACGATGTAAATAATTCTAGCTGTTTTAGGTATCTGAAACGCAAAAAGCTAAAATTTTCTTATTCTGCAGGAGAAGTGTGGCTATCGTCTGAACTAGAACTAAATCAATATTTCCATTCTGAGCGGCTTTTTTATTTAAAATATTATAACTTTTTTCAAAATTTTATTAGTATTTTATAAAAAAAAAATGTTTATTCTAGTTCAGACGATAGCCCATATCACTTATTCTGAATAAGAAAATTTTTGGTTTTTACGTTTCTGATACCTAGAACAGCTAGAATCATTTACTTCGTCTCTCATACTTACGTCTTTTAGTGATCAAGATATAATATAAAAGTAACAAAAAAGAAGAATATTTTTCTTACTTAAAAAATAAAAATAGATTTTTAAAATAAGATTAAAAGAACATGCAAAGTTTAACGTTATACGCTTTCTTCGTTCCCCTATAAGAAATTCCTGAAAAATACCTATTTTTAAAGACCTTCTCCGGCTCCAATCATACTCAACTTGTATTCATGCTTAAAAAGAAAAATTTATTTTACTAAAGTTAATTTACTAAATATTACATATAACAACTAAAAAATAAGAAGTTAACTTCAAATCGCGTACTTCACACAAGTATTTCTCGAAAACGAGTACCGCAAGGGTATTGAAACTTATCGTATATTATTAATTTCTATTTATATATATAAAGCATCATATACTAGTCTTTCAAAAACATTTAGAGAAAACTTTTTTCACAATTTATTAAAATGTCTTTTTCACAATACCTCGAAATAGGAATTCCGTGTTAAAAGTTAAAACTTTGAAGCTCAATATCTCGATTTTTAATACCGCAAAAGGTACTAAAATTTATACTACACATAAAGCACACCTATAAATTAATGTATATTCACAGTTTCAAGAAAATCTAGAGAAAATCGATTTTCCGGAGAACGTCCTTAAGATCTTTCAAACCAGAATACGCTCTTGTAATTTATTATTTGTCATTAACATATTTTATTATTAATCACATACATATAAGTGTGAGAAAGCATATGGTACAAAATAATTTCAATATTCAAATTATTGTAATAATAAAGAAATCAATTATTTACATTTTCTTCTGTGTGTGTATGTGTGATGTTATTGACAATAGTTTCTTTGCACGTTTACATTTCTTTTGCAGATTTTTTACACGCTTAATTTTCACAAGTGTGATGTCAAATACAGACAAGATTTTTGTTTATCTGCTATAAGCGTTATTTTGAATGTAAGATTTTAATAATCAAATGTTTTTACGGTTTTCACACGCAATGATTAGTGGCGCCAACTGACTGGCATTCATTGGCGCCAGAACCGACTAGCAAACTCACAAGTATTTACACAGTGATTGGCGTATAATATGGAAAATATTTAACATTTATTAAACACACAGTAAATGACAGCAAGCATATAACCTCCAAATTTGAGGTTATATGCTTTGGCCAATAACCGCCAATAAACGCCACATTACTAGCGCCAGTTTGTATCAAGTGTTTACACTTGCATTTTTACTGGCGTTAGTCGACTGGCGCGGCCTGGCGCCACCAATCATTGCGTGTGAAAACCGGCCTTTATAATCAAACATTTTCAAACTGCAAGCGAGGGACAAGCAATATCATCTACAGCATGTATCCTTAAAATACTACGATCTTTTCTAGCAGCACTAGCCACTAGCGTATAATTTGTCTGCCGACATTACTAATTTCTTCTGCAGCAACACATAAAATGTTGAACAGTTTTCTCGAATGGTTGTAATAACGTCTGTATGTCCTTGCATTATTAATTCGTTAAGGTATTGCTCACATTCTCATTCTATTAACAAAATTTTGAAAAAAGTTATAATATTTTTAATAATATTTTTAATAAAATTTAAAACTATTAATTTAGAAATTACATCTTCTGACCAAAAGCGTTGGTCGAAATTAATAATGTCTCGATGATTGATCCAAAAAAGTGCTGTGTGAATCCGACAAAGCGAGTTGGCTTACGGTTTTTTCAATGTTCATATCGGTAAAGACGTTATATATTGCCAGTTACTGTCGATTTAAGCTGCTGTAACTGTTATTCTATTCACTGGCGAAATAAATTTATTATTCTGATTTTTAATAATATAAGAGAAATAAAACCGTTTTATGACTGTTATACAATCAATCAATATTAAATAAGCCGTGTACGATCCGAGCTTGGATCTTAATAGCTTAATAATATTTTTTATGTATAATTACACGTATATTTTTTCCAATCTTAATAAATTGCGCGCTGACTAACTTGTCAGACTTACAACACAGCTCCTGTTAGAGTAGTAAATTCTTTACTATTATTTAAATCGATTTAATTAGAGGGGTGTGAGGGGATTTTATTAATCCAATAGGAGCTGTGTTGTAAGTCTGACAAGTTAATCGGCGCGTATTATAGTTGATTAAAGTTGGAAAAATATGTAAATATAGTATATAAAAAATATTATTAGGCTACTATAAAATCTAAGCTCAGATCGTAAATGGTTTATTTAATATTGATTAATAATATTTTTGATAAAAAAGCCGCCTAGAATCTAGAATGGAAATATTGGTTTAATTCTAGTTCAGACTATAGCCACATATACTTCTTCTGAATAAGAAAATTTTAGTTTTTTGCGTTTCAGATACCTAGAACAGCTAGAATTATTTACACCATCTGTCATTTATGGTGACCAGGATATAACAGAAAAGAAGAGCATTTTTGTTACTTAAAAAATAAAAATAAATTTTTAAAATAAGGTGAAGAGAGAACATGCAAAGTTTAACGTTATTCACTTTCTTCTATAAAAAGTTCCTGAAAAATATATATTTTAAAGATCTTTTAAATCAGAATACCTCCGTTAATAATTCTTTACATTCTCTTCCTGACAGAAGAGATTTTACCACTTCTCAATATAAATATAAATTTATCTTGTTATGGTTTTATTCGATTATTCCGGCGTTTTTATATTTGTGATTTAATTAGATTATTTTTACTTTGTTTATATTATTAGATAATTGTTTAATGTTTTAGTCTAGACTAATGTTTAATGTTTTAGTATGTAAACTTGAACATTAATTATCATGTTTTTTTATATTTATCTTCTTCTATCGTAGTAATCCGTTCCGAAGAAGACTAAGTACAGTCGAAACGTTAAGCATGTGTATTGTTTATTTAAGAAATTGTTTTTATTTTAATTTAATATCTCTCTGTTGCTCGTGGCCGCTTATAAACATTAATAGCTAATATAAATTTAATCCTTTCTAAAAAAAGGCATGTTAAATCGATACTCGCACCTCTCGAAGTCTTCTCGAAAGTCTCGAATTGCTTTGTTGGCTCTTTTCCGCGATGCTGATTGATTCTGTTGCTGCGCTAACTTCGTGAGCGGCTGTCATAGCATATTTTGACAGTTGTGTGTAATATATTAAAGCTAAATAGCGCGCGCGAAGCGCGCGTCTGTGATGTCTAGTAAGAGTAAAAAGAACATTATGAACTACTTTTTTTCTCGATATAGTTAATATGTAATTATTGTTATGCATTTCAATATTAAATTTAAATACTATTATGCTAAAATAAAGGTTTTTAATGTAAGACTTTTTTTTTATATAAGAGCAAATTTGCCAGAACGGGGATTTCTATACATTACATTTACGAATTTTTATGTTTATAAATATTTTTTTAATTAATTATAATTGCAATCTTTATATTTATAAATTTCAAATATATATATGTATATATATTTATTTATTTATTTATTTATAAATATAAAAATTAAAATTTGTAAATATAAACGTAAATGTAACGTATAGCGCATCGTCGATTTGCCAACGCGAGACTCGGCATTCGGCGAGACGCGAGGAGCGATACCCGAAATGCATGGCATCGTGGCATAGCCGGCGCGTGCTAAGCAGCTACGTCACAGCTCAAGCGAGAAGAAAACAGCAGATCGTATGTCTGCCCTTCTCTCTCCGCTCGAAGCTTGCCGAATGTCGAGTCAGCCGACTGGCCGAATGTCGAGTCAGATATCCCGTCCATTTGAGTAGTTCGGACACGAACCATAGCACGGACACGAACCATGTGTGTACCGTTACCGAGCGTAACGACGTAGTTGACGTCCACTTTCTCAGGCGGCGCGTCAGTATACGTCCGCTGGAACGGAATGATCCCGGTAGCCGCTCTCAGGTTTCTCTCTGCTACTAAGCAATTCCTGTTGCATAAATGCATTAAAATTTGTCATCGGCAAGAATTGGATTGGATTTTTCAAATTTGTAAGTCCAGCAATAATAGTACAAATATCATCTATGTATAAGGAATCAATGTCTATGAAATTTTGTATTTGACTATCTTGAACATTTTAAATCTTTGAATAGCTCGTTCAACGTGTACACGAGCTGCTGCAATTTTATTAGTATGTACTACTGCATCTGCATTTAATTGAATGTTTTTTCCAAGTTTTGGTGGAATTATTAATTGCACATTATTTTCTAGACATTCCATTTCAATGTTAAAACCCTTATCCACCATGTTTGCATCTCTTCCCACGCAACACACCGATGTCCTTCGGACGTCCGAAGTATTCTCCGAAAAGTCTAATTTATGTCGTCTTCTTGCGGACGTCTAAAATACGTCTCAAGGACGTTGTTTGGACGTCTTATAATGAGGTTATTTACACAGACGTTTGAGGGATGTCCAGAGTACATCGTCAATATGTCTGATTTTTCAAATTAAACTCAAGTTTTTTTACATTTTAATTTCGTTAAACAATATTGAATGACTTTATTTTACATATTTGTTCAATAGATATCTCGATAATATATAATTATTTTGTTATGTCATATTTTTACCGTCATATAAAAAACGTCTAAAGGACGTCTCGAAAACGTCTTATTATATTTTTCAATGCGTAAAACAAAAATGTTTTATCACTTTTATATTATACATGTTATTTCATGTTCTAAGAATGTCCTGTGGATGTCGTCAAAATTTGTCGATTTGATTTTATATTATTTAATTATATATTGTAATTAAAAAAAGAGTATGCGGAATGCGGAATTATAATATATTTTTACAGGTTTTTAAAATGTCTAGTATAATGTAATCTAGTTATATATATATATATATACATATATATATATATATATATATATATATATAAATTAGATTACATTAATATTATAATAATAAATATTATATAATTTCGCATACTTTTTTACCTTTAATTACAATATATAATTAAATAATATAAAATATATGTATTAATATATATATATATATATATATATATATATATATATATAATACTACAGATTTTTAGTAGCAGCGAATATCGGAACGCATTCCATGTATGTATGTACAGGTTGCGTGCGCAGCGGCTACTATAGCTTAATTTGCCTAGGATTGGTCTCTCTCGCGTGGAACGCAGGCATTGGCGCGATTCAGTGCCGCCAGTGATGCGCGCGTTCTAATTGGTCGAAAGTGGCGTGCGAGTTGCGTGTCACGTGTCATGTGCCGGTCGTGCGTGATGTTACGCGCGTCGACGTCGTTCTTTCGCGACGGCCATTGTTCTGGTTGTGCGTTGTGCGCCCGCCGATTCTGAGTTGGTCGTATTTAGCGTTAACGTCGGCAGTCCGAAGTCCCGCGTCGTAGTTTAATTAAGTCGCGTTAGTCAGTCGCGTTCTGTAATTAATGTCGCGTCGCATATTTTTAGTGATCTGTCCGTTGTGAGCGTACCGCGCGTCGCTTCTTACCGCGCGGCACATGTTATATCCTGTGCAACACGTCCTGTGTGCAACAGCCTCCTCCATTTGCTTTTCGCCGGGACGAGACCGCGTGTTAAATCTATACCGTTTAAAGTAGTGAAAGTGACATTTCTGATACATATATATACATATATATATTATTGAGAGACGTCGACGTATCTTACGTAAGTATCTTAATATAAAATTTTCACTTTTGGACTTTGCGTCGCAATATATCTCCGATCGTGGGGCATGTAAAGCTAGAATTACATCTATCGTAACGCTTATTTGATCGTGGTCGTAAGCAATAAAGCCGTAAACCGTATATCTATGCCAATACATCTATAAACACATTTTTCTTTACATGTCGGGAAAGCTGACAAGTTAGGTTATATGTTGTAATAGTTTAATAGTTTGATTAAAAATATATTTATTCGTACACAGGTATCACTTTGGCCAGAGCTAACTAGACAGTTGATGAGGACCGTTGTCAGGACCGTGAAATTTATAAAGAATTTTTTCAAGGAAGAAGTAATAATTTGTAGACGTATTGTCTAACTACGTGTAGAAGTACGAAAAAATTCATAGCTACGTGCTTGGTACTAACAGGTATGATATTTTTATATGTGACACTTCCTGCATAAGAGCATGATTCTTAATAATTGCTGCCAGAAATACTTTTCAGGCTATGGTCAACGTGACGCTACAAATGCTTCGAAGCATTCCTCTTCTCTTTTCTTTCAATGAAGAAAGAAGGAGAAGAAGAACGCTCCAAAGCATTTGTAGCGTCACGTTGACCGTAGCCTCAATGTATGCAATACATATATATATAGGTACGTATATAATAGATTGAGCATTCTCATTGAAGAGCTTCAGGCAAGATCTAATATTTTATATTATATTTTATATTATTAGAAATAATAATAATTTAGAATTTTGTAATAAGTAAAAAAATTAGTTTTTTTACAAATAAGTATAAAATGTTTTAATTTGTCACTTACAGATGCTGTGAAAAAGCGGTACAAAAATATTGATGATCGTGTCATTGAAAGTACAATAATTGATTGGTTCCGGCGAGCATCGGATAGGATTCCGAAGATTTGCGATGAGGCGAAATAATTTCTATCGAAGTTAATTTATCTACGATTTTCTATCTCGTACGAACCGCTGTGGTTCAAGAAGAAGCAAGATCCGTACACGGACAGTCGTTGTTTTGTTTATAATGGCGAATATTGGGATCACAAGAGCAGAGGTGACTGCGGTTGCGATGTCCAAACATATTTTAGTTTGTTATATAGATAGATTCCATTGTGTGATGTGACTTTGTCACATACACATGCAGTGTGCAGAGAAATTTTGGATCGTTCAAAAGTGACGATAGCCGAGACTAGAAGTCGCGACCGTTCGCGGTCGAGACTTTAAATGCTTATGAAATAACGTTGACGTGATAATGGGGTTGTTATGGGATATGGTTTAGCAATTAATTCTTCCAATGAAGTGGACGAAACTTGTTGGCAACTCTGACATGTGCAATGTGTAATTTGTACTTGCATGTCATCGCCATCGCCTATTCTTTAACTCTTCTACCTCTGTCCCTTTCCTCCCCCTTTTTTCTTCCCTGTCTTTCTTTTCGTCTCTTCTTTTCTCTAGTACTGAAGTAATATTTAGTCCAACGTGATGTTTGATTAACATGCGCTTGCGTGCTCTTTTTTTTTAAGATTTTGCGCTGAATTAATGAATAGTCAATCTTGAATTTTTCAGTTCGATTTGTAAGTGCGTTTTATTATACATATTAGGTATATGTATGAGTTCGTAAAAAATTGAAACTCTCAGGCAAGTCGAATGAATTCCGGATATTATTTTTAGCCTAAAATTGAGAGATAGCAATAAGACCGTATAGAAAAGAAAAAAACCTATTGTCCAACTTATTTTTAAACGAATATGAATCTAGTTTTCTAGAAATTAATCCGAGTTTAAGTTATACCGCACTCAATCGGTTGCTATATATACGAAAATTGTGTGTATTTTATTATTTTTAATCCATTATTGAAAGTATTTGTGTAAACGCAGATAGATGTGCAATGAAGAATAGAATCGAGCCGACATTTGACATGAATTAATATAAAAGATGCGCTGATTTTTCTTTTATATATGATCTTTTACATCATTTTTATAGAAATAAAAAACACCTTCATATCTTAAGAAGCCAATTGAACTTCGATACGCATCGGTATTTGTAATTTTTCCCTCGTTGCACACTTTTTGCTTGACCTAGTGTCACAACAAAGAAAGTCTGAAAAATATTCGAAGTGGAAAAATAAATCCTTACGGTATTGTACGTGAATTCGAAGATCCGTGCAACTGCACACGTTTAAAGGTTTATTCAGTGATTTATGAATACGCGCGCGCGAGAAGATAGACATTTGTTCAACATTTTACACACGTAATATAACGCCGACGACGATGATGCTTCCAAGTTTGGCCAGCGTTGTTCTATGGAAAAAAGGAGGAAAAAAAAAGAAATTATGCCATTTCACGTCCGCACAGATTTCAAGCACGCTAGAAGCTACGCTCTGAGTTTTCAATCAATTTTAGAAGTGTTTGGAAACATCTAGTTATTTTTTATCAAAATGTTTTTATTTGAAAATGGAACGCACAATAAAATAGGGTTTAATTTCTTGCCTTTGATAACAAGAATTTAATATGGCCGTGATGACTATCCATGAGTCTTAAAAATGAGGAACTTTCTTTTTTTATGCTTCTTTTACCTATATGGTTCTATATGCAGAACATAGTCAATAGTTCTTGTAATAAATGTTTGCATAACTATATATACATTTTAGCTGTACTATATATAAGCATTTATAAGCTGTGTTTTTTTATAATAAAATAAATATTAATTTGATTTTACTTTCTCGACTATTTCGCGAATTTAATAATCTCTATAAATGCGATTTTCAGAAATATCCATCAAAAACGTCTACATCCATTTTACATCCTGGGGGCCTATTACGTATCTTTTTACGAGGTAAAAATGCGAAAAGTGAAAGAATTCACTAGAGTATACTATAATTTTAATGGTTGAAATCTAAATCTGTTCACTTTTCGCATTTTTACTTTGTGAAAAGATACGTAATCTAGGCCCCCTGGAAGGATATAACAATATTTACTGGACGTCTTTGGGTGATACGATGTACCGCCCAAAGACGTCCAGTAGACATCGTTAGTACGTACAATGACATCTATTGGACGCCTTTGGTACGTACCATGTACGTACCGTTGTACGTATTAACGATGTCTATTGGACGTCTTTGGGCGCTACATTTTTTGTACAAAAAGACGTCTATTGGACGTCTTCGGTACATCTTCAGTACGTCATATGACGTACGGACGGGACGTCGTTTAGACGTCTAAAAGACGTCGGCGTGTTGCGTGGGTTGTCGCATCCATTTTATCAATTATTTTGCTTTGATTAAAAATTGTTTTATCAGATGCTCGACCACCATAAGCTTCACTTAGAAAAGTTATTAGCCCAGAAGGTGCTACGCCTATTAATAATTTAACAGTTTCACATCCTTTGTAATGTGAATATAATTTTAACCGACATTTCAAGCAAGTAGGTTTCTCTACTGGTATTTCTGTACAATCTAATACAATACGAGTTTGTTTGAAATTTTGAAAACACTTTGGCATACTTTTCATAATTTCTTCTTTTGAAGGCCAGTATATAACTTTCTTTAAAATGGTAGACAATAATTGAATCATGTAATAAACATTTTTTGCGCAGCTTTTTCTATCTAAACCAAACAGTACTGCTAAACAAGAAAAAGGCAAAAATCGAAGTTTGCATAAGCACAATACTATTCTATCCTGTACTGAATTAGAAAACTTGTTTGTGTAGTGTTTTTTTTCACATAGTATCACTGCTGCTGTTAAGCTGCTCAACAGACTATGATTTATTCCAGTAAATGTTATTAACTGATCATCATTTTTTATTAAAAACATTAAGTTCATTGAATTATTTTTTAATAAATCAGTACGAAGTTTAGGTTCAATTTCAGATAAAATTTTTTATTGCGCAACATTTGCATCTGCATTTTGTAAGCTAATTTCTTCTAATGCTGATGAATCCTCGGCGTTGAGAGTTACATTTTCTTCATCAATACTAACACTTACACGTGCAATTACTGCATCAATGTTTGATTTTTTATTTCCAGTAACTTTATAACTATCTTCAGCGGTACTAATTATACTATCATTCTGCCCATTACAACTATCACACTTATTAATGAAATTTTTTATTAAATCAAATTCCTCTGCTACGCTGCCTTGCTTATTTTTATTAATTGGCTCATCTTGCTTTGTATTTTTCAAACTCTGGATTGATTGTACTTTTGAAAGAGTCTCTTCAATTTTCTTTTTGCATTCAATTTGTCTGGATTCAAAAAGAGATCTGTAAAAATTAAATTAATAATTTTAATATGCATATACATAATGTATTACACGTCAAATGCTACAAATTATTATTTACCTGTTAACAATTTTATTACTTTTCTTTCTTTTTAATATATTTGGAGTGAACACTTTCTTTCCTATAGGTAAATTCTACGATGGAATAGCTCCCGTTTTCAACTTAATAAATTTGCTGGCTGGTCCTAGAACAAATATTGTTCATATAAATAGTATACGTAATACATAATTTTTATTAATTAAAATTTAATTGCATATATTCAATATGTATTTACTAATTGGATAATAATCTTCTTCAGTAAAATGCAGACTACATAACATGCTGTGTTTTGTCACATTTTTGGTTATGTTGCACCTGCTTATCCATATTTTTTTTAATTCTTTATTTTTCGGAAACTTGTGAAAAATTACGTTCCCTTTCAACTGCTCTTTGCAATTAATAACACTGCAGTAATCTTGCCTTTCTCTCTTTTTTTGGATGCCATTCTTCAATTTAAACTGTGTTTATACACGACTTGAAGGGTTCTGTTCGAGGCCGCTAGGGTCGCAACAGTCGCTACCCATGACAAATACAACCGTTACATGACCTAATGTTAAAATATCAGCCTTTTTAAAACTGATGCAGTTTTGGTCCCTCAGCTCCCCGACTATACATACGTGGGCGGGAGGGCTTTGCTCCCCTGCACCCCCCTCCCATGCATGTACTTTATAATTTTGCTTTACTTAGCGCATGTACTTTAAGGTGTAAAGCGAGGTCCACGCTGCCTACCAGCGGAGTTGGGCGCGGAAGGTGGGGGCCGAAGGTTTCCCCTTGCACCCCCTCGCGCGCGCGCGCGCGCGTGTGTGTGTGTGTGCGTGTGTGTGCGTGTGTGTGCGTGTGTGTGTGTGTATGTATGCATAACATCTACAATTTAATATAGTCAGGATAGTCAGGACTAATTAATAGATTTTATTAGTTTATCCTGACTATATTAAATTGTAGATGTTATGCATACACACACACACACACACACGCGCACGCACGCACGGCGTGCGTGCGTGCGGGGAGGGGGGGGAAGAGGGGCCTTCGGCCCCCTTTCCGCACCCACCTCCGCCGGTAGGCAGCGTACATCTCGCTTTACAACTTAACATGCTAAGTTGTAAAGCGAAATTATAAAGTACATGCATGAGAGGGGGGTGCAGGGCACTGCAGGGGAGCAAACCCCTCCCGCCCACGTATGTACTTTGATATATTATATAAGATATATTCATCATTGAAAGCTAACAATAAGTGATATGCATTATATAAGTATACATACGTTTCAAAATCGCGCACTTTTGCATGCGCGTGCGGCCACTGAGCATGCGCATGTGGCCGCAGGACATATGTTCAGTGTCGATTACCGAAATAATTTTTCGTTTTTAAGACTAATAATAAACCAACAAACGCTAAAATTAGACCAACAATCATCAGCAAACGATTACGCATCGATTAGACCGCTTTTTAATTAAAAATGAGATTTTTTCGGCTAACATAACGCTAATTTTTTTTAATTAAAAAAAAATTAAGAACCAACAAACGTTGTAATTAGGCCAACAATCACCAACAAACGACGAACAAACAATAAAAAAAAATAATAATAAAATCGAAGTTGACCGGCTAAGTTACCGGAGCTCGTAATAGTGCAGTCAAAGAGACGGATTGTTATTGTTAGAGACGTCACTTTGACGACATTATAATGTCACTTGACGCACTCTGCTATCTGGGGTGTTATTTCTGATTGCCGATATTGCCACTAGTTACTGTCGCCAAAAAAGTCAAAAGTTCACCAACTCTCTTTTGACAACCGCAATTGACAAGCGCAACATAGAAATAACACTTTTCAACTAGCAGTTATTGCCATCGTTTGCGACGTATTGTAGAATGGCCCTAACCGTCGGTTGAGCTAACCGTGGTTGGTAAAATTGGACCTTTGTAAAGTTAGCCGGACAACTTCAACATATCGAACTTTCATTAATTGGTATCGATTGGTGGTCGTTTGGTGGTCTTTGGTAGTCTAGTCCGATCGTTTGGTAGTTAGCCGTTTTCCTGTAAAATAAAAATAAAATATCCGGTGTGAAGTTAGCCGGACAATTTTTTTTTCAACCAATTTAACTTTTTTATAGCTCATTTAACGCGGAATCGTTTGGTGGTCACGAATATCACCAGTAAAACGTTTGGTGGTCAACCGTTTTCCCAGAAAATAGAAAAAACCGTATGCGCATAATGCCGGACATATCGTACTACTCTGTGTCATTAGTCGGAAAAATTGTATTTATCACCCAAATTGACTTTGATAGGGCTCATTCGACGCGGAATCGTTTGGTGGTCACAAATATCGTAAAAATTAAACGTTTGGTAGTCAATCGTTTTCCTAAAAAATAGGAAAAACCGTACTCTCACGTACGCCATTGGTCGTATGACTCCGTGACGTTAGCTCGGTAATTTGATGGATAAACATTATTTATCAATCAAATTGACTTTCATACAGCTCATTCGACGCGGAATCGTTTGGTGGTCACGAATATTGTTATTAAAACGTTTGGTGGTCAACCGTTTTTCCAGAAAATAGGAAAAATTGTATGCGCATAATGCCGGACGTGTCACTCTGTGCCATTAGTCGGAAAAATTATATTTATCACCCAAATTGACTTTGATAGAGCTCATTCGACGCGGAATCGTTTGGTGGTCACGAATATCATCATTATATAAAACGTTTGGTGGTCAATCGTTTTCTTTTGAAATAGAAAAAACAGTACGCTCACGCCATTGGTCGTATGAATTCGTGACATTATAATTAGATAAATATTATTTACGATATTCGTGACCACCAAACGATTCCGCGTCAAATGAGCTGTATGAAAGTCAATTTGATTGATAAATAATGTTTATCCATCAAATTGCCGAGCTAACGTCACGGAGTCATACGACCAATGGCGTGAGCGTACCGTTTTTTCTATTTCTTAAGAAAACGATTGATCACCCAACGTTTTAATGACGATATTCGTGACCACCAAACGATTCCGCGTCAAATGAGCCCTATCAAAGTCAATTTGGATGATAAATACAATTTTTCCGACTAATGGCACAGAGTATATGATATGTCCGGCATTATGCGCATACGGTTTTTTCTATTTTCTGGGATAACGGTTGACCACCAAACGTTTTACTGGTGATATTCGTGACCACCAAACGATTCCGCGTCAAATGAGCTATAAAAAAGTTAAATTGGTTAAAAAAAATTGTCCGGCTAACTTTACACCGGATATTTTATTTTTATTTTACAGGAAAACGGCTAACCACCAAACGATCGGACTAGACTACCAAAGACCACCAAACGACCACCAATCGATACCAATTAATGAAAGTTCGATACGTTGAAGTTGTCCGGCCAATTTCACGGAGGTGTCTAGTCAGATCGTTTGGTGGTTAGTTGTTTTCCTGTAAAATATAAATAAAATTTTGGGTGTGAAATTAGCCGGACAATTTTTATTTTTCAACCAATTTAACTTTCTTACGGCTCATTCGACGTGGAATCGTTTGGTGCATGGTCACGAATATCACGTTTGGTGGTTCAATCGTTTTGATGGTCAATCGTTTTCCCAGAAAATAGAAAAAACCGTATGCGCATAATATCGGACGTATTCCAGGTAGCACATGTTAGTTTTATATACGTTTTTTGAACGTATACACAGTGGTGCAAAATTTAGCCCTCTAGCACCCACGGTGCTCTTGGAGTGGAGGAACGCCACCACTACAAGCGCGCGCCGTGTCCGTGTGCGCTCCGTGCTCGGCTCTGCTCGAGTCTTAGGCCCAGTGTCCACGATGCTAGAACTGTGTCCAAGTTTTGGTTTAAGCCAATGAAACTGCTACTTTTCTGTAAGAGCTGCAAGTTGATTGGCTTAAATCGAAACTTGGACACAGTTCTTGCATCGTGGACACCGCGGTTTAGAGACGAGCAGGCATATCTCGACTTTCCATCAAGACAGCCACGAGGCGACGCGCGACGCGTTCCGCGTTTCTGTTACGTTGCTTCCGTAATGCTCTTTTAAATGCTAGATTTTACAGATGTATTTTTCAATAACCCAGCAAACAGATATATAACGATTATATTGCCAGTATATAATGAAATGTAACACGCAATATAACACGATCGTAACAGTTATATAGACGTTAGTTGTAATTTCCCACTCATGGATTATTGCAGTTATATAATATAATATAGCGGTGTTATATAACATTTATATAGCAGTAATATAATTTAAAGCATTATTGTAATATAACTGCAGTGTAACCGTTTTCTTACATTTTATTGTATATATTAATTAATTTATAATTTGCCTTCTGTACATACTAATTCCAGAAAAGGTTTTTAAATTAATTCTAAGCGAAAACAAACTGTTTTATTTGCTTTTGCTTGAAATTAATTTAAAAACCTTTTCTGGAATTAGTATGTGCAAAAGACACATGTTTTTGCGCAGGAAAGAGACAAATATAAATATATATTGAATAATCATTTTATTAGATATATTTTGCACTCCAAACTTGTAGAAAATATATATTATATTTTTCTATATATATTATATTAATATATAATAACATTTTTTTTATTTGGTTAATAAACATTTTTGGTTAAACAGCTTTTTATCACAATACATATTGATTCGGTCAAGGATCATTCAAGGATTCCTCACATATAAAATCTTTGGTATATTCTATGGAATATATGCGATATATTCCAAAATCTAAATTTCATATTGGCTGGTGGCTTTTACATTCTTCAATTTAAATAGATCTACTGTTGTTGTATATATAATTAAATATAGGTTGTACTTGCACATATGTATATATATTATTATAAGCATCAGACATGAATCTGTTTTTGTTGTGGAGTCCACCAGCCAATTCTTTATAGAAAATAATTATGTAAAACTACCTAGTCACACAATTGTATGTACAATCTCTGATTTTCAATCACAACTTTGTAAAAAGACAATCAAATTGCGTTCGGAAAAAAAAGAAAAAATTTTACTAGCGGTTTAATGAACATAAGACATTTTAAGCACTGACAAGTGATTCTAATTTCAGAGTTGTATGACAATTAATATTGATACTTATAATTAACTTATAATATATAACTTATACTATCCTTTACTTTATCATAACGCGTTTATCTGTCGGACTTATACCTATAGTTTAATAATCTCTTTTCTGAATCATTTTACGAGCATGCTTGTCTAGACATCAAAAGGAGATGTATTCATGTTTCCTCTGGAAGATTTATAGGCTAGTGCAGACTCTATTCCTAAAAGGGGCAGTTCCAGCACCCACTGGTCAAAGCTCAATCAAGGACATCGACCAATGCGGACTCTGTCCTCGCCAGAGGACAGTCCCAGCACCCATTGGTCAAAGCTGGATCAAGGCCATCGACCAATACGGACTCTGTCCTCGACAGAGGACAGTCCCAGCACCCACTGGTCTAAACCAGGAGTGCTGGCACTATCTCCTTGTAGAAATATTCCGCACTAACCTAAGTCCTCTATATAAGTACATCTCCATCTAATGTCTGATAAATGAGCACATTGTGATTGTAAACAAATTAAAAAAGATTATTAAGCTATAAGTATGAAAGATAATGGAAACATATCCATTTCTCTATGATTACATTGCAACCTCTAATTCTCAATCATGCCATAGTAAAAAAATCCTATTGCATTAAAAAATAAAAAAATAACTACGCCGATACATTGATGAGATACATTGATGATATAACTCAAGCGGAAATTTCTTCATTATATATGATCTCACAAACTCGACAAGCAGATCTATAACGAAACAATATAGATAACAATCATTTCAAGTAACATAATGAAAAACGAGCATTTAAAACGTTCTTTAATTTATTATAACTCGTCTCGAAATTTAGACAACCATTTACATTTTATAAGAAATATTTTATAAGCTGTAAGCTGCAAATGCTTCGACTAGTGGAACTCTGTCCTTATTTGATTTCTATTATATTTCGAGAGAACATAAGAAACACGAACTCCTGAAACATATATTGAAAAGATACTGAGTAACGTAGCTGCAAGCGGTTGAGCCGGCGCTGCCTTATCCTGCAACTTTCTATGATGCATAGGTACTCTATGTAGCTGAACTCTAAATGCCAGATTCGCGTCGTGCATTAAACTGTTTGCATATTGGTCCTCCGCAATGCAGCTTAGTATCAAGAAGCACAGCTTCTGTTGTGTCCTCAAGTAAGGACCGGTGCTAGGCACATATTGATAGGATTGAATCACTGATAGACACGGTTTAGAGAATACGAATGTTTTATTGTGAACAACCGATCTGTACAACTGCGCATCTACCGAAATACTGACTATTCTCAAGGCGTCTCGCAACGCCATCAGGTGGCCGGAAATGTCTCCTGCTAACCGGAAGTATTTCCTACTAATCGAATTTCCCTAGCTTTATATGCCTATTCAAAAATCTCTCACCATACGTAAACATGCCGCGCGCCTTGACGACTTTGGTTGTCAAAACTAATACTGCTAAAATAAAGAAAACTTTAGTACATAACATAAGATCTGAACAATTCTTGAAATAAATGACTGTATGATTTAATAACTATAATCGTTAAACCATTGAAACTTCAACATATTAGATGTACAAACAAAAATATAGATATATTACTTTTAATGCGTCAGCAAATAAAGAAAACGAATAAAACTAAATTATGTTAACACGTTGTTTAAATTGTCCTCTAATGGGAGAATAGCAAGTTTCGTCGCTGGCCTCTTGAAGGCCCCCTTGGCCGTTTTTATCACGGCTGTTCGGACTATTCCATCGCTCCCGGGACAGACTTCCTGGATGCGTCCGAGCACCCATTTCAAAGGTGGCAGCCCATCCTCTTTGCACAGAACCAACTGCCCGATTTGGAATTGCGCATCGTTGTTCTTGTACCACTTAGAACGCCCTTGAAGTTGAAGAAGATACTCGGATGATCATCTATTCTAGAAGTGTTGACGAATTTGTTCTAGCAGCTGCCATTTCGAGAGTCGATTTTTTGTAAGATGAGCCAAGTTCGGTTCGGGATAAGAGATTAACGAACTCCCGATAATAAAATGACCGGCTGTCAGGTAACTCAGATCGTTCGGATCTGAAGAAAAAGCGGCTATTGGTCTCGAGTTCAGAATAGCTTCAATCTGAATCACCAGCGTAGATGCCTCCTCGAATGTCATGGCTGCGTCTGAAGCCACCTTATAAAAATGATTCTTGAAGGATTTGACCGTCGTCTCCCATAGGCCGCCGAAATGTGGAGCTCGAGATGGTATAAAATGCCATTTGATTTTCTCCGTTGCGGTGTAATCTATTAACTTCTTCTGCTCCTCCTCTCGGTTTAAAAGATCTTGAAGCTCCTCCAGCTCACGGTTAGCTCCAACAAAGTTGGTTCCGTTGTCCGAGAATACATCAGACGGTCTTCCTCTGCGGCCGATGAATCTCTTGAAAGCGTTCAGAAACGCCTCCGTCGTCAAATCCGATACTACCTCTAAATGCACAGCTTTTGTTGTCATGCAGACAAACACTGCTACGTAGGCCTTGATATTTTTCCTGCCTCTTCCTCTTCCTTCCCGAACGTATATAGGCCCGCAGAAGTATACGCCTGTGTTCTCAAATGGACGGGACGGCGTCACACGGTGTGCCGGTAGGTTGCCCATAATCTGTTCCGGAATTTGAGGTTTCGATTTAAAACAGGTGATGCAACCACGGACCAATAATCGCTTAACTGTACCGCGCGCCTTGAGCGGCCAGTACTCTAACCTAACAGCAGCAAGAGTTGAATTCGCTCCTGCATGTAACATTCTTCTATGCTCGTGTTCGATGACTAGTTCTGTAAACCTAGAGCGATGAAGTAGTAAGACTGGATGCTTTGCGCCCTCTTGTAGCTTCGAATTTTGTAGCCTGCCACCCACGCGTAAGATACCTTGATCGTCCAAAATCGGACTCATATGTTTAGTAATGCTTTTGTTAGGGATGCATTCGCCTCTTTCCGAGGCCTCTAACTCTTTTGAGAATGCAGCTCGTTGGTCCATCTTGATCAAACATCTTCGCGCGTGTTCCAATTCATCGACGCTTAGGGGTTCCGACCTACCTCGCTCTACTTCCTTCCGGCATATGAGTGCAAAGCGGATACAGGTAGCTGTAACACGAATCAGCTTATTGAGCGTTGAGAACTTGCCGAATATATCATTCTCCGTTTGCAATGGCATTACTATCACGCTGTCTTCCCCATCTTCGCCTAATGGTTCCTCATTGTCTTCCAACGTTGTTAAAGGATGCGTCGTGATTTTGTCGTGTTGGAGCCATAGCGGTCCGTTCCACCATAACTGAGAACCCATCAAATCTTACGGAGTAGCGCCACGCGATACTAAGTCGGCGGGATTACTCTTCGTTCCTACGTGGTACCAATCTTCAATGGCGGTTAATTCCTGAATCTCTCCAATTCTATGTGCGACAAAGACTGGTAATTTTTTATTCGTCGCCCGGATCCAATATAGCACGATACGCGAATCGGTCCTGTAGCATTTTTTTGCAATCTTTATTTCTATAGCGCTCTTGACTCTGGCTATCAGCTGTGCGAGCAGCTGAGCGCCACATAACTCTGCTCTTGGGATTGATATCGTCTTGACAGGCGCGACACGCGATTTAGCACACAACAATTGAGCGGACCAATTTCCTTGTGCATCACGGCTACGCAGGTAAACGCAAGCTCCGTATGCGAGTTCGCTAGCGTCGCAGAAGCCGTGTAATTCGAATTCCACGGCGTCCTCGCTGATGACCGCCCGCTGTATTTTGAAACCGTTCAGCTCTTGCATCTTCATAACGTAGTCTGACCATTCTGTATAGATGTCAGATGGCAACGACTCGTCCCATCAAATTTTCAGTTTCCACAGCTTTTGGATCATAATCTTCGCGGTTATTACCACCGGCGCCAAGAAGCCCAGCGGATCGAAGATGGAAGCGATGGCCGATAGCATGGTTCTCTTCGTATACCCTCTTGACGAATCCACGTTAATTTCATATTGGAACACGTCCTCTGTAGGATTCCATTTAACTCCGAGAGTTTTAGTCGTACCATCTTTGTCTAATTCTAGCATGTAATTGGATATCGATGATGTTGCCATGTCAGACAGTACGTTTTGATCATTTGACGCCCACATTCGCAGAATGAATCCGCTTTCATGAAGTAGATTCATTATCTCATCTCGAACAATTTTTGCTTCTTCTTTGTTGTTCGCGCCCCCGGCGAAGTTATCCATGTAGAACCTCTTCAGCACCATCAGCGCTCCCTTAGGATAACGATCTGCCAACAATTTGGCCAACTGCAGGATCGTTTGGGAAGCTAGATATGAAGCCGGAACTGTGCCGTATGTTAGCGTCAATAATTTGAAATTCGAATATCTTGAGCTCTTCGTTAGGATGTTCACGCCAGACAATCCGCTGCAAAGGCACTTGAGACTCGTTGATCAATATTTGCCTATACATCTTGGCAATGTCTGCAATCAAGACCACTATGAAAATACGTAATGTTAGAAGAATGTAGAATACATCTGGCTGAACAACTGGACCCGCCATCAAGGCGTCGTTCAAAGATATGCCGGTCGTCGTCTTGCTTGATACGTTGAATACGACTCTCAAATGTGTTGTAACGCTTCCTTCTTTTATTACACAATGGTGAGGTAAATAACAGTGTGGCCTTACATTCTTCGACGCACTGTCCTGTGAAATCTCCCTCATGTGACACAATTGTAGATACTCTTTCATGAATTCATTGTATTCCTTCTTCATTCTAGGATTTCGTTCTAACTGACGTTCCAATCTCTTGAATTGTTGTACTGCAATTTCGAAGGAATCTCCTAATTTTTGGATCTGCTCGTTCCTCGTTGGTAGAGTCACAATAAATCGACCCTGTTCGTTGCGCTTGTACTCGCTATGTACTCGCATAATGCTTCTCGCAATAACATTCCTCCGGAGTTCGTGTATTTTGTCGAATGTTATGCTCTAGCTGCCAAAAGCGTGCCATGCTTTCGTGAAGTTGAGCATCAAGAGCTAGATTGCACCTTGTGCCCTTCGCAGGCTTATCTCTCGTCATGAAACTGCCCGAGACAATCCATCCGAACAGTGTCTTCTGCCAAACTGGCTGATCTTCCACAAGTCTAATCTTCCCGATGCACAAAAGGTCCAAAAATATCTCTGCTCCCAGCAGCAGATCTATGTTTGATGATTGATTAAATTTAGGATCTGCTAACGTTATGCCATTCGGGATTTGCAACTCTCCAAAATTTAGATGATTGTTTGGAAGTGCTTGAGCTATCTGATCGATTACTAAACAGTCGAGCTTCGCTTGATATTCATTTATCCTAGACTGCAGCGTTATCTTCGCTAAGCTGCGAGCTTGAGTTGACGTTTCGCCCAACCCTAATATTGGAATATGCGTTGACCTTTGCTTGAGACCAAGGGTTTTGGCGCAATTAGTTGTGATAAAAGAAGACTGCGATCCATTATCCAGTAACGCTCGACATGGCCTTGGCGTACCTTTTAGGGAGCGTCCCAGTTGCGCACAGAATAAATCGGACACAGCAGGTTGAATGAATCGGACACAGTGTCGATCGGACACAGTAGGAAACGGACACACGGTGGTTGCAATCGGATACAGTGCGGATCGGACACAGTGCGGATCGGACACAGTGCGGATCGGACACAGTGTCGATCGGACACAGTAGGAAACGGACACAGTGCGGATCGGACACAGTGTCGATCGGACACACGGTGGTTGCAATCGGACACAGTGCAGATCGGACACAGTGCAGATCGGACACAGTGCGGATCGGACACAGTGTCGATCGGACACAGTAGGAAACGGACACAGTGCGGATCGGACACAGTGCAAATCGGACACAGTGTCGATCGGACACAGTAGGAAACGGACACACGGTGGTTGCAATCGGACACAGTGCAGATCGGACACAGTGCGGATCGGACACAGTGCGGATCGGACACAGTGTCGATCGGACACAGTGTCGATCGGACACACGGTGGTTGCAATCGGACACAGTGCAGATTGGACACAGTGCGGATCGGACACAGTGTCGATCGGACACAGTAGAAAACGGACACAGTGCGGATCGGACACAGTGTCGATCGGACACAGTGTCGATCGGACACACGGTGGTTGCAATCGGACACAGTGCAGATCGGACACAGTGCGGATCGGACACAGTGTCGATCGGACACAGTAGGAAACGGACACAGTGCGGATCAGACACAGTGCGGATCGGACACAGTGTCGATCGGACACAGTAGGAAACGGACACACGGTGGTTGCAATCGGACACAGTGGGAGGGTGCAGGGGAGAAAAGCCTTCCTGTTTACGTGCGCTCACGCATGTAAGCCCCCTTGCACCCCTCCATGCATGTGCTTTATAATTTCGCTTTACAACTTAGCATGTACTTTATGCTGTAAAGCGAGGTCCACGCTGCCTACCGACGGGGTGGGTGCGGGGGAGGGGGGCCGAAGGCCCCCCCTTTGCACCCCTCGTGTGTGTGTGTGTGTGTGTGTGTGTGTGTGTGCTTCCCACGCATAATTAAAATAATGAAACTCCCAGCGTGAGACCTAACTGCTTGAATCGAGATGCTTGGTTATTCTGCACGATTGATTCATTTAAAATTGGCGCAGTTTTACATGCGCGTGCGACCACTGAGCATGCGCATGTGGCCGCAGGGCACGTTCAGTGTTGCTACATGTCGTCGGTATGACAGGAATCATAACCTGATTCTTGTCAACTTTAACGATTAATATCTCGCGTCGCGGGGCAGAGCGACACTTTTTTCTGCCAGATTCTTTCGTTTCGTGCAAAAACGCGTCGATTGAGCCTAAGTTCATCAAAATCGGAGGTGAAGGGTGTAAACTGAATAATTACCCACATATATATTATATTGAAGTTAGAAAAACTGTCACGGAATAAGTTTATATTATCAATGTATCAAAGTGACATAAATACACTTACCTAAAATTTAACACATATTGTAAAAATTTAGTTAATTGAATAATTGAATAAAAGGTTACATAGATTACTTGAATAAAGGATTTACATATATTAGATTACTTATCGCCACTGTGTCCGATCGGCACTGTGTCCAATCCGCACTGTGTCCGATTGCAACCACCGTGTGTCCGTTTCCTACTGTGTCCGATCGACACTGTGTCCGATTCATTCAACCTGCTGTGTCCGATTTATTCTGTGCGCAACTGGGACTCACTCTACCTTTTATATCCAAAACGTTGACGATTGCTGTTGCTAGAAGCACTTGTCGTTCCTGCCCAACAGCGGAATGGTTCACACTTATGGCCACTACCTTTTCGTTGTTTTTAAAGTCGTCTCCTGAGCCGGAATCTCCAGAAGGCTTTGTAGTATACTCCAAATGTAGAAGAGTATTATGTCTCTTGTCGCACTTCCGACAAGATCCAGAATTGCACTGTTTTGCTTGATGCGATGCAGCTTTCAAACAATTCAAACACAATTTGCGCGTTCTTGCTTCTTTTATACGCTGGTCAGGATTGAGTTGGCTGAAATCGCTGCATTTATAAATAAAGTGATCTGCTTTACCACAATAGGCGCACATAATCTTCGTAGTCGCTACATGCGCTGCTGTACTCTTGTTTTGTTCAGGCTTTCCTTGAATTGCTTTCTGCGTACGAGATGAAGCTTCCAATGCCCTGCATCGTTGAGCCAAAAATTCCGTCAGCTCCGAGAATTTTGGTATTACTCCTTTCTTTATCGAGGTTTCCCACTCTTTGCTTGTTGCTGCATCCAATCGGCTTGTTACGAGATAAATCATCAAATCATCCCATTGTTCGGTAGGTCGTTTCAAAGCCTTTAACGCACGTATATGTTTCATCACGTTGTCCAATAATTTTCGCAAAGATTGATGATTTTCTTTCACCATCGAAGGTTGACTGAACAACGCTCGAATATGCTTCTGTATAATTAAACTTTCGTCGTCGTATCTCTCTTTAAGCGTACTCCAAGCCTCATCATAATTGTCGTCTGACGTTTCGAAAGAACTGATAACATCATGAGCTTCGCCTTTTAAAGCCGCAATGAGATACTGCATTTTCTGAACCCTTGGTAATGTAGGATGTTCATGAATCATAGTAGTAAATATGTTTTTGAATGATATCCAATCTTCATACTTGCCTGAAAACTCTTGTAGATTTATGCGAGGCAGCTTCAAGCAATCGTTTGCGTTACCTCTCATTGAGCCATTTATTACATCTTGGTTATGTTGTATACTGACACCTGTCACTTCTTGGACGACTCGCTCGTTTTTCTCCTCGATCAGAGTCTCCAAATCGACGACGATAGAGAAATACTTGTTTTCGAACTGTGTTCTTTCTTCTTGATGATCTTCCTGATCGACGTCTTCCAGTTCGATTTCTTCGATCTTTGATTGAACGTCATCGAAGCCTTTCCAGTTATTCGCGAATTTTTGATGACGTTGACGTAACTCAATCACTGACGTTTGTGCTGCGTTTAAGTTATCTAAGTACGTACGAACTCGCGTACACTGTTTTTTAATTTGAGCACGCTTCGACTTTAATGATTTCAGCAGCGCTACATTCATCTCCGCTTCTGCCATCTTGATTTCACGACGCTCGTACTGCTATACTTTACCGACCGACGATTTCTCACTCTCGTGGCTTCCGCGCGAAGCTCTGAGCCGATTAACCGAACACGGCTTGTTAGTATAGGCGTCGCGACCTTAGCTCTTGCGAGCGCTGTCGACTCGCACGTTCCCGCGCGTATGCAATGGCGGCTTCCGGTTCGCGCCCGAACGACGCCGCTCACAATCCCAAAATATGCGATTTCGATGTTCGAGTACACGGCCCGTTATCGATGTCCGACGATCACGGTAGCACATGTGCACAGTTATTTTGCCCGAATGCACGGCCCGTTATATTACGCGTGCACAGCACTTTCCCGATGTCTCGGAATGTCGACTTTAACTCGACGACTATTGTCTTAATGTCTGAATGTCTTGATGATACGGCCCGTTATCCGATTTTGCGGAACCGTACGCTCGAAACTTTCTCGGCGATTTCTCGGCGATTTCTTGGCGATTGCTCGGCGTCCCCACGTAGAGACGCTCGCGAGACACTGACTCGAATTTTCCGGAAGGATCCGGAAGCATGCCGGAAGAATCCGGCAATATCCCACTTCTGACACCAAAATATGTTGTGTCCTCAAGTAAGGACCGGTGCTAGGCACGTATTGATAGAATTGAATCACTGATAGACACGGTTTAGAGAATACGAATGTTTTATTGTGAACAACCGATCTGTACAACTGCGCATCTACCGAAAGACTGACTATTCTCAAGGCGTCTCGCAACGCCATCAGGTGGCCGGAAATGTCTCCTGCTAACCGGAAGTATTTCCTACTAATCGAATTTCCCTAGCTTTATATGCCTATTCAAAAATCTCTCACCATACGTAAACAGCTTCACATTACTCATTATAGCCTCCGTTCGAATTACTTGCATAACTATCGAACTGTAATGCAAATGCAGATATCTCACAATTGTTAAGCAGCGAATTATCAATAATTTTATAATAATTTATATTATATTCTCACCAATACTGCAGGAAGGTTGCTAGTAGATTGAACGGCTGAGCCATTATACGTCGGGTGGCGAAGCACCAGGAGCTACCGCGTTTGGGCCCAGGGTATTATTCGGCGATGGAGGTTACTAGAATATCTATTAAATTAAATCCATAGTCTCCCTGATTGGCTTTCTTGTATATGAATTGGATGACGGCTGCTAAAGTTTGCAGCGCGTATACTATTCTAAATGGATGTTCATCAACTAATGTGGCAACACAGTGGCACACCAATGCGTTCAAATTTTCTTTGCTGGCATTTAACTGTTCCGATGTCATATATGTAGAATTTCATTTTCGATGTGAGGTACCTACAATATATATTGCATGAAATAAATATTTATCTTCAATAAGTCGGAAAATGGCAAAAACAGTCCCAGGATACGTACCATAGGTTTAATAAGGAACAATTCATTCCAGAAATTTGGATGAGCTAGTGTCAGGTCTTTGTCTTTAAAGAGACTCTCATAGATCGGTACTAGCTTGCATTTGTGTTGACGTTTGGCACCGGAGCCGCTCCTTTTTCTCATAGCCATTGGTATAGTTGTATATTTCTTCTTCCAGTATCATATAGTTTCCACGGGGTGCCTGGTTGCCTGCACTCTCTTGGCCGGTAGCCCATTTCACACCCTGACTCCCGGACAGACCAGGGCGCCGGTCGCTACCCGGGTCGCCAGGCAGTCTCATATTCTTATTATGCATCATTCATAACTCTCGTGGGAAAATAGTGTGGTGGTTTCTCGTTGCCTTCCACACCGCTGTACAGAAGCCGTTCTATTGGATACCATAGCGCCTTCTGCTATCTGGTTCACAGTCAGCACTCCGTTCGTGGCCAGTCCTGGACATATATATATATATATATATATATATATATATATATATATATATATATATATGTATATGTTACAGTTAAAACCCGAAATCCGTCAAAACCCGAATTTACTGGTAAATTCTAGTTTTAACTAAGCCCTTTCGGTAATTCGCGTTTTAACTGAAATAATTCAGTTAAACCTATAATTAACTGACCGCTTTAGTAAATTCGCGTTTTAACTAAAATAATTTAGTTAAAACTAGAATTGACTGATTGCTCTTAGTGAATTCGCGTTCTAACGTGTCGCCGGCGCGCTTGTCAATAATTGTCTAATACGTGCAGTCGTGCAAGTCAGTACAGTTGTAGACGGTGCTGATTTTTCGTAATTTATTGCATATCCCCGTAGGGTTCGCAATCTACTACCAATATACTATCCTTCTCCTCTCACTTTAACCCTTTAGACCAACGGCTTAACGTCTCTTTCCGAAAGACGGAGCCCAGTTTTCTCCGCACAAGGGCCTCAATCTTGCACGGAGGGGCGCAGCTTACGTGCATTTGAGAAACGCCCACGACGCGTTGTGGACGGTGCTGATCATCTACAACGCGATGTGTGCATTTGAGAAACGTCCACGACGCGTTCTGCATAACTTGCATGTACTTTAAGTTATAAAGCGAGGTCCACGCTGCCTACCGGCGGCTACAACTATAAGAAGATTCGCGTAGGCACATGGAACGTGCGGGGACTCCTCCAGGATGGTAAACTCGACATACTGGAGCGAGAGCTTGAGCGATGTAATATATACTACAATTACGGGTATAAGCAAGACACACTGGAAAGGGAGCAGTCATTTTGACACGGAGAAATACACCTTCTACTTCTCGGGAAATAAATTAAACCAACAGATTCGCTGAAGTGGCTATAGCTATACCAAAACAATGGAACAAATCTGTCTTGGGCTATAATCCTATTAATGAAAAATTAATATCCATCAAACTCAGTGCATCTCCGACTCCGCTCAACATTATACAAGCTTACTCTCCTACAAGCACCGCAGAAGACGAAGTTGTGGAACGTTTCTACAATCAACTTGAAACATGCATAACCGAGATACCAAAGAAAGAACTTCTAATCGTACTCGGTGACTTCAATGCGTAAATAGGGTATACCAGCATGGATATGAGTTTGCGCAACATAGTTGAAAATTATGGTTTAGGCACTAGGAAGATAGAGAGGGGACCGTATCCTACAGTTTGCTACCGATAACGGTATGACCATTGTGAATACAGTATTCAAACACCTCAGAAGACTATACACCTGGACATCCCCAGATGGAAAATATCGAAACCAAATCGATTACATTATGATAAAGGAGAGATGGAGGAGTTCAATATCCAACACGCACACACTACCGGGTGCCGATTGTCTCTCTGACCATGAACTCTTAGTATGTAATCTTAAACTAAAGCTGCGTAAACCTATAAGTAAGAAGACAAACAAACGAATGAAAATAACAGACAAAGATTCATTCACCGAGACACTGCAGAAAGAAACATTAAGATGGTTAAATGAAACTCAAGATGAAAATCCAGACTACATATGGCAATCGGCCAAAAAGTTTATAAAAGACCGTGTCGAAATCTCAGCCCAAGACAACTGCAACCAAGCAAAAACACTGGATGTCCGACGGCACATGGGAACTGGTGAAACAACGCCGCAAGTTGAAAATAAATGGTGTTGATGCGCGTAAACTCAATTCTCTTAGCTCCAGAATACAGGCTGCTTGTCGCAAAGATAAGAACTTAGCCTTGCAAAACATCTGCGAGGAGTTAGAGTACAACGCTCAAAGGTTTGAAACCAAGGACTTATACATGAAGATTAGAACCACCACTCGATAATTCAAACCGAAAAACTGGGCCATAGAGAACTCTGCAGGTAACTGCGTTACAGAGATTAGGGAAGTTGTGGAGGTCTGGCGAAAGTACTGCGTGACTCTATTTACTGATACTTGCGATGCATCCGACTACATCTCAATTACTGCAGACTCTGAACGGGAACCCGGTATTTTGAGAGACGAAATACGAGCTGCGATTAAACATCTAAAGCAAGACAAGGCAGTAGAAATGGATAAAATACCCATCGAGGTAATCAGGGATATGGGAGAAATTGGAGTAGATATTCTGCACATCATCTGCTCTCGGATATGGAATACCGGTGAATGGCCTAAAAACTGGTCTCACTCCTTGTTCATTCCACTACATAAAAAAGAGTCAACCAAGAAATGTAACAACTACACTACAGATTGATTGCTCTCATATCCCATGCCAGCAAAGTACTACTGCACATCCTGAATATACTAGGCTGCAAGCGTACTTGAATCGAGAAATCGCACCCAAACAAGCTGGCTTTGTAAAGGGAAAAGGAACGCGAGAGCAGATGCATATACTGGGAAAAATTATAGAGAAAGCCAGAGAATTCAACAACCCACTATACATATGCTTCGTTGACTTTCGAAAAGCTTTTGACACTGTAAAATGGAACAAATTGTGGGAAGTTCTTACAAAAATGGGCGTGCCATATCACCTGGTATACCTCATAAAGAAATTGTACGTGTAAGGAGTACAGCGGCAGTCCGGGTGGATAGAATTGATTCCGGAGCTCGTGTTGGGATTCGGTAGGGATGTATTCTCTCACCTTTACTATTCAATATTTATACAAAATACATAATGCGAACTGTCCTAGATGGATGGGATAAGGGTGTATCCGTGGGTGGACGGCTGTTATCTAACTTGCGATATGCTGACGATACCACTCTTCTTGCATCAACTGAGGAAAATATACTAAACCTCCTTTAACTCCTGGAAAGAACAAGCCTCAACTTTGGTCTCACGATCAACAGAGACAAAACCAATATGATGATCGTAGATCGGATGGCTGATAACAGAACTGCTGTTAGAAGTATAGCCAATTGTGAAGTTGTATACAGCTATACCTACTTTGGCTCCACGATCACTAATAAAGGAGGATGCGAGGAAGAGATTAAGAGACGCTGTGCCATGACTAGGTCGGCAGTTGACAAACTCACAAAAATCTGGAAAGACCAAAAGATAACCAAAAACACAAAGGTCCGCCTAATGAAGTGTCTTGTCCTCCCCATCTTCCTTTACGAACCTGAAACATGGACGATTCGACAACAAGACCACAGAAAAGTAGACGCCTTAGAAATGTGGTGCTGGCGACGCCTCTTGAGGATAAGATGGACCGAACGACGTACCAACGTCTCCATATTAAAAGAGCTTAATATACAACATAGGCTCTCGTTGACCGTTCGGCTACGGGTCATAAAATACTTCGGACACATTACACGTAATCAGGACTCCATAGAACGCCTAGTAGTACAGGGCCGAGTGGAAGGCAAAAGGACCGGATCTATGGATTATGAGGCCCGGGGCAATATTATTAGTAGGCCCCTTCTCCCTGTCAATTTCAGTGTCTATCCAAAATCGAAATTTAAAACCTACTTTTGAGCTACACCTCCTAAACCGGAAATTTCTACCGGTTTTGGAGGTGTAGCTCAAAAGTAGGTTTTATATTTCGACTCGGGATATTAAATAAAAACAGGGTATACTAGAGAGTATATTCTATATAAATCTATTTATTTACAAACGTTTACAATATTTAAAATATTTCTATCTAAAATATTTACAAGCATTTCTTCCTTGACTTTTCTTCCGCAAATTGCTGAATTACGTCGTTAAAATCGGTAATTATGCATAAAAAGACCTCACCTGCCAATGACCTTGACCTTGACATATGTTGTCAAGGTCACCCTCCTAAGTGACCTTCAGAAATCTTTAGCCGGCGGTCGTTATTCGTTAAAAAGTTATTAATAAAAAAAGTTTCGAAAATATAGCAGCAATTTTCAGTATTGAGAGGCATAAACGACCAATATTACGTCTTTTTTTTTTAAGTAGAGAATATCTCGTTTCGTGTAAAAGTCGCTGCTTTACCAAAATACAACATTTAAAGCAGTAAATTGTTGATAAATTAAAGTCGACGTATATAGTCGAGTTTACAGCTACAGTGTCTATTTCAAAGAAATGTTGGATTTAAATTTTGAACCGCGTAAAAATTATTAATAAAATAATAATTATTATAATATATGTATACTATTATTTCGTCCTGTAATTTTTTTTTTTCGTAAAGCAGCGACTTTCTCGCAAAATAAAATATTCTCTGCTTTAACAAAAAGACTTTAATTTATCAACAATTTATTGCTTTAAATGTTGTGTTTTGGTAAAGCAGCGACTTTCTCGCGGAATAAAGTATTCACTGCATTAAAAAAAAGACTTTAATTTATCAACAATTTACTGCTTTAAATGTTTTGGTAAAGCAGCGACTTTCTCGCAAAATAAAGTATTTTCTGCTTTAAAAAAAAAAACGTAATGTTAGTTGTTTATGCCTTCCAATACTGAAAATAGCTACTATATATTTTCGAAACTTTTTTTGTTAATAATTTTTTAACGAATAACGACCGCCGGCTAAAAACTTCTGAAGGTCACTCAGGAGGGTGACCTTGACAACATATGCCAAGGTCAAGATCATTCTCCCCCATCTCTCCCGCTGGCCTGTCACAAAAGGTGATAGGTGTTGGGATGGGGATGTGGTTGTGGTTGTAGAGGGGGACGAGGATCTCTGCATAGCGGGGGCTCCTCCTCCTCCTCTACTTGCGCGATATTGCGCGAGAAAGGTGACGGGGTGCGCCGGGGCCTGCCCTCGGGTTTCCCCGGTCTCTCGGCCCGTGGGTGGGGAAGCATAGCTTCTCCCGTGACCTATCCGCCCGCGGGGGGAGGGGCTGGGGGCCCGGCGGTTCGGCCCCGGTGCAGGATCCGTTGAGTCAATTCGTCAACATCGCGACGCGGCATGGGGGGGGGAGCTCGGGCGTGCTCCTTATGGGGCCCCCGCCACTGGCGCTCCTCCCATTTCGTGACGGGGGCGGGAGTGGGACTTGGGGGGTTCGCCCCCCTGAGTCCTGGTTTCGTCTGCCTTTTACGAGAAGGCGCGAGGAGGGGAGGAACCCGCCGCCTAGGCAACGGTTACTCCTCCCCCCACTCGTTCGAGGGGGTGGGTGAGCAGTCGGGGACAGCTGTTTGCCCGCTATGAAAGCAACCCTTGAAGGGGGGTGACGGGTGGGGATAGTGTCCCTTCACCCGTCACGAGTTAGTTCAAGCCCGGCAGGGCTAGGCGTGGGGAGGCTCACGGAAGGTATACTTGTGATTCCCGGGGCCTCCCCAAAAAAGCGCCGTGAGGGACATTCGAAGGGGTTTTTAGTGGGTTAAAGCCCCACATAACCACCCTTCCCACCCCGGAAAAGGGGGTATTCGTGAGGATTTTCACTTCGTTATAAAAAAAAAAAGTCAAGATCATTGGCAGATGAGGTCTTTTTATGCATAATTACCTTAAAATCTAATAAATTGAAATAATAATGCGAGTGATGTTAATCGAAGCTGTTCCATTGATGTTCTATACTTATTTTTAATGAATAACAATTTTGAGAACGACCTCTTTCCTTCGCAATTGGAGATAGAAATACTTAAAAATATCTTTAAAGTAATGTAAACATTAGGCAAAACGTCGGTAATATTTTGCTGAACCATCCATTTCAATAAATCAATTGGAGAAGGAATTTGATCTAAATAGGAAGTTTTTAGAAGTAAATGGAACTGTATCATTTCGTCCACCATGTCAGTATCGAGATCATTAGAATACACGCGAAGAAGCTTGTTAACACAGTCTCGTAGCTGTTCAGTTTTTATAATGTTTAGTTGTGTCAGAAATCCAAATAAACCCGTAACATGAGAATACGCATTGCTTCGCTTTTTGAGCTCGTTATGTAAATTATCAATAATAATTAAAAACGATGAAATCTTAAATAAATCGCGTCCGCATAATCTCTCGTTTATCTTAATTGTAATACCATCAGGATATTTTTTTGTTATTTTCCTCTTCGATTCATCCGAATATTCTTGCAAAACAATGCCACTAATGTTTTTAGCGCGTTTCTCAATGTCATCAAATTCGTTGCGTAAAGAATCGATGAAGTCTATGAGTGATTTGAGTATGTTATCGCTAGTAACCAAATCAATATTAACTTTTTGCAAACATCTGCTAGTGATGTCAAAACGTTGCAGAATTCGATACCACAAGATCGTCATTAGAGCAGTTTCAAGTTTTACCAGTTTATTTTTTAGAGCCATAACTTCTTCTCTAGTGGAAATATTCTCGACGTCATTATCTGATAATGTAGCTAGTGCATTGTATACACCATCATAATTATTGTGTAAAGCGGAAGTTGACTGAAATCTGCATGACCATCTTGTAGCAGATAAACTTTTAAGTGTTTTGGACGTATGTTTTTTCAGTACATCCCACCAATGTGTAGAAGCGGAAAAAAAAGCATATAAATTTTGCAGAAATGAAAAAAAATTAATTGCATCAGTACACGACTTTACACTGCACTCGCCAACGAGATTCAAAGAATAGCCGATACAAGAAACATAATAAGATAATTCGTTTTTGTTTATTATATGCGCTCGAAGTCCGTTATATTTACCGGACATATTACTTGCATTATCGTAAGCCTGGCCTCTACAATTAACAACGTCAATGCTATTATTTTCCAGCACACTAAATATTTCATCACTTAAAGATGCGCCAGTATGGCTATGAATTGGGATAAAGCATAAGAAGCGCTCAACCAGAACTCCTTTCAAGCAATATCTAAATATTATCGTTAATTGATCAACGTGAGAAAGATCTGGCGTAGAGTCTACTATTAATGCGAAATATTTAGCTTCTTTAATTTTTGTTACAATTTTGTTGAAAACTCTTTGAGCTAAGGGTTTTATAAACTCTTCACAGATCGTCTTAGATATGTATGATATGTTGCCCTTCCCTTTATTTGCATGCACTTCCAAATGTTTTGCTAAAAATGGATCAAACATAGCTAATAATTCTAATAAACCTAAATAATTTTCATTATTAGGAGATCCTATGATTTCATCTTTACCGCGAAAAGCAAGGCCACGTACTGCAAGAAAACGAATCACGGCAACAACTTGTTTCAAAACTTCCGTCCAATATTGGATTTCATTTTGTACCGTTTTTGCCAATCCTTCTGCGGTGACTTGGGAAAGAGAATTAACTGAGTTGAGACACCGTACACACGCACACATATATATCTATAGTCGTGTAGTTTATTATCCTCTCGAAACCGATCGCCGGCCCGAGCACGACTGCTCGTATTGTCTGCTGACGTACATAACATTCTTCGCTCGCCTTTCGTGACGAAGGTGTGTGGCAGCACCTTACGGGCACGAGATACCACACTCTCCCCCGCTATGTTGACAAGCCGGCTTCAATCCCGTCGTTTTATGTATACATTGCGTACAATATACATTGCTCCCTTAAGGACGTTCTCTGGTGGCAGTTGTGCTCAACTCAGACGCACGGAGTAATGATATGGTTGACAACTACTTCCGTGCGCAAAAGTCTGAAACTCGTCTAGCCGCGCAGCTTTACTCGATCTGGCAAATTTTTGTTCCGTTTTCATTACTCCAGTACCAATTATAAATGAATACGTCCTACTTGTTTATTGAGCATTCTAAAAGTAAATAATAATGAATCATAAAGAAAAAAGATTAAATAACTTGATTTAAATAACGTTGCCCATAAGATCTTGACGTTCTCTACTTAACCTATATGTTGCAGCGGTAGCAACGTTGCCAAGTCTCGCAGTGATCTCTCCCTCTCCCTGCCTCCGAGCAGACAAAAATTATGTCCGATAGTGTTCTTTAGACGACTATTTCTCAAAAATAAATACCGCTTGCTATATCAAACTTTATTGTCACACGTTACTAATAATATGAGGCATCTTATACTATTTTTTCAAAAAAATTCTAAGAAAACTGTACTTATTATTCATTAAAATGTCCGTGTCGAGAGAGCTCAACATAGGGATCCCGTGTTAAAAATCGGAACTTTGAAGCTGAATATCTCAAATTTTAGTACCGCAAGGGGCATTGAATAAAACGCCTACGTATAAAACGCGTTTAATTAAACATATACTGAAAGTTTAAGAAAATTTCTAAGAAAACGATTTTGCCAGTGAACGTCCTTAATGCTATTACTATAACTAATACTATATATCTATCGCTATAACTAGTCTCACGCGTCTCTATTTTTCTTTTGTCGAATTCGCTCTGATCGTCGTGGCTCAACGGCCGGCGATTGGTTTTTGTTTCCTTCGACACTTTTGCTTTTATCTACCGCATCCGCCACCCCGCTAGTTTTCGCTGCAATCAACTGATTAGCATGTCTCTTTTAAATCAAACCGTCTTCCGTCTTAACGTCGTACATCGTACCTGGCGTTCGTTTCTATATTATCACGGCCGGCGCCTAACGCTCTCTTCCGCCTCTATAGTCTTTGGCTATGACTGGATCTCCCACCCAAAATTTCACCCTACGCGAGCCCGTGTGATCTTTTATCTGATGTTCCTGGTGTCTTTGAACATGCTCCGCCGCCGACGGTGGGCGTAAGATTGAAAATCGAGTTTTCAACTCTCTGTTAGTCATCATACTGGCTGGGGATCTTTGTGTCGTCGCGTGGGGCGTCGCTCGGAAATCAAACAAGAACTGTCGTACTGCTGACTGAAGTGACATGCCATCATCCATCATGCTTTTGACTTTTCGTTTGAACGTATTAACGAGGTTTTCTGCTGTGCTGTTCGTGGCCGGACAGTGCGGCGCGATCGTGCTGTGCCTAATGCCTTTTTCTCGTAGTAATCGCTGAAAATTTTCCTCCGTGAATGTGGCAAAATTGTCCGTTACAATATGCGCAGGATAACCATGCCTAGCAAACATTTCTTGGAATGCAGCAACTGTTGCATCCTTGTTCATACTTGGCATGATAAATATTTCCGGCCATTTAGAATAGCTGTCGATCACTAACAATATCATTTTTCCGCCTATTGGCCCTAAAAAATCCGCAAGGATACGATGCCATGGGGCAGGTGGCCACGGCCAAGGCGTAAGAGAAACTTTGGGAGGATTTTTACGCGTTTTCAAACAAGGCAAACATGCGCTTGTGATTTCTTCGATGTTTTTATTTATCTGGGGCCACCAAACATATGACCGAGCTAATGACTTCATACGCGCGACTCCGAAGTGGCTATGGTGAAGTTCATTAAGCACTAGCGGTCTCAGCTGGCTAGGCATCACCACGCGGTGTCCCCATAATAAGCAATTACTTTCTATTTCTACTGACAGCGCGTCGCGTTTCTCCCAGAATCTTAATTTGCATCCCTTCCTTTTTCGGCCTGGCTTCTGGCCATCCGTCCATGCAATATCTTATCACCCGGCACAATACAACGTCCTCACGTGTAGCTTTCTGTACTACGCTCCAATCTAGTAAAGCAAAATCGGATTCTTTGATGTTATTCACGAACGTATGATCGATATCTTGCAGCATTCGAAACTTATTCTCTAACTCCTGCGGCTGTTCGATTGGTAGCCTACTGAGCCAGTCGGCATAATTATCTTTTCCTTTTCCTTGTTTTATGTTATACTTAAAAACCGATAAGAATATAGCCCAACGCTGCAAGCGTGCTGTTGAGATCTCAGGAATTGATTTATCGGGGTGAAATATTCGTGACAACGTTGTACTGTCCGTTTGAATAGTAAACTGATTTCCATATAAATATTGGTAGAATTTACGAATTCCGAAAACTACCGATAATCCCTCTTTGTCATGATGTGCGTATCTCTTTTTGCTCGCCGTTAGCGTTCTGCTCGCAAAACAAATCGGTCTATCGTACTTGCCCGCTTCCCGATGCGACAGTACTGCACTTATTCCATACGGAGATGCGTCACAGGTGAGCACTATCGGCTTTTCCGGATCGAAATACGCCAAGGTGAGCTCATTTGACAATTCTTTTTTTATTTTGATGATGAAACTTCGATTACATTCGATAATCCATTCGAACTCTTTTTGTTTCAAACACTCGTACAGCGGATAGAGTTTGTCTGTTATGTTCTCAATGAACCGCGCATTGTAGTTAATAGAGCCCAAAAAACTTTTCACTTCTGAAACATTTTTTGGCGTTGGCGCGTTTCTTACACTGTCTGTTTTCTTTCCTGAGGAATGGATTCCTTTCAAATTTATGCGAAACCCTAAATATTCGATTTTCTGTTGCGCAAATTCACATTTTTCAAACTTTAATCGCAATCCGGCATCGCTTAAGCGCCGCAAAACCTCTCGCACACGATCTATGTGTGTCTCCCAATCCGACGCTGGGATTAAAATATCATCTATGAATACTATCACTCCCGGTATACCCAACAACAAAGATGCCATAACTTGTTGAAACGAACCCGGTCCGGTGGACACACCGAACGGCAAGCGATTATATTGAAACAATCCCAAGTGGGTGCTTATCACCACTAGTTTTTTTGCTCTCTCGGTTAATGGTAACTGCTGATACGCTTCCGATAAATCCAGTTTTGTGAATACTCTCTTAACACATCTAATACCTCTTCGACTCGGGGCAATGGGTAATGGTCGACTTTCAAAACTTTATTCAGCGTCACCTTGAAATCTCCACAACCTAATGGCGCCGTTATCTTTAACTATCGGCACCATTGACGTACCCCATTCCGAATATTCGACAGGCGAGATAATTTTTCGATAGCATAAACGCCTAATTTTTTTCTTTACCGGTTCTCGCATTGCTAATGGTATACGCCTTGGCTGCATGAAACGCGGTTGTGCGCCCCCTTCATTGGTTTTAAGTTTACACTGCCTTTGTTGAAAGTTCCTAAACCCGGTAAAAATACCTCAGGGAACTCCATACAAAATTTTGTAATTTCCGTTTCATTATCTATCACGTTATGTATTTTTACTGCTTTTTCGTACTAAGGCGGCCACATTTTTAAAGCTGCTAACCAGCTTTTACCTAGTAAAGGAATCCCCCCCCTTTAGGAATTAATCATATATAGTATACGCTCAACTCGCATTCCGTTTGCTTCGATCGGTACCTTGATATATCCCATTGATTTGATAGGTTCACGATTGTAAGCTCTTAACGTTCGGTTTGCTGTTAACAACGGTGTTTTTGAAAACATTTTTTCATAACATTTACTCGAAATCGCGGAATACGCGGAATACGCAGCCCCTGTGTCCATTTCCATTTTTAAAAAAATATTACCGACCTTAATCGTAACGCAGTGAGGTTCGACTGTTTTCTCACTCAGCTCGCAATCATCCTCCTCTACCTTACACATGTTTATTTCCTCTGTCGCTTGGATCGTGTAGGTGTCTGACTCGTAACGCTGATCGCTGCTGCCGTCGTCTTCGTATTCTTCTCCCTCCGAGCTCCGTGCGTCGGTAGAGTCCGCGTCAATGCGGTGTTGCGCTCCGTTTCTTTTCGTCTTTGACGGACACATTCGGAATATATGTCCCTTCGCCCCACACTCACTACAATATTTGTCTCGTAGCGAACACTGGTCACGCACGTGGTTGTCTTTGCCACAACAAAAACAAGACCGCCCCGTAACATTAGTCGACGTTCTCGAAGCGTTATTTCCTCGGCTCGATGTTCCGTAATTCCAAAAGGTTTGTCCTCTCGTGCGATTATCTGGGTATCTTCTGAATTGATTGTTTTTGTTACTGGCCCGCACGCGTGTATCTCCGTTGCCGTGTTGTTCTCCGTTGCTGCTTTTACGGGATCCGTCTTATGTACACTAGCCATTTCCACTGTTTCGGCCAGACGCTCTATCTCTGTTAACGTCGACTCCGATGATTTTAAGAGCTCATATCTGACTAGATCATTTATGGCTCTTGCTATAATTTGTTTGTCAAACTCAGTGTTGGCGAATTTACACTCTTTAGCCAGTAATCTCAGGGCCAGAACGAAATCTTTGATTTTTTTTGTCTGGTTTCTGCTTTCGTTTGCGGAAAGCGTAGCGTTGTAAATGTTTGTTTCGCTTTGGTGCGAACGATTATACCAATTTCTTTTTTAAAACTTTGTACGACAACGTGATAGGCTTTTCCGGCTCGCAAACGATCTGCAGATCCTTAAATACGTCCGGTGCAAGCTGCGTGATTAACAGTGCCGCTTTTTTCTCTTCCGGGATATTATTGAGCAAGATAAATGCTTCCAACTGGTCCTCGAACGTCTCCCAGCATGACCCACGTTTGAATGTGTTGACATTTCCCAGAATTGACGACATTGTGGATCGCTCTTTGATCGTACTTTTCACGTTCGTCGATTTGATAACAGCGTTCGCCTCCTTTTCGGTTACTCCCTTAGTTTGTTTGTTCTTGAAATCCTTGACAAAGACGTTCAACACTTGCCGAATTTTATCGAGGCTGTCTTCTTTCGTTGCTTTTACGCCGTATTCTTTGCAGATATCGATCAACTCGATTTTATTCACTTGATAGATCTAGGAGGTTCGTCCTTGGGCGATTGCATCGGTTATGAGTTCCCAATCAAGTTCACCATTTTCTTTGTGCATTATTAATTTATAGCACTGGGATCTTAGTTAATTTGCAGATCCCATCCTTGTCGCCACTGCGGTGACTTGGGAAAGGGAATTAACTGAGTTGAGACACCGTACACACGCACACATACATATATATAGTCGTGTAGTTTATTATTCTCTCGAAACCGATAGATCGCCGGCCCGAGCACGACTGCTTGTATTGTCTGCTGACGTACATAACATTCTTCGCTCGCCTTTCGTGACGAAGGTGTGTGGCAGCACCTTACGGGCACGAGATACCACACCTTCATTTATTAAATTTGATTCGTTTGCCCGCAAATGCCACGTTATCATGCAGTTTTTATATATTTTCATGCGAACTAACTGTTTCGTTTGCTTTCTTCCAGTTCGAAAAGCCATTTTTTATAAATGCATTTCCTTCGCCCAAGTCAATAGAAAATAATTTGCAAACATAACAATACACAGACCCAGTTGTTTCAGAATACATTAGCCACTTTCTATCATGTTTTTCGCCATTTACCAACACCCTTGTAAATAAAGAATGATGAAGATATCTATTTTGATTTTTACATATTCGAAGAGAAACTGGAAAGTTAGATGTATTTCGATTTTGAAAATATTCATAACCTAGTTTCAAATATTTTTGCCTGTCACTATCATGCATTTCGGCAGACCATGCAGCAGGATTACTACTAATCAAACTTATAAAGTAAAGACAAAAAGTAAAGACATGTAAAGATAAAAATTATAATATTTAAATAAGAAATTTATTTAAATATATGAATATAATATAGAAGATGAAGCACCTGGACGAATTACATTCAGATTGGTATCAAACATTTGTTCGTCTTCCGATGGATTTATTATTAAATTGAGTTATTTGTTTCGTCGTTATGGTTATTATGTAGTCCTATCAAAATAAATAAATAAAATATAAAATCTGAAATATTATATACACATACTCGGATATTTGATATTCTGTTTCTGTACAAAAATCGCTTTGTAAATAATGCTATAGGTTAGGAAACTTGTCGAAATATAATAAACAAGTACCATTCGTCATGTCAATGTCGCATGCCCACTGTTTCACAAGTTTCCTAACTTGCGAATCATTTCAATAAATCATTAGTTTTTAAATACACTTTTATAATCTAAAAAATCTGAAAAAATTATTAGCACGTTCAGTACACTAATCTCAATTGTGACATTGGACAAAAATACCTGAAATGTTATCGTTGCTTGTATTTTCATTTCTACAACTATTAAATAATAATGGATTCATTGAAACTCCCGAATTTGAAGAGTCTGCAACATTTGTAATTTTTTTATTTCAATCTGTCCGAGAAGAAATGAGGTTAACTTCGGTAATTTTCTATCAAATTCTTTGCGTTCTTTTACAGCCTTTTTTTTGGCGGCACTACTTTTATGTTTTTTAGACATTTTATTTCAGCTCATTTAAGTTTCCGTTGACTTTATGCTTACTGAATAATCATTTTATACTCTAAACTATTCGTCATAGGTAGCGACTGTTGCGCGTCCCTAGCGGCCCCGAACAGAACTTGTTAAGTCGTGTATCGATGCGATTCAAAGATCGGGCGCGTATGCGAGTTGTAAAATAAATTTTTTAATAATTCTTTAGTAAAACTTAATTGATTATGTTGGAGGTGGTTTGAGAGCGTATGTTGAAGGGGAGAAAATGTACTGAAGGCAAACCACCTTATGTATGTTGGAATAATTTCCAAAAAAGTAGAGGAAATAAAAATAATGTCCTTGTGCTTAAAAAACTCGGATTTGTTTGGGTGCTTTGCCTTCAGTACATTTCTCTTCCCAGATAGCACAGCTGAATCTGATCTTTATGAATTCATAAAGATCAACTGTGCTATCTGGGTTCTTCAACATACGCTCTCAAACCACCTCCAACATAATCAATTAAGTTTTACTAAGGTTTATTAAAAAATTCATTTTACAACTCGCATACGCGCCCGATCTTTGAATCGCATCGATACACGACTTGGAAGGTTCTGTTCGGGGCCGCTAGGGACGCGCAACAGTCGCTACCCATGACGAATTATTGGCGTTGTTATTAACAATGTGTCGGCGACACAGTGTCGCAGCGACTGTGGGCCTGCGCAGACTTTATAACATTAAGTTAATATTAAGGTAGCTGTCTCGTCAGGGCATGTATTAGATAAAGTTTTCGATTTCGGTTTTTATATCAAATTATATGATCAGCTTTGCAGTTGATTTTTTCTGTGGCTTCTTACCGACTATTTACTCTAGAAAATCGATCTCGAAAATCACAAATTTTGCATTACTTCATACAGAAAAGAAGGCTCTATCACGGTTTCAATCACATATTTTCGTATTTTTCGATTAGATGAAGTGAGAAAAAAACATTGCTTTTTGTACATTAGATTTCGAAGAATCCGATGCAACCATAAAATATATAGGTTACCGGAGATTTCGCTGCTAATTTTTTAGTTTATTTTAGTGAAAATGCGGTAATCGAGCAGACATTTTTTGGTCGAGGTGAGGTTGGGAAGACTTGGCAACGCCGCTGGCTAATCACTGTAGTTGCAGGTATGGGGCTCGTCTTTCTTAGCCGAATTGGATAGTGATTGACACCCCTGTCATGCGTTTTTAAACCCTTTCTCAGTAATTGTCAAAATTCAATCGAAAAGAAGATGTAACCTCATTTGTAACCTTTCTCGACGACTCGCATGATCAGCTGATCAAAACGGAGTCAAATGAGAAAAATCACATAATTTGGAAAAAGTAACATACTTTGTCACGTATGAAATTTTACACCATAATTCATAAAATTATTTTTCCCTTAGCAAAAATTGCCTGAAATTTATTTCTGAACGTGAAAACCTACAAACAGTCACATGACTAGCACGTAGCGAGACAGCTACCTTAAACCATGGTTCTTATGATTTTTACGACTTAATGTTGTAGCCGCTAGGATCCGCTGTTAATGCTAATATTGCCAATTTATAGTTTACCGTATTAAATGATTATACACTCTAAACTTAGACTATCTCATAAATCTGAACAACTTAAGTGAACTTAGACTTAAATAAATTGTTGCGAGCGGTAAAGAAAGGCTGCGAAAGAACGCGAAGAAATTCAAGGAAACGATCACAGTTAGCATAGAGATATCTAACGTGACGTCACACTTTGTTGATAAAGGGTAAATCCTACAATATTTTGCACTTTTGTCAATATATATAACATATTTCTCCACGGCACGGGGCCCCTAGAACTACGGGGCCCGGGGCTGTAGCCCCTCTAGCACCCCCCCCCCTTAATCCGGCTAAATGCTCACGCGGCCGATCCCCGACTAGATGGACTGATCTCATAAAATCTACAACAAAATGCTTTATTACAGAATGTTTCCGCAGTGCCACAAATAGAGAAAAATGGAGGCAAATTGCAAGAGCTTCGGCGATATCAATGTGCAGTTCATAACTATACGACCACTCTGTCAAGAGTGTACGGTACGACTAAGGGCCAGGGCACGTACATACATTGCCGTAGCGTCTTACGCCACCTTACGTGAGAATCTTACATTACGCAACACGTAAGCCAATCCGGTAATACTTAAGGAGAGCTCCCTCCTCACCGATTTTGCTGAATTTAGGCTTAATCGACGCGTTTTTGCACAAAACGAACAAATCTGGCAGAAAAAAGTCCCGCTCTGCCCCGCGAAGCAAGATATTAACTGTTAAAGTTGACGACTATCAGGTTATGAAACCTGTCATACCGACGAATCATATTACTGTGTTTCGTTAATCTCAACGATCTCAACGCTTAATATCTGTAACAGAAATAATTTGTTAAAGCAGAGAATAGTTGATATGAAAAGTACACATAAATATGTACTTTTCATATACCAACTATTCTCTGCTTTAACAAATTATTTGTTTCGTTAACTTAAACGCTTAATATCTGTAACAGAAATAATTTGTTAAAGCAAAGAATAGTTGGTATATGAAAAGTATTATACATATAAATATGTACTTCATATACCAACTATTCTCTGCTTTAACAATTTTATTTCTGTTTCGTTAACTTTAACGTTTAATAGCCGTGTATACAGTTATCACGTTTATTTTAAGGAAATGTTAGATCTCAACTTTAATCCAATTAATAAATAATAAAATTTAATATATTGTTTTCAAGTTTGTGGTTTTGATTACAACAGAGAATATTTTGGAACACAAATTATTTCTGTTACAAATATTAAGCGTTGAAGTTAACGAAACAGAAATAAAATTGTTAAAGCAGAGAATAGTTGGTATATGAAAAGTACATATTTATATGTACTTTTCATATACCAACCATTCTCTGCTTTAACAAATTATTTCTGTTACAAATATTATATAAGCGTTTAACAAAACGTTTAAATAATTTGTTAAAGCAGAGAATGGTTGGTATGTGAAAAGTACACATAATAAATATGTACTTTTTATATATCAACTATTCTCTGCTTTAACAAATTATTTCTGTTACAGATATTAAGCGTTGAGATCGTTGAGATTAACGAAACACAGTAATATGATTCGTTGGTATGACAGCTGTTTCATAACCTGATAGTCGTCAACTTTAACAATTAATATCTCGCTTCGCGGGGCAAAGCGGGACTTTTTTCTGCCAGATTCGTTTGTTTTGTGCAAAAACGCGTCGATTAAGCCTAAATTCAGCGAAATCGGTGAGGAGGGAGCTCTCCTTAAGTATTACCAAAATGTCTATCGCGTATTAATTTTATAAAACTGTTAAATGTATGTCTACAAAAGCCATAAAAATTGCATTATAACTTTTTCATGACATTCTTTGTAAAGAATATATTAAAAATATTATTATTAAAATTATTATTAAAATGATTTAAGCCTAAAAAAGTAATATTATATTTTGATGTAGTAGTATATATATTGTGATTTTAAATAAAAGGTATAATTTGATTTCAATTCTTTTTGATCTATATTTTTTTTATTATTTTATTAAATTGTTTTAAAAGAGTTTTTATTTTATTTATTTTATCCTTTATAACATCTTAATGCAGTTGCTACTAATATATACACTTATAAAAGTTTATTGCCTTTTCAAAAAATGTATTAAAAAATGTATCAATTTTTTTCTAGTCTCTCAAGTCATCAAATATGAATATAACAAGATCTTTAAAACTCAAAATTTTACTTTTATTATTACTTTTAATTTATTATATGAGACTAAAACGGATGAATGTACATAAAAGATGGCAAAATAGAAGATGGCTTGTTAGACCAGTTAATCAGCAGAGAAAACAGCAAGGAGAATATGATAATCTCTTTCAAGAATTAAAGAATGATGAAGAAATGTTTCTTAAATATACGAGGATGAATATTCAGCATTTTAACAAATTATTAAATATGTTAGAATGTTATTTAGAGTAAAAAGAACTAAAAGAGTTCTTCCTCCAGAACAGAGGTTATTAATAACATTAAGGTATAACTTAATTTATTAATAAAGAAGAATTGTTTAATGTAGCTACTTTCTATTTTTATTCATCTTTAAAAGACACTGTTGTAAAAAATATTGCAAGAAATTATGATATAACAAGGTTTATTGTGACATATGTTTTAAATATCTTGCAACAGAGAATTCAACATCAAATATTGCATTTTCTTTTCGAGTTGGACAGTCAACTGTCAGAAAGTTAATTAAATAAGTGTGCCCAATTATCACAAATAAATTAAGGCCTATATATTTAACATGTCCTACTGAAGAACAGCTGTGGAAGAATATCTCTGATGGATACTGGAACCAATGGAATATGCCCAACTGCTTTGGAGCTATCGACGGGAAACACATACTTTTGCGATGTCCCCCTAATTCTGGGAGCTTGTATTTTAACTACAAGAAACAATTTAGCATTGTTCTTATGGCCATATCAGATCACTTATACAGATTTAGTTTAGTCGATATAGGAGCCTATGGAGGAAATAGTGACGGAGGCGTTTTTGAATCTTCAAACATTGGAAAAATTTAAATAATGAACTTAATTTGCCTACGTCTTTCACTTATCTTCCCGGAAGTAATATCTCTATGCTTGGTTCTTTTATTGCTGATGCTGCGTTTCCATTATGTACCCGAATAATGAAACCATATTCTAGAAAAAATTTAACGGAGAAACAAAGAATCTACAATTACAGGCATTCAAGAGCCTGTTCTAGAAGAACTGTTGAGAGTGCGTTTGGCATTTACGCAAACCGTTGGAGAGTGTTTCATACAGCTAAAAGTATATATATGCTTCCAGAAACAGCGGATCTTATAGCCATTGCATCAGTTTGTTTGCATAATTATGTGATGTATAATATGAAGAACAAAAAGACGGTTTAAAAGAATACAGTCAAGAAGTAGAATTAGAAACTAGTCAATGGTTAAATGTACAAAATACATCAAGTACAAGTACTAGATCAGCAATAACTCAAAGAGATATTCTAAGTGAATATTTTGTCTCGAGTGGACAAGTTGAATTCCAATATGAATATCTTCACAGAGGACAACACTCAGATTATTTATGAGAATGAGAATGTTTTGAGATAAGTATTATGTATTGTTATAAGTACTTAATAAATATTATAATTATTGAATATTATTAATAATCAAAATCTTTATTTATTAAATGAAGGTACAGATTAAAAGTTACCGACAGACTATAAAATATAGTAAATTTTTTAAAAATCTTCATATAACTTTTTGTAATAATATATCTAAACAATTCCAGTTTGTAGATATATACTTATAAAAATCAAGAGATTTGTTACAATATTTTACGATTTTTTAAGTATATATCAAATTAAGATGATTCATATATCTTCTTTACATATACATCTTTGCCTTCTTTCTTGTCTTTGCATTCTTTTCCATGTAAATAAATCTTGAAATAAAAAAATATATATATTTCAACAAAACAGTTAGTGAAAATCTTTAATAAAACTATTATTTTAAATATGTTTATAAGTTTTAAAGTGTTGAATATGAATGAATAGAATATTAATAGAATTAATATTTATTTTAGTTAATTTTTAGTAGACCGAGAGATGTTTTAGAAAGTTTTGCTTAAAAAAAAAAAGAAATATATTAACATATAATATGATACAAAATATCATTGACTTTGAGATGTTGAATTGTCTCGCAGCCCTTTAAAAATTAAAAAATGCGAAAATATAATTGCTCTTTATAGCATTTTCACTTACTAACAATTGTGGTTGAAAAGTCCATGGAAAGTTTTAATTGATTGTATAAATATTTCACGTTGACAGCATTGTTTGCAGATTATAATTAAGTCTGTATAATAAAAAATATCGTTATCAAATAAATTTTTATTTAAAAAAAAAAAAGAAAGACAATTACATAGTTTTCAGTTTATATAAAGAATAAAAATTATATAACATTTTATTTTTACTATATCATAAGTACTCTCTGGCAATTAATATGTGCTTTTAAACAAAAACAAACAACAACACAGCTTTCAGCTTACATAAAAAATAAAATATACATAACATTTTATTTTTGTTATCATAAGTACTCTCTGGCAATTAATATGTGTTTTTAAACAAAAACAGACAATTATATAGCTTTCGGCTTACATAAAAAATAAAAATTACATAACAGTTTATTTTTTGGCTATCATAAGTACTCTTCGTCAATTAATACGTGCTTTTAAACAAAAACAAACAATAACATAGCTTTCAGCTTACATAAAAAATAAAAATTACTTAATATTTTATTTTTGGTATCACAATTACTCTTCGGCAATTAATATGTGCTTTTAAACAAAAACAAAAACTTATAAACTTTTAATTATTTAAACAATTTAGCACAGTAAACAATAACTTAAACTTTAAGATTTTTTCCACTGGTGTACTTAATACTTACATCAATTTTTGTTTTTTAATCATTTTTTCAGGTTCGCTCATTCTTCCTAATTCTAACGCAATGTATTCCGCAAATACATTGTTAGCAGTTCTTAAATTTGATGAATTTTGTGAAGATAAATTTGATGAAGATTTTGATAAAATACTGTTGGTTAGATTGGTTATAACGCAGAAAATATTTTCTTTATTTTTTTCCTTTTTATAAACTTATTTTCTTTTGCTTCATCTGTTGTCTTATTCTGTGATATTTCATGCTTTTTTGGTAAAGCATGGTCATTGTCAACAATTGCATTGTCAGTGTTTTTTTTTAAATTGTCAAGTTCCTCTTTGACATCTTTTACATTGCTGCATGTTCTGAAAAAAGTGTCGTTTTTAAATATTGTGTATATGTGGGTAAAAGTTATAAAAATTTATAAGAAAATAATAACCTGCGTCTTTGAATGTAAGTATAATTTAAAAAAGACAGTTGGTTTAATAATAATGATCTTTTTTCTGTTGATGCTGCGCTGCCACTTTTAGAATTTTGCTTCCTTTGCAAACGCCTGAATTTTTTTCTCAAGGTCCTTATTTTTTTTTGACAGTATTCTGCTGTGTAATAATCTCCTAAAAGATATTTACTTTGTATTAAACATACTTAGATATATAGTATTACATTTAATGTTTTAATTATTTTTAATAATTAATCAAATCTACAAAAGGGTAAGACGAAGACAGCACTATTCTAAATATACTAACCACAATTTTTTTCTATCATAATTTTGGATATCTCTAACCAAGCATTGTCTTTCATTTGATTGTCTTCAAAGTTTTTATCCCGTTTATCATATAAGAAGCATCGTTCTCTATACAGATCGATCAAATAATCATCACCCACTTTCTCTTCAATTTGTAAATTATCAATTTTATTAGGATTTATTTTCAGCTACTTCGTCCGTAAACGTTTTGTTGTCTATGCTCGAAGGAGGTGTGGAGGTGTGAATTAGTCACTCACTAGACGTAGCTCACAATATACTTTATTAGGCTTAGGCCGGTCACGTCTGTCGTCTTCGCTCGCTTATTTTGTTCTGCCCGTTTCGCATTGATAATATCTTTCCGTACCTTCGCGCGCCTTCAATTCTACACGTGATCCGTTATTCGCGCTGAGTACAATTGATAATACGCGCACGCCGTCGCGGCGTGTTCAACCTTGTGTATATATATATATATATATATATATATATATATATATCGTAGGAACATATATAATACTTCTTTCCTCCTTTAAAAAAAAATGCACATTTTGGGGGAGTCTCTCCTCCTATTTTTGCATATATTGTCTTATATGCAATATGTAGATAGATCAAATTTTTATATGTGTTCCCTCTGTCTAATGCTTAATGTACTCTAAATCTAAATCTAATCTGTAATTCTAACTTAATATGTAACAGATACGCTAAAATGTTGCGGAGGTTTGCGTTTGCGTGTTGATTGTCGTAAAGTGCTCGCGTTTTCTTCGCGTTCCGCATTTTGGTTTCTCTCCGGTGTACCTGTATCCAAGGGGGTATCTGTCGACTTCGTGCCATTTGGTCTCGAGCTCGGGCTGTCCGTTTCCACTGGCCCGTAGTCGTCTATTTCTCTTTCGGTGGGTGGTGTAGATATCTCTTCTATCTTTAATACCTGGTCGATATGTCTCGTCCAGATTTTTCCATTATCTAATCGAATTATGTAGTGTAATTAAGCGCTCTACTTTTCGCTCAACTATACCCGAACGCCATTTACCCTGACCAGAGTAATTTCGGCATTGTACTCTATCTCCCTCTTGTACTTCTCGTACCTGTTTCGTCGCATTTGCATCTGTAGTTGGGAACCTACTGTTTTCTTTTTTTGGTAGTAATAAATCTAGTCTAGTACGTAATTTTCGCATATACATATTTTCACCCGGTGACACTCCCGTCGTTTGGTGGGCGGTAGTTCTGTAGTGTAATAAGAATCGCTGTAGTGCTTCTATTAACTCTTGCTTAGTTGGCGACGTATCATTGAATTGTTTCTTTAACGCTAATTTGAACATTTGTATGAATCTTTCGGCTTGTCCATTTGTCGCTGGGTGAAAAGGTGCCGAAGTCTTATGTATAATACCGTTTCTCTTTAAGAATTGTGCAAATTCGTATGATTTGAAGTGTCGTCCCTTATCGGAGACTATTATCTCAGACATTCCAAAAGTTGCAAAGATTTGCTTACACTTTTGGATTACTGATTGCGTGGTCATATCTTTAGTTACATGTACTTCTGGCCACTTAGAAAACGCGCCAACAAGAACGAAGAAGTACTGACCCTATGTGTACACGCTGGAACGGCCGTTCGGCTTCCTCTCAGCTTTGTCCTTCAACTTTCGTTGGTTCCTTACGTACCGCGTTGCAACTTGCACAATTCTTCACAACCGTTTCTAAATCGTGATCTATACCGGGCCACCAGCAGTATCTTCGGGCAATCGACTTTATTTTTACTATTCCAGGGTGATCGCTATGTAATTCTCGTAATATAGCGCTTCGTAATTTCTTAGGTATAACTACGCGATTGTCGCGCAAGATAACTCCTTGTTGACAATTAAATTCTGTTTGTGGTATATTGAACCTATCCCCTGTGTTTGGCGCTCGCCCCCTGTACATAGCTGTACATATTAGTGTTAAGTATTAGTTCGTCTGCAATAGTGTTAGCGATCATTCGCGTTACGGTAATTTGTCGTATTCGTGATTCGACGGTAAAGTCGAGCCGTCGATAAGTAGACCCCGTTGGGACTCGCGCAAAACGTTGGCAGATCGCGATCTATATTCTAAGTCAATATTCGCGCGACTCATCCGACTCGTGCTGCCCGCCCGCGGGTGGCATCCCCAATTATTGGAGCAAATACTCGCTCGCGCCGGTTCTCAACAGGAGCGCGACGCGAGCCTACACTCTCGCTCCGGAAGTCGTCGTGTTAACACACTCTGGAAGTGATCGACTCGCTGCTGGAACCGATTTACCGAGCGCCGCGCGCCGTGCCGCGCCCTGCTTGCCATTGCATGTGCATTTTGTTTGCCTGCCTCTTCTGTGTGCCTCTTGTTTGTTGCCTGCGTCTACCCTTGCCTGCCGGACATTTCCCGCTATCACGGAGAGTTTGCCTGCCTAGGGAGACGGACAACTCGAGTACACCGACGAGAGGGCCGGGCAACGAAACGGTGAGTCGCTTTTGTTATCATATTATTCGCTGCTCGTATTTTCTCGTATAATCGCTGCGCGGGGACCGAAACACCCCCGCTGGTCCTTCGAGTTTAATCGCAAATCCGGGGAACGCTCCACCGTCCCCCGAGCATTGGTCCTTCGATTGGTCCCCGGATAATTTTATTTTCGTCGCGTTAGTGAATGCCGCCGACCTTTTGCGGGAGTACCTCGTACATTTGATATCGGAGTCCTCTCTCAAGCATCCTTACGGCGGATCGCTATCGTTAAATTAATTTGCTCGCGCCCGTGCATCTACGTATTAATCGGTCTAGCTCGCCCGCTTCGATATCTCTCGCTCGCAATCGCTCGCGACGAGAATACACGTACGGAGCCTTGCGCGCCATTATCGCTGATCGCTCTTGCCGTCGAATTAATTGTGTAATCAAATCGTCATTGTCGCTCGAGTGCACGATACGATTTATTACGTTAGAATTAAGGAATATTCTTTCCCGAATATTCCACTGAACCATAACTCCGATATTTCGAACAGAGCCATCCGTTACTCGAGACCTTGGAGCAAACGTCATTGTTTTGCCTCAGTTTTTCTGTTGGTCGGACTCAGAGTCTTTGTGTCTCGTTGTTATTGTGGATCGTTTCGGGCTGCCGTTGACTCGGGATTATATTTATATTTCGCCGTTCGACCGTTCCGACTTCGTACACTCTGCCATAACAATTATTTGCTGAATCACTCTCTCCCCTCTAACTCCTCGCGGGAAATCATTTTCTATATCTATTTTCTTCCGTTATTCGCACCATGCCTAAGAACGCTGAAACTCGTCGCGAATTGTGCGTTAAGCGGATACGAGAGATCCACACGATCTCTCTTTGCAAGCCGCAACCGACCCGGCGAGCCGCGCGAATTTTCTCGCCCGCTATTCGAGCGTGGCAAAAATCGCGGAGGATTTCGAGAGCGCTCACCTGAAAGTCATTCAGGAAACCGCGGAGTTCGAGGCCGAGGACGTGATTAGAGCCGAGTTCGACAAGATGCACTATGCCGTAAAGAGCCGATACCATATTATCACCGGCACTCCGCACGGAAACGCTCAGATGCAGACCGCGGGTCATGGTTCGGCCGTCAAATTGCCTAAGATCGCGCTGCCGGAATTCTCGGGCGACCTATCGTTGTGGCCGTCCTTTATCGCCTTGTACAATACATCGATTCACGAGCATCGTCAGCTCTCGGCGATCGAAAAGTATCAGTATCTGCTGGCCTCGTTAAAGGGGGAGGCCCTTAACGTGATCAAAAACCTGCCGTTCTCCTCAGATCATTATATGATCGCTTACGACTCCCTCCTCTCTCGTTATAGGAATAAGCGAAAGCTCGCGGACTATCACTTAAACTCGATGCTAGACTCATAGCCATTGAAGTCAGAATCGGCCGAGGCCCTCCGCACCCTGTTGGATGCGTTCTCCAAAAATACGCGCGCGCTCTCCTTGATGAAATTCCCGACGGATTCGTGGGATTTCCTCCTATTGAAATTCTTATTAGACAAGCTTCTTTGCTCCTTTCGGGAAAAATTCGAATCCGCGCATAGGACTGAGAAGATACCGCGATACAATCAACTCACGAAATTTCTTTCAGAGCACTGTAAGGTTCTCGAGGTCGTCGCGGGTCCTTCCACCCCGCCGAACAAATCTAAGTCTGCGCCGGTCTCGTCATTCGTAACGCACACGGCTGCTTGCCCAGTGTGCAAGGAACAGCACTATATCGCGAAGTGCCCGCGATTCCTGAAACTCTCGCCGAGGGAGAGACAGTCGACGGCTCGGGATTCGAAGTTGTGCCTCAACTGCCTGCGACCGGGGCATGGTATGAACAATTGTCCCTCAACGTGGACGTGTAAAACCTGCGGCGTGAAGCATCATACTCTCTTACATTTTGATCGGAGCGTAATTCTGATTCTACAACCGCCTCCGTGACCGCGCCTCCGGTCATTCCGGACTCCGCGGACGCTCCTCAATCGGAGGACAAATCAATCGTCGCTATGGCCAGTCTAGCCAATCGGGTCGTCCTGCTTTCCACCGTCCGCGCGGAAGTGATAGACGTCTACGGCAACGCGTTGCTTGTTCGCATATTGTTGGATAGCGCGAGCCAGGCCAATTTCATTACCGAAGGCTGCCTTCAGAGAGGCGGCTTCCGTCGCACCAAACACAGTGCGACCGTATTCGCTGTAAACGAAACTAAGGCGGCTACAACGAGGGGCCTCACCTCCTTCATAATCCGCGCGTGCGGTCGGGACGATACTCGTTTCTCCATTGAGGCTACGGTCCTCTCGCGTATAACTTCGCCGTTGCCTAATGATAAAGTCGACGTCCGGTCGTGGAACCATTTGAAGGGATTGCCGCTCGCGGATCACGATTATTGCGTGCCCGGTAATATCGACATTCTGTTGGGAGCCGAATCGTTCGTATCGGTGTTGCGCGACGGACGCCGTAAGGGAGGGAAGGGACAACCGGACGCCTTCAATACAGTTTTCGGTTGGGTCCTAACAGGTGCGGTATCCTCAACGATGCAATCGGCACCCCTGCGCTCGTTCGCTACCACCCTCGAGTCGATCGAGAAAGCCGTGAGCAACCTTTGGCGATTGAAGGAGGTGCCGAAAAACGCTCCTTGTTCCGAAGAGGATCGACGTTGCAAGGAGATCTTCGCCCAGACCACCTATCGTGACCACTCGGGTCGTTTCGTGGTCTCCTATCCCTTCGCGTCGGATCCTCCTACATTCGTCGGCTCGCGTTCTATAGCCGTCAGTTGTCTCCGCGCTCTTGAACGCCGTTTCAAATCAAACCCAGAGTTTAGAATCGGCTACAATAAAATCATGCAAGACTACCTCGATAGTGGTCATATGGAAGTAACTCGTGATCCATTCCCGTCGGATGGTTCTATTTACTATTTGCCTCACCACGGCGTGTACAAGCTCGATGGCACTACCACCAAATTACGGGTAGTGTTCAACGCCTCGTCGCGATGCGCGAACGGGCTGCCGTTGAACGACACGCTGCTTAGCGGCCCGAAACTACAACAAGACCTACTCGCGATCTTGCTTAGATTTCGGGCCGAACCGGTTGCCCTCACTGCGGACGTTAAACAGATGTTTCGCCAGGTATGGATAAACTCGGGGCAATGCGACTACCAACGCATTGTCTGGCGGTTTTCAGAATCGGATTCTAGCCTGGATTATCATCTCAAGACAGTGACGTTCGGCGTAACTTGTTCCCCGTTCCTGGCAATCTATTGCTTGCTCCAGCTCGCGACACTACATCGGGCCGAATATCCTACCGCGTTCGCCGCATTATTTGAGACGCTTTACGTGGATGACGTCGTGGTTAGTGTTCGTACGGTGGATCAGGCTCACGCTCTTCGAGATCAGCTGTTATCGCTCCTCCGAAGCGCCGGCTTCGAACTAAGAAAATGGGCGAGCAGCCATCCTGCCGCGTTGGAAGGGTTCGACCCACAGTTATGCAACCCATCCGAATTATCGTTTGAATCGAGCGAAGATCAATCACTCAAAGTCCTGGGCCTTCGGTGGTACTCACAATCCAATAGTTTCGGATTCCAGGTTAATCCGTTAGACCGCAGATGCACTAAACGTACTATCCTGTCGGAGGTGGCGCGCATTTTTGATCCCTTAGGATTACTGGCTCCCCTCACGTTTACCGCAAAGTGTTTCATCCAGCGTCTATGGACGCTTAAACTGGAATGGGATGACGAGCCTCCCGCAGATATTTGTCGCTACTGGGATCGCTTCCAGGCGGAAATCGACGCGTTGGCTTCGCTTTGCATCCCTCGTACGTTTGAAACCCGCGATGCCGTTCGTTGCGAGCTTCATGGCTTCTGCGATGCCAGTGAGTTGGGTTACGGAGCCGTGATTTATTTGCGTTTTGTCACCCGGGAGGGTGCTGTTATCCGTTTACTCTGCGCCAAATCGAAGGTGGCCCCTCTTCGGTCTGTCACGATCCCTCGTTTGGAGCTTTGTGCCGCTTTGCTACTTTCGCGGCTCATCGCTTACGTTCGTCAAGTCCTGCAGGGACACTTCGGAATCGACGTTGAGTATGCGTGGTCGGATTCCGAGGTGGTCCTTGCCTGGATTCGCTCGTCTCCACATAAGTGGAAGACGTTTGTTCGCAACCGCGTTGCTCTCATTCAAGAGAAGGTACCGGTCTCATTCTGGGGCCACGTCGATACGGAAACCGATCCGGCGGATCATTGCTCCCGCGGACTTTACCCCCGCGATCTGGTGGCCAATTCGATGTGGTGCGCGGACGGTGGAAGTGGCTCGTGCACTTCGAACCTCGGGTTGAACCCTCCCCTCGGCCAGACGTCTTTCCTATCGAGGAAGAACGGGTCACCTCTCTTGTCGCGCTCGACGCGCCCAACGCGGTACTTTCGTTGTTAGATAAAATTTCGTCGTTGGATAAAATTTGCAGAATAATCGCGTATAGTCTTAGGTTTGTAAATAGATTCCACGCCAAGTCCACTCACGAGACTTTGGCCATTGATCAACTCGAGTTGCATTCCGCCCTGCTAGTCATAGTGAAAGTCGTGCAAGCGGATGCATTTCGAGCGGAAATAGACCTACTTCGGATCGGGAAAAGGATCCTTAAGCCGCTTCTAAAACTCGCTCCCTTCCTCGATCCCTCGGGCGTCCTCAGGGTGGGCGGTAGGCTCGCGCAATCCGCACTGGCATTCGAGAACAAACACCCCGCACTATTACCCAATAAACATAGGCTCACGGAGCTCGTGATCGACCAGGTGCACCGCGCTCACCTACATCCGGGTCGACGCGCGATGCAGTATTTATTGGCTCAGAAATTTTGGGTTCTTGGGGTACAGCGCGCCATCCGCCGCGTACTCTCGCGCTGCTATAAGTGCTTTCGAGCCAATGCGCATGCTACTCAACCCTTTATGGCGGCCTTTCCGACCGAACGAGTCAGTCAGGTCAAGCCCTTCTCCATTAATGGCATCGACTTTGCTGGACCATTCTCGTTGGTCACTCGCCGAGCTCATGGCGTCTCCTCCTTTAAGGCATACGTCTGTCTATTTGTTTGTTTCGCAATCAAAGCTTTGCATCTCGAGGTGGTACTTTTGTTGTCCACAGACTCATTTCTCGCTGCGCTGCAACGATTCGTGGCCCGACTCCTTTTTAGTGACTGGGGCACCAATTTCATAAGGGCTGCGCGCGAACTTGAAACTCACATGGGCCTTGCGGCGGAACGAGAGAAAATAAAGTGGACATTTAATCCCCCCTCCGCGCCCCACTTCGGGGGCCTCTGGGAGTCGGGCGTTAAATCCTTCAAGACTCACCTGCGAAGGGTGGTGGGAGACCAAGTCCTGACGATCGAGGAGTTTACTACTGTCCTCGCCCAAATCGAGGCTGTATTGAATTCCCGACCCCTCTGCCCTGTGAGCACCAACCCTTCGGATCTCGAAGTCCTATCCCCGAGACATTTCCTCACAATGGAGCCCCTAGTATCCGTTCCCACGCACGACGTGACCTCGCTGCCGATTAATCGCTTGAATCGATGGCAGCTCGTTCAACGAATCCACCAAGACTTCTGGAAACGTTGGCACCAGGAGTATCTCACTACTCTACAACAGCGCCCCAAGTGGTGGACCTCGGTTAATCAGATCGTTGTTGGCTCGCTGGTCCTCATCAAGGACGCCAACTTGTCGCCCCTACGTTGGAGGCACGGACGTGTGGAGGCGCTACATCCAGGTAGCGATGGCGTTGCGCGGGTCGCCACGGTGCGGGTGGCGGATGGCTCTCTGGTGCGTCCCTTGGTGAAGTTGTGCCCCTTGCCAATGGGCCCGGCTTTGCCGGCGATTGCCCCGGTTTAAATAAAATACCGCGTATTTTGGTGGGCGGGTATGTTTGGCGCTTGCCCCCTGTACATAGCTGTACATATTAGTGTTAAGTATTAGTTCGTCTGCAATAGTGTTAGCGATCATTCGCGTTACGGTAATTTGTCGTATTCGTGATTCGACGGTAAAGTCGAGCCGTCGATAAGTAGACCCCGTTGGGACTCGCGCAAAACGTTGGCGGATCGCGATCTATATTCTAAGTCAATATTCGCGCGACTCACCCGACTCGTGCTGCCCGCCCGCGGGTGGCATCCCCAATTATTGAAGCAAATACTCGCTCGCGCCGGTTCTCAACAGGAGCGCGACGCGAGCCTACACTCTCGCTCCGGAAGTCGTCGTGTTAACACACTCTGGAAATGATCGACTCGCTGCTGGAACCGATTTATCGAGCGCCGCGCGCCGTGCCGCGCCCTGCTTGCCATTGCATGTGGATTTTGCTTGCCTGCCTCTTCTGTGTGCCTCTTGCTTGCTGCCTGCGTCTACCCTTGCCTGCCGGACATTTCCCGCTATCACGGAGAGTTTGCCTGTCTAGGGAGACGGACGACTCGAGTACACCGACGAGAGGGCCGGGCAACGAAACGGTGAGTTGCTTTTGCTATCATATTATTCGCTGCTCGTATTTTCTTGTATAATCGCTGCGCGGGGACCGAAACACCCCCGCTGGTCCTTCGAGTTTAATCGCAAATCCGGGGAACGCTCCACCGCCCCCCGAGCACCCTGTCTTTAATGCAGTGCCGTGTTGTAAACCTTGTAATAGGTTTTGTAATTCAATATCCCTCGCGGTTTCTGACATTAAATCTTTAAATGTAATTGGTACCAACTCGATCGTATTTATTTCGTAATCGTCCACCACGTCGCGAGTGTACGTATCTTCCGGTTTCATCGGAAGCCGCGACAGAGCATCCGCGTTTGCATGCGATTTCGTATCTTTGTATTTGATATCGTATTTGAAACCTTGTAAAAATATCGCGTAATGTTGCATGCGCATTGCGCTGTGTGCCGGTAATCCCTTCTCGGGGGCAAAAATCTGTGTCAAGGGTCGGTGATCTGTATATAGGGTGAACTTACTCCCGTAAAGGTATTGATAAAACTATTTTATTGCAAATATAATCGCGTATGTTTCTTTGTCTATTTGTGCGTATTTCCTTTGTGTATGTGATAAGAACTGCGAGGCGTATTGAATTACTCTTTCATTCCCTTCCGGATATTTTTGCGAAAGCACTGCTCCTACGCCGCACTGTACGAGCTAGCGTCACAAGCTACTATTAGGGGTAGTTTTGGATCGTAATGCGCTATGATCTCGTTGTTAGTAAATGCTTTTTTTGCTGCTATAAACACTGTTTCGCAAGCTGTAGACCATACGAAAGGCACCTCTTTTCCGGCTTTCTTTTCCAACAGTCTATGTAATGGAGTCAAAATCGAACTTAAATTGCGTATAAATCGTCCGTAATAATTGATCATTCCAAGGAATGCGCGTAACTCTGTAATGTTTGTGGGCCGAGGCATTCTTTCGATGGCTTCCATCTTTTTCTTTTCTTTATGTATACCGTTTTTGTCAATGTAATATCCGCAATAATGTATCCCCTCTTTCATGAATTCGCTCTTCTTTTTATTTATTTTGACAAAATCAGAATGCGATTACATGAATTTAGTTAGGTGTTGTGGTATGTGTGTATTTGAAAACTAAATTAAGTCGGACTTAAAAATGAAGTGTCGTGTATGCATGTAAATTAATGAGGTTAAGACATATAAAAATTAAAATAAATGAAGTTTATTTTTATAGTTATTAATCTAAGGTTATGGTCTCGGGATTGCTTACTTCCTCAAAATCGAGAGTCGAGGCGGTTGAGGAGGTCGGGGACAGACTTCGGGAAGAGGGGGGGAACCGGGAGGTTCTAGCAAGGAGGCGGGATCGGGATTGACGGGGACCACGCGAAAAGGGGCTACGCGACAAACAGGGCGAGAAGATGCGGCAACAGGGCGAGAAGGTAGGACAACAGGGCGAGAAGGTGCGACAACGGGACGATTCTCCTGTGACGAACAGGGTTCCTCTGTAAAAGCTGGTAGAGGCGGTGGAGTGGGGAGTCGCGGAGGATCTGCGTTGGCTGATTCTTGAGTTAAGTCAAGCTCCCTTCGCGCCCGCCGGTTCCGACGATTCCGTATATGTCTCGCGGCGGTTCGCAACTTTTTGGGGGTGGGACTACCCGAATTCACTACAAATTAGTGGATTGTTAATATTTAAGCCCACTAATTGCGGGGAAGTCAGCTCGGGTTTTGGAGATTAGAGAGATAAAACAATACCTCGAATCCACCGACGAGTCAGGTAGCTCGAAGCAATAGATTATTCCGAATCTGCCGATAAATCGACTAATCCGTGAATGACAGAGATTACTCCGAATCTGCCGATGAATCGACTAATCCGTGAATAATAGAAGAGATTATTCCGAATCTTCCGATAAATCGACTAATCCGTGAATAATAGAAGAGACTATTCCAAATCTGCCGATGAATCGACTAATCCGTGAATAATAGAAAAGATTATTCCGAAGCTGCCGATGAATCAACTAATCCGTGAATAATAGAAGAGATTATTCCGAATCTGCCGATGAATCGACTAATCCGTGAATAATAGTAGAGACTATTCCGAATCTGCCGATGAATCGACTAATCCGTGAATAATAGTGAAGAAGATTACTCCAAATCTACTGATAACTCAGCTAATTCGGAATAGTAAAGAGAAGTGGGGGGTTGGAAGGATTAAAGTTTAATGTTTAACCGAGAGACTTCCCGTACACGAGAATGTATAAAGAAAAGGAACCGACATGTATGTATATATATACATATATATGTGCACAGGACTTACTACTTGATGAGTTTTTGGACGTTGGGATTCTCTCCGAAATGGACGTTGGTCTCGTTGGTGGGTGAGTCGGGGCGACTGATGGTTCGTCGAATCTCTTGCACTGACTCTAAACGTGGAGTCGCGACTCAAAACGAGTGAGCGATCACGATTATAATACCGAACAATAGGTAGACGCAACAGTATACAGACTAAAGCTTGGGAGACTAAGAAAATTTTTCTGAGCTAGTCCTGTGATGTCGCGATTTAAATAGGAAAGTTCGAAGGATGGAAGGGATGGATTTCGTGTGGGATGTGTCTGGTTTTTGTTTAAAGGATTTCTGGTTGGCGGGATGTTTCTAATTATTATTTAAGGGATTTCTTATTGGACGAGATGTTTCTCACCCAACAGGTAGATTTCAAGTTTTCGCCTATCCTAGAAAGCTAGAGACGGTTATTGATTTTTCCGGTTTTCCATTGGTGAGCCCCCTTGTAAGGCCCCCACTGTCTTATTGGGGGTGTAACCCATCGGTTCTTTTAGTGACGCATTTGTTTTTCGGCTATCGCCGATTTCTCTTTTATTAGGGTTCCTCACTTATCTCGCGACCCTGTTTTTATGTCGACAGACGATGCATACTTTTCAATCTTAATAGTAGGTACAAGGCAAACAGAACTTCCGCCACGTGTATTTACAGGCACGTCCTAGGCTTTGTCGGAACCATCGTACGAACAATTTTAGAAAGCTCGCTTGATGCAATAAAAATCTTCATCAACTATGTCTGGGATTCAGGCCCTTTTGGCGCGTCGTGTCGCCGGGTTTATAGTTATGGGCCAGACAAGGTTGATAGACAAAATCCGATCACGTATGCCCCGTCTGTCAATACTTTACTCTGGAGGGTCGCTTCGTCGCCTAGGTAAATAGCTATTATAGTTGTATAAAAAAAAGGAATGTGAGGAGGTCTAAGCTTACTCACCGATCGATAACCGTCCGCGCTCAGTTTATTATCCTACCTTAAGGGATATCTTAAGTGTTTAAGAATTCCCGCAAAAAAGGGAAATCGTGAAATCCGCAGGACGTAACAAGGCTTTAAAGATATTATTATTTTCTTTTTGATTTACTTATTGTTCAATAATTTGAGTTAATACTAACCCTTGTCACACGGATACTTTGGTCACGTTACATACGTACGTCACGCTTTTCTTCGTGCGTTGCCGTAGGATTGGCTTACGTGTCGCGTAACGTAAGATTCTCACGTAAGGTGGCGTAAGACGCTACGGCAATGTATGTGCCCCTGGCCCTAAGAAGAATATCCACTTATTTACTTAAATTAATTTTGTTCTACCGGTCTTAATCTATTTGTCATTGGACAAATCTGAGCTTAGAAAACTTCCAACAGTTGCAAAATAAACGTTCTGCTGAACGTGATTATTGAAAGAACATTTATAAGTGTGTTCCGTTTTGAAGAACTTCATGAACTGGTGCACATCAGTAATGCAATTAAGTTAGAGTGAAACAAGTATATTTTGTTTCACTTTAACTTATTGCACGAATGTGCACCAGTTCAGGCATTTCTTCGAAAAAGAATAGACGTCACAGATGGTATATGCATAAAGCTTTTAGAACATTCTTAAGCATGTCTCAAAGACGTCATAAACACGTTCAAAAGACGTGAAAAGTAGGAATTTTAAATGTCTTTATCTAAAATGTCTTTATCATTAACAAAACGTTTCTATAATAGTTTTTTAAACGTTATTTTATTGGAAAAGAAACGTTCCATCGAACGTTTTTCGAATGGACATTTTTACTCATAAAAAACATTTCTAGAAATCGGTTATATAACGTATCGGAAAAACGCTTATAAAACATTTCTGAAACGTTGTATGTGCTACCTGGGATCACTCCTGTACCATTAGCCGGAAAAATTATATTTATCAACTAAATTGACTTTCATAGGGCTCATTCGAGACGGAATCGTTTGGTGGTCACGAATATCGTCATTAAAACGTTTGGTGGTCAATCGTTTTTATAAAAAGTAGAAAAAAAAACTGTATGCCAACGGCATTGGTCGTATGACTCCGTGAAATTAGCCGGACTTTACAAGGTATGGGCGCTACTACTTTTATTCACAGAGCGGTATTCTACCTTATATCTAACTTAGTCTGCTACTGGTGCGTGAGTAGGAATTGGCCCAAGGTTTGTGAATCGCAAAGGAGGCTAGAAATAACATTATATTTACAGACTATTTACAAGTGTTTGCGTGTAAGTGTTTTTGGCTAATTTAACTTGTATTCTGTCTCTGCCATGGTCTGTACTGCGACGAGGGACGCCAGGATCGGGCGGTCACGCGTAGGTTGGTCGTGTGTAGAAGTCCGTGTGTGACCTGAAACAAAGAGCTGGGCGACCAAGCGCCGTTGATTGGCTGGCGTCTCGCGCCTCGTGCCGGGCGACCAAGCGCCGTAGGTTGGCCGGCGTCTTGCGCTTCTGCCAGGCGACTCGCGCCGTGTAGGTTGACTGGCGACTTGCGCCTCGTGTCAGGCGACCAAGCGCCGTAAGTTGACTGGCGACTTGCGCCTCATGTCAGGCGACCAAGCGCCGTGAGTTGGCTGGCGACTTGCGCCTCATGCCAGGCGACTCGCGCCGAGTAGGTCGGCAAGCGTCTTGCGCTGTAGCCAGGCGACTCGCACCGTGAGGTTCGGCAAGCGTCTAGCGCTGTTGCCGGGCGACTCGCGCCGTGGAGTTCGGCAAGCGACTTGCGCTATGGCCGGGCGACTTGCGCCATGAATTTCGGCAAGCGACTCGCGCCGTGGAGTTCGGCAAGCGTCTAGCGCTGTTGCCGGGCGACTCGCGCCGTGGAGTTCGGCAAGCGACTCGCGCTGTTTGCCGGGCGACTCGCGCCGTGTGTCAGCTAGCGTCTAGCGCTGTAGCTGCCTTGGCGACTAGCGCCGAAAAACAATTGTGTGTGGTCCCATCGGGGGCTTTCTTATATACTGGTAGGTGCGGAAATTTGAACTCGCAAAGATGCCCCGGCGATGCGACGCCTAGCGGCGTTGACGCGAACTGCCGGTATTGCAGGCATCGCGCAGGCATGTATCATTGGTGGCGCGGACCGCCACACAAGGCATTGAGTTTCCAATGACTTTGAAACAGATTAAAAAGTTCAAACGACTCAACGATATATCCATCAATGTGTATGCCATCGAGGGAGAGAAAACGCCGAACGTTCTCCTGATACGGCTCACCGACCTGAAGAGAGAAAAGCACGTCAATTTGCTGTATGTGTAGGACCCGCGAGACGACAACGTGGGACATTTCGCGTGGATAAAAAATCTATCGCGTCTCGTTAGCTCGCAATTGAGCAGGTATAATGGTCGGAAATACTTTTGCGATCAGTGAGTACCTATACTCCTTTTTAATAAATTATAAAATATTTTTAATATAAAAAATTAAAAAAATGTGTTTTTCTTTTTGCAGTTGTTTACATTATTTTAGATCAAACGATAAATTGGAAGCCCACGGAGTAGACTGCCGAGAGATAAACAACTGTGCCATCCGACTACCGAGCGAGGACAACAAGTGGCTGAGTTTCAAAAATCACAGCAGGAAGAAACGAGTTCCGTTCGTCGTGTACGCCGACCTGGAATGTATTCTCGAGAAGACGGATGCGGATCCGACAACGTCCACATACACGTCTCAACATCATCGGGTATTTAGCATAAGATATTACGTGCGGTGCTCGTACGACGACTCGTTATCCGCGTATCGGTTTCGTCGCAATAAGGATTGTGTCGCGTGGTTCGCCGAGGAACTAAGACGTTTAGCACAAGACGTAAAGACTATCTTATCCGGTAATGTTCGCATGATGGAATTAACGCGAGACGAGCGGGAGATATTTCACAGCGCGACGCATTGCCACATTTGCGAAAAACCGTTCGAGCCAGACGACGTACGAGTACGCGATCATTGTCATCTGACCGGTCGTTATAGAGGTCCCGCGCATTCCAACTGTAATCTAAATTACACAGATTCGCATTACATTCCAATAATTTTTCATAATTTATCGGGTTACGACGCGCATTTTATTATCACGCTACAGCGTACGAAGGACACGTAGACTTACTTCCAATCACGAAAGAAAAATACATATCGTTCACGAAACACGTTAAAAATACCGCAGAAAAATCAGATTCGCGAAGCGACATAAAATTACGGTTTATCGATTCGTATAAATTTTTGAGTAGCAGCCTCGATAAATTAGCATCTTTTCTATGCAGAGATAAGTTAAAAATTGTACGTTCTCAATTTTTACAATTATCGACCGAGGATTTTGATCTTTTGACGCAAAAAGGCGTATTTCCGTACGAATACGTAGATTGTGTGGACAAGCTGGAGGACACGTGTTTACCACCACGCAAGTCGTTTTACAGTTCCTTGACCGGTGACACCGTATCCGAGAGCGATTACGAGCGCGCCGCGAACGTCTGGCGACGGTTTTCCGTTCGAACCTTGGGCGAATACAGCGATCTGTATCTAAAGACCGATGTCTTGTTATTGGCCGACGTTTTTGAAAATGTCCGCGACAGTTGTATAGCGAGTTACGGACTCGATCCCGCGTACTACTACACTTTGCCAGGTTTCACATAGGACGCCATGTTGAAACATACTCGCGTAAATTTCGAACTGCTCACCGACATTGACATGGTTATGTTCATCGAACGCGGTATACGCGGCGGTTCGAGTCAATGTTCAAACAGATACGCGCGGGCCAACAACAAGTACATGCAGTCGTACGATTCATTGAAACCATCCTCATACCTGATGTATTTTAATGTAAACAACTTGTACGGCTGGGCGATGTGTCAGCCACTGCCCTACGCGGAGTTTCGATGGGTCAAAGACGTTTCGAATTTCGAGTTTAGCGCGATCGCTTCGAATTCGCCCACGGGTTATATTCTCGAAGTCGATCTAGAGTATCCGCAGAATATACACGACGCGCACGCTGACCTACCGTTCTGTCCGACGCGCGATAAACCGCCCGGCAAACGACAGGACAAACTTCTCGCCACGCTGTACGATAAGAAGCGTTACGTCATCCAACCTACAGCAGTGCACGCGCCATGGCCTTCGCGTCACAAAGATACATCGCGTATTGCAATTCGCTCAATCTACGTGGCTCCGCACTTACATCGAGCTCAATACGAAATTTAGAACACTGGCCAAGAACGATTTTAAGAAAAATTTATATAAATTGATAAATAACGCGGTTTTCGGGAAAACAATGGAGAACGTTTGAAATCACGTCGACGTAAAATTACTGACAAAGTGGGACGAACGATACAACGCGGAGGCACTGATCGCACGACCCATAGCAGGAGCGTTTTTTCGGAAAATCTGATAGCCGTTGAACTGCAAAAACTCGAGGTTAAATTTGACAAACCTATTTACGTCGGCATGTGCATTCTCGACGTATTGAAAGTCTGTTTGTACGAATTTCATCACGAGTACATGTCTCCCCTGTATGGTGACATGTATAGAATTATGTACACCGATACGGACAGCCTTATATATCACGTAGAGTGCGAGGATGTGTACGAGAACGTGAAACGCGATATCGTTAGATTCGACACGAGCGATTACGCGATCGACAACGCGTACGGTATAACGCTCGAGAACAAAAAAGTGCCGGGCTTGATAAAGGACGAGAATAACGGTGCGATCATGACCGAATTCGTTGGACTCAGGGCGAAGATGTACGCGTTGAGAGTGGATGGTAAGAAAGACTGTAAAAAAGCAAAAGGTGTCAAGAGCAACGTCGTAGCGCGTACTATAACGTTCGACGATTACACGAGATGTCTGCGAGACGAAATTGAAATGACGCGACAGCAGTCCTGTATACGATCGAAGTTGCACGAGGTGTACACCGTGTCCGAAACAAAAATCGCTTTGAGTCCGTACGACGATAAGCGATACGTTATACCCGATTCGACCGATACATTACCGTGGGGACATTACCGAATACCTTTGTAATGTATGTATGTATGTCGTATAACGTATGAATGTACGAATGTATGAATGTAGTATAAGGTAACGTATTGTGAGTATTATATTACAGTATTGGAAAGAATATTAATAAAGATATTACACATGTGTATTTCATATTTTTTACGTACTTTATATGTATTTCATATTTCAAACATTTTACATGTATTACATATTAGATATTGCATTTTTTTATGTTAAGAATAAAAATACAGTTTGCACGAATTAAATAACATTGTCCTTGTGTATCCATGAGTTGTGCGATCCATTGAATCCCAACCATTTCACGTAAACCTCATCACCCCTCTTGCGCAGTACTTTCTCCACGAGATACACGTCCGGATAAGTCGCGCGATGCAACTCGTGCTCATAGAACGCCCCAGCGACGGATTTTCCGCGACAGTCCTCGAGTAGATAGGTTACGGGATTTGTACGCTGCACTTTAACGATCTTAAACATCTCGGTGGTCCAATTCGGTGTGTAGCCCTTCTTGAAAATTGCTTTGTATTTGCTAACGCGCACCGAGCCACCCACTTTGAATTTTGCCGGACCCGCGATCTTTATCGCGCTGTACACCGTAGCCAAGAGTCTTTCGGCTTTCGCGGGGGTAACGTCGACGGGTCGCATGCCAATGGTTCGATTGCGCGCGTTGTAATCCGACACAAGTCGCGATAACGCGTCGACCCACTTGTAATTTCCGTTGAGCGTAAACATTTTCCACATGTTGTTTTTTAACGTACGATTGAATCGCTCGACGACCGACGCCTTCAACACCGAATACGTGGAATAATGATTGATGTCGTGTTTTCTCACCAGACATTGCACGTCGGTGTTGTAAAATTCCTTCCCCATGTCGGTTTGTAGATTACTAGAGCACCTCCCGCTGCGTCGAATTATCTCAGCAATAGCGTCGGCTGTCTCGCTGCCGCCTTTACCCTTGAGCGGCACGGCCCACGCGTACTTGCTCAACACATCGATAACGGTGAGTATGTAGTGGTAGCTTCCGTTGAAACGCGAGTACGGATGCATCTCAACGATGTCAGCCTGCCACAGGTCGTCGTACCTTCGCACTATGACGTGTCTGCGGGGAAAATTTCTTCTCACCGGTGCGAGCAAATTTGTCCACCAACCGTCGCTTTTCGATAATTTTATCCACATTGGTCGCTTTTAACAGTCTCATGTTTCGTTATCGCCGTTTCTGCTTCTAGTGCATCGTTCGTAGCAGTTTCTGAACAGTTCATAACCGCTTCTGAACAGTTCGTAACCGCTTCTGAACCATTCGTGAATCGTTCGATAGCCGTTCGACAATCGTTCCTGAATCGTTCGTTGTCGTTCGTCGTCGTCAGTTAACTGCTTCTTACCACTCACCGCCGTCATCGTCGTCGTCGACGTTCTTTAGCCGTTTGTAGCCTTTCCTGTCTCCGCGTAGTTCGCAGCTGTTTCTAAATCGCTCGCAATCGTTTCTGAGCTGTTTTTGAACCGTTCGACAACCGTCCGACAACCGTTCTTGAACCATTAGATAGCCGTCCGACAACCGTTCTTAAATCGTTCGTTGCCATTCCTCGCCGTCGTTAATTAACCGCTGCCTCTCTTCACTCGTCGCCTTTCGATAGTCGTTTCTGCTGAACCGTTTGTCCATTGTTGTTCGTTGTCGCGTCTGATTCAAAGATATTCGCACGTCGAAGCTTGTTTATTGCAGTTCGTAACGCTTGCAGATCTTTCTCGAACGCAGTCAGCTTCTCGTCTGATTCTTTTCGTTGATTGCTCAACATTTTAAAGAATTGATCAGCGTATAGTTTGTTAACCGGATCACCGTCAGTCTCAGGTTGCGCTACGCGACGAATTTTGCGCGACCTTGCATCAAAGTCCGTAGCAGCGCGACACAGAGCGTTATTGCGCACGACATTTTTCATTAATCTGCTCCACCCATGGTACGAAATGGCATTCGTCGCGTCTCCGCTGTGCTCGAACAATCCAAAGGACCCCGCACCAAACCACGGGAAATTGGTTCCCGGTCAAATTGGCTAAAAATTTAGTATGATGTAGTTTATGACGTCCTGGTGAAAAGGGACCATGGGTCACAAAGTCCAAAAGTATGGAGTTTTCGAGTTACAGAGCGTCAAACATCAGGAAAATGGGTTCATCGGCTCATTGTAGTCCTGTGTACGGTCGTACTGGTTTGTGCCTGTGTGTGTGTGTGTGTGTGTGTGTGTGTGTGTGTGTGTTTTACTATGTTGTTCTTTGTAATGTTCTGATCAAAAGCTCCAATGGGCACAAAGTCTAAAAATCGCTAGTTTCCGAGATACAGAGCGTCAAAGTTGCGGTATATGGCTATATTCCTGTTTAACTAGGCAGGATGCCTTAACACCGTTTCATTATTTAATTATGAAACCAATGAAGACTGAACCACCGCAACTCTTCTTTGCATTCAGTGTGTAAAAGGGAGTTTGGATATGTATTTTTAAATATAACCCAAGAACCGTCGGCATCAGCATTACCCGATGTATACCACGTGGAGGTTGCGCGATCGGATTTTATACATCACGTAGCCCTTAAAAGGGCTGATTTTTGTAACATTTTCATAAGCATTCTAACTCACAATGGAGTATCACGGTTGATTGTTTACTTTTTAGTAGCGTGGTCTATTTGCTGCATCTTGTACGGACTCGATTAGTCTTCTGGATGGATAATGGACGTTTTCTTGATGTTGTGCATATTCCAAGAACCATATAACACTTGCAATGTGTGCACATGGTCCAACAGTCCGAGCACCAGACTTACAGGAGCAATAATAACCTTTTATATGATTATCATTTTCATCTTCTTCGTCCTCCACTTGTTCATTTTCCTCATCAGTTGGTATATGCTATCCAAAGCTGATGTTTAGTAGCATTACGAAATCGAGAAAATACTCGAACTCTCATGAATCCTGGCTGAGGCAGTCTGTTTTAATCTCGTAACATTTCCAGCTGGAGTTCTTCTTCACCTTCTCGCTGTAATTTATCTTGCACATATGAAGGGGCCAGCTTTACTTGATATATACCAAATGTGAGGTCTTTCAAATGTTGAATTGTTAAAATTGGGAAGTCCTGTATTTGTCCAGCATTCAAACGTATCCATCTTTGCGCGTTTCTTGTGTGGAGATTCTGAGCTTCTACAAGTGCCTAAACAACATTCGGTTCCTTGGCTCGTTCAAGTAGTCGTTGAGCCAATTCAGCATTGGCTCCTTCCATCAAAATAAGAGGGCGATATCTGTTTATAATTGCACCAGCTATCCGATACAAATCTCCAATATACGGAATCTGCTGAATTTGTACAGTCTGCTGGAAGATTTTAAATATTGATCTAAGGTGTTCATTTCTGGCTTCTACTACCCACCTTGATTTTGTAACAAGCCGCGAATCGTTTGCATCTTCAGTGCTGAGCTGACGTTCGTTGTGATTCAGAAGCGCTGGCATTTTCCAAGTAATGCCCAATTGTTCAAACAGTGGAATGGCATCTCGGTACCCTCTGTCAACAACAATAATATCATCATCCTGAAACCATCTTCTCATTCTATTCGCATCGCGCTGAAATTAATTTTGCAAAATAGCAGCATCATTGTTCGGATGATCGGAAAAGTATGGACCTTAAATGTTAAGAATCCAGCCATTGGGTGCAACTATCAATACCGGTTTGACCAAGTGACGTCCTCTGTGAACAGAATAAGACTGTCGAAGTGCTCTGAAGTTGGTACTTTTTGGCATGTACGTGTATGTGGCATCTATAATAGCAATGACTCTAGGAGTACGGGGATCTGGGTTGTATAATTAATTGGCGAATTCAGTTACATGTCTGGCAATATAATTTTCCCGCGTTATTGCGTCAAATCTAATATTGGCAGGTACAAATCATTGCATCAGAGATTGTCTTACAGTAGCAATAGTTAAACTTGTTGCTTGTCTGCTTGGATATTGAAACATGGCGCAGAGAAATTCATCTGAAAGCCCTTGCCGCATTTTACACAAAAACATTAATAGTCCTTTTTTACCAACATATCTATAACCACCTTCACGAGGAACTCGGTCGCAGTAAGTAAATAGTTCCCTGAATTGATCTTTTGTTATAGGACAGAAACATTCGAATTCCTCATCTGTTAAGCTGTTCTCGTCATCAATTCGCGTCATACTTATTGCTACATTGCGCAGAGCTTGCAAAAATACTTGGAGTTCTGGTTCTGTGATCACATATGGTCTATTAATAAATTGCAAACCAAGTAACAATGGTGGTAGCAAAAAACCTCGATCATCCAAATGATGTCGACATGATTTAACAAGCTGAGGAATGTATATGTCTTTGGAGATAAAAACATTAGCTTTACACTCAATTGACAATCGATGGAGGTCACCCTCGGCGTTGCATATAAGACACGTACCGTTCCTAGTTTGTCTTAGAACATTTAATCGTAAGCGACCTGGATCTTCTTCAATCGCTTGTATTTCTTCACGAACCGACTGGTTGCAATTTATACATATTCGTGTCAGATTTGTTACTTCCAGGGGAGGCCTATTAAAGGCGTCACGTCTCTGAACAGCTGTACCCATTTTGGCAGCATTTTCCTCTCCGTCAATACGAGACATTGTTCTAGGAAGAAATCGTCCATCACAAATATAACAGTGAAAATAGATTCTGTTGGCCATTTTGTATTACAGGTTCTCGAATGGCTAAACGTTAAAATGGAATAATTTAATAGCTCCGGATTTCGCTGCTTTTAGAGACTCTTATAAGTGCCAGTGTAGACTGCCTTTATAAGGGCTGAAGTAATAGCACTAATAAGTGATGATGTGGCAGCTTACTATTCTAAAAAGTACTGTTGGGCTATCAGCTACCCAACAGCAAAAAATCTTCTTTCAGTATATAAAAAAGGACAGTTGAAGAAACGATTCTCGAAAACGATGTAAGTGCTAGCTTAATATCCTAAAAAGGACTGTTAATCCAGCAGCTACCCACCGGACGAAGTCTCTCAACTATCATAAGAAGGACTGTTGCAGAAACAATCACTGCACCCGACGTGAAAAATCACCAACCACCCACCAAATGTGAATGCTCAACTATCCTAAAAGTGACTGTCGAAGAAACAATCACTGCACCAACAACACTAATGTGAAAAACTGCTAACAATCCTCAAAAGGACTTACAGACATTTTGTACGGTTGGGTTACGGTGCGTTAGTGTTAACGTTGACTATTCTCGGTTTTTAGTGGTCAATACTGGTAAAAACCAGTAAATATTGATTATAAGTAATCAATACTGGTAATTATTGGTTACTACGGGTGAATAGTGGTCAACACTGGTCATTATCATTTATGAGACGTCAATACTGGTTAATACAAATCATTTTCGATTTTATGAGTCGTCAGTAATGGTAAGCACTGGAAATTATCGCTTATTACACGTCAAATCTGCGTCTAATAAGCGATAATGTCTGTAAGTCCTTTTGAGGATTGTTAGCAGTTTTTCACATTAGTGTTGTTGGTGCAATGATTGTTTCTTCGACAGTCACTTTTAGGATAGTTAAGCATTCACATTTGGTGGGTGGTTGGTGATTTTTCACGTCGGGTGCAGTGATTGTTTCTGCAACAGTCCTTCTTATGATAGTTGAGAGACTTCGTCCGGTGGGTAGCTGCTGGATTAACAGTCCTTTTCAGGATATTAAGCTAGCATTTACATCGTTTTCGAGAATCGTTTCTTCAACTGTCCTTTTTTATATACTGAAAGAAGATTTTTCGCTGTTGGGTAGCTGATAGCCCAACAGTCCTTTTTAGAATAGTAAGCTGCCACATCATCACTTATTAGTGCTATTACTTCAGCCCTTATAAAGGCAGTCTACACTGGCACTTATAAGAGTCTCTAAAAGCAGCGAAATCCGGAGCTATTAAATTATTCCATCTTAACGTTTAGCCATTCGAGAACCTGTAATACAAAATGGCCAACAGAATCTATTTTCACTGTTATATTTGTGATGGACGATTTCTTCCTAGAACAATGTCTCGTATTGACGGAGAGGAAAATGCTGCCAAAATGGGTACAGCTGTTCAGAGACGTGACGCCTTTAATAGGCCTCCCCTGGAAGTAACAAATCTGACACGAATATGTATAAATTGCAACCAGTCGGTTCGTGAAGAAATACAAGCGATTGAAGAAGATCCAGGTCGCTTACGATTAAATGTTCTAAGACAAACTAGGAACGGTACGTGTCTTATATGCAACGCCGAGGGTGACCTCCATCGATTGTCAATTGAGTGTAAAGCTAATGTTTTTATCTCCAAAGACATATACATTCCTCAGCTTGTTAAATCATGTCGACATCATTTGGATGATCGAGGTTTTTTGCTACCACCATTGTTACTTGGTTTGCAATTTATTAATAGACCATATGTGATCACAGAACCAGAACTCCAAGTATTTTTGCAAGCTCTGCGCAATGTAGCAATAAGTATGACGCGAATTGATGACGAGAACAGCTTAACAGATGAGGAATTCGAATGTTTCTGTCCTATAACAAAAGATCAATTCAGGGAACTATTTACTTACTGCGACCGAGTTCCTCGTGAAGGTGGTTATAGGTATGTTGGTAAAAAAGGACTATTAATGTTTTTGTGTAAAATGCGGCAAGGGCTTTCAGATGAATTTCTCTGCGCCATGTTTCAATATCCAAGCAGACAAGCAACAAGTTTAACTATTGCTACTGTAAGACAATCTCTGATGCAATGATTTGTACCTGCCAATATTAGATTTGACGCAATAACGCGGGAAAATTATATTGCCAGACATGTAACTGAATTCGCCAATTAATTATACAACCCAGATCCCCGTACTCCTAGAGTCATTGCTATTATAGATGCCACATACACGTACATGCCGAAAAGTACCAACTTCAGAGCACTTCGACAGTCTTATTCTGTTCACAAAGGACGTCACTTGGTCAAACCGGTATTGATAGTTGCACCCAATGGCTGGATTCTTAACATTTAAGGTCCATACTTTTCCGATCATCCGAACAATGATGCTGCTATTTTGCAAAATTAATTTCAGCGCGATGCGAATAGAATGAGAAGATGGTTTCAGGATGATGATATTATTGTTGTTGACAGAGGGTACCGAGATGCCATTCCACTGTTTGAACAATTGGGCATTACTTGGAAAATGCCAGCGCTTCTGAATCACAACGAACGTCAGCTCAGCACTGAAGATGCAAACGATTCGCGGCTTGTTACAAAATCAAGGTGGGTAGTAGAAGCCAGAAATGAACACCTTAGATCAATATTTAAAATCTTCCAGCAGACTGTACAAATTCAGCAGATTCCGTATATTGGAGACTTGTATCGGATAGCTGGTGCAATTATAAACAGATATCGCCCTCTTATTTTGATGGAAGGAGCCAATGCTGAATTGGCTCAACGACTACTTGAACGAGCCAAGGAACCGAATGTTGTTTAGGCACTTGTAGAAGCTCAGAATCTCCACACAAGAAACGCGCAAAGATGGATACGTTTGAATGCTGGACAAATACAGGACTTCCCAATTTTAACAATTCAACATTTGAAAGATCTCACATTTGGTATATATCAAGTAAAGCTGGCCCCTTCATATGTGCAAGATAAATTACAGCGAGAAGGTGAAGAAGAACTCCAGCTGGAAATGTTACGAGATTAAAACAGACTGCCTCAGCCAGGATTCATGAGAGTTCGAGTATTTTCTCGATTTCGTAATGCTACTAAACATCAGCTTTGGATAGCATATACCAACTGATGAGGAAAATGAACAAGTGGAGGACGAAGAAGATGAAAATGATAATCATATAAAAGGTTATTATTGCTCCTGTAAGTCTGGTGCTCGGACTGTTGGACCATGTGCACACATTGCAAGTGTTATATGGTTCTTGGAATATGCACAACATCAAGAAAACGTCCATTATCCATCCAGAAGACTAATCGAGTCCGTACAAGATGCAGCAAATAGACCACGCTACTAAAAAGTAAACAATCAACCGTGATACTCCATTGTGAGTTAGAATGCTTATGAAAATGTTACAAAAATCAGCCCTTTTAAGGGCTACGTGATGTATAAAATCCGATCGCGCAACCTCCACGTGGTATACATCGGGTAATGCTGATGCCGACGGTTCTTGGGTTATATTTAAAAATACATATCCAAACTCCCTTTTACACACTGAATGCAAAGAAGAGTTGCGGTGGTTCAGTCTTCATTGGTTTCATAATTAAATAATGAAACGGTGTTAAGGCATCCTGCCTAGTTAAACAGGAATATAGCCATATACCGCAACTTTGACGCTCTGTATCTCGGAAACTAGCGATTTTTAGACTTTGTGCCCATTGGAGCTTTTGATCAGAACATTACAAAGAACAACATAGTAAAACACACACACACACACACACACACACACACACACACAGGCACAAACCAGTACGACCGTACACAGGACTACAATGAGCCGATGAACCCATTTTCCTGATGTTTGACGCTCTGTAACTCGAAAACTCCATACTTTTGGACTTTGTGCCCATGGTCCCTTTTTACCAGGACGTCATAAACTACATTATACTAAATTTTTAGCTAATTTGACCGGGAACCAATTTCCCGTAGTTTGGTGCGGGGTCCTTTGTTGATCGGCATTTCGGCGCTGATTGAACGGATCGCTATCGCATCGTTTAATTTATAATAAGCCCGGCTTCGCGAAGTTCCTCGATGATCGACATGATCTCGTTGTCGTGGGCATTGTTGCCAGCTTGACGCGAAGCGTCGAGAAATCGCAGACGATCCACCAGCTCGTTGGGGTCGTCCCAGTGCACGTAGTCGATATTATTATCGGTTAGCGTCATCGCGCGAGGCGTGAATAATCCCTTTCCGGATTTTTTCTTCTTGGATCCGGTCAATATCAACGGTGAGATTACAAATTGATACTTGTATCCCACGTTGCCCTTTACTCGCTCGTGAGGATCGTGTTTGAATTTATGTGCACTCGTTGTCAACAGTATGCTCCTGTACTTAATCTTATCGTCCTCCGTGTAGAGCTTGTCATCGGGTATTTTCTTGAAGATCAACTTATAAATACCGGGTGTGCCGGCGTATCGTACGCCGTCGATATAAATGTTATCCGCTTTGTCCACGTCAAAACGTTTATTACCAAGCATCAATTCATTCTTGCCGAGATAAACGCCGTACACTATGTCTATTGTTGGACATGCGCCAAAAACCTCTGCGATGTAAATTCGGCTCAGTGGACCCAAGTGATCTTGCAACGTTTCTACAAACAATTCTTGACCCTCCGACGTTTGCAACCGCTTTTGAACGGTCGTCCCTATTGAGTCGTCCGTGGTTTCAAAAACATCCACGTTTTTGAGAAATTCGGAACTTGTACGTTGCACGGTTCGCGTGGGTGTAGAGGTTTTCGGTGTAGAGGTTATCGGTAGTACTATCGATCGTTTTGATTGATCAGATTTATACGGTGTCGATGACAGATCCGACCAGGAGTCTAATCGTTTCCTTTTTCTCTTTGGTGTAGCATCCTCCTCCTCCTCCTCCTCCTCCCCGCGCTGTTGAACGGATAGCGGTTCGATTTTCGCGTCAGCGTCGTTTTCCGTCGGCTCCTCTTTTTTCACCGCGATCAAGCTCGAGTTGTCAACGATCTTTTTCAACGGCCCGATGAGAGGTTTAAAGTGCGTGTCCAACTCAATGTCCTTCTCGATCTTACCGGTCTTCAAAGCGCGAAGTTTCTTGCGAATCGAATTACTCGTCTTCGCAATCTCTTTCACGACCTTCTCGCGTTCGCGAATATTCTCGCTCCCGTCGATCGCAGCCATCGCGGAAAAAGAAGCAGAGTGTCGATCTCTCTCTGTAACGCTAACGTTTCACCTCCGACGAGGTATCGGCAACGACTGATCGCTTTTACGGTATCGCGAACACGTTAAATCCTTTTCTGTATCGACCGTTCGAAAGCGCGCTGTTCTTGTCTATCACTACGAATCCATACTTTTGTTGCCAACAATCGTGGCACAACGCGCAAAATTCATCGTACGACATGTCGGTATTCACGTGATCGTTGTACACGTGTTTCCAATTTGTACCATCCTGTTTGAACAGGATCAGCAGATTCGCGTTGTCACGTATCAAGGTGCGATTTCATTGACGCTAGAAACCAGCGGCAGCGTCAAGAAAATGTAGTGGGGGAATAAGTTTAGACCGTCTCAACTTTTTAACGTACCGCAAAATTCAACGAAACTTCTTCCCCCACTACATTTTCTTGACGCTGCCGCTAGTTTCCAGCGTCAATGAAATCGCACCTTCAGATTTTTAGGTATTCTCGCGTACGTCTGACAGAGATAGAAGGAGTCGACGCTCGAGTGCCTGCCCATTGAGAAATACTCTCTCACAGCGTCTTGCTTATCGCACGCTACGTCATCGAAGACGAAGATCGAGTTTGGACGCTCGTCGCTCGGTGTAATGACGTCACTGTTATTGGAAAACGTAAAATAGCCGATTTCGTCGATCGTTGTCAATAAATTCTCCAGATATCGATATTTCGGCTGTTGCAGCAATTTCGAGTACACGTACACGTTTTCGAAACGTACACCGGACTTTCCAACAAGCTAATCAGAACGTTGGTTTTACCGCAATTCAAAGGGCCGCAAATGATCGCGCGTATAGTAGCCGGCAGCATCGTACCGTGTCTGCGCTTCTCCGCGTTGCCTCCCATCAACCGTGATCTGTCGTCGCAGTTCGTCACGCGAATCGCCAACGGTTGTCGCACGAATCTCATTTTTTTCCACACTGTCGACTTTCTGGCTGACTCGAACGTCTATTTATAGGCGAGCGGAACCGCGAATCGCTCAGTAGCAAAAATGTTCGTTTTACTGTCGAGACCTTCCGATATTCGCGACTTGAGCGCCGAACAGCTGCAATTTGTGCCGAAAGCCGTTCTGCTGCAAACGTGCGGCGATCACGTCCACTACGTGTGGGACAAGCTTCCGGAACATATAAGGGCAGATTTGGAGGTTCAGACATATCGTCGCTGTTACAAACATTACAATCAACCGTGGCAACGAACGCACGTCGACGGTCCCGCGCCAATGATAAAAGATTACGGCGAATGTCAACGAAAAAAAATGGTGGAGGCCTGTTAAATCGCGCGATAAACGCACTTCCGTTCGAATTACACATTCCCAGCTATCAATTTTGCGGTCCGGGAACTTGTTTACAAGAACGATTCGCGAGAGGCGATCAAGGTATTAATCCATTGGACGCGGCGTGTCGCGAGCACGACATAGCCTATTCGCGTAACTGCGATCTCACCGAGAGACACGCGGCGGACGAGATACTCGCTGCGGAAGCGCGAAAACGCATTACCGCGAGAGATTCGACTCTCGGAGAGAGAGCTGCCGCTACAGCCGTCTGAGCGACCATAAAGGCTAAGACGAAGCTCGGAATGGGCTTGAAAACAAAAAAATCGAAAACGGTGAAGAAAAAGCTAACGAAAAAACGGATACTTCCGACAGCGAAACGAGGCGACGTATTGCCGATTCTACCGTTGTTGGGAGTTCTCGGTTCTCTGGCCGGCGGAGCGGCGGGAATCGTAAAGGCCGTGAACGATAACAAAGCCGCGCGGCGTCAGCTGGAAGAGATGCAACGTCACAATCGCGCCGTGGAAGGTCGCGGACTTTATCTCGCTCCGTACAAATATGGACGAGGGCTGTATCTCGGCCCGCACAAACGCGGGCAAAGAGTAGCGTCAAAAATAAAATAAAAAACGTCAAAAAGACGTTAAATATGCTCGCGGGTATTACGACTAACGTACAATTGAATCGACTAGCAAGGCGTATGCGCGTACCGTTCTTCAGAGGTGTCTTCATGCGCGATTCGTTACCGATCAACGGTGTACGTCGAAACGAGAGCGGTATCGTGAATTTGGACGATGCAGCGGGTCCCGGTACTCATTGGGTAGTGTACGCGAAGAGGGAAGATCGAGTCGTATATTTTGACAGTTTCGGCAATCTTCGACCGCCGAAAGAATTGGTGCGATATTTCGGGCCGAGCGTGACAAAAATTGAGTACAATTGCACGTCTTCTCAGCGATACGATCAGAGCATCTATGGACAATTGTGCCTGCGATTTTTCCGGACGATCGACGCTAATTTAAAGCCTGATGGTGCGCCGTGGTGATTCACAAGGGAACGGTCGGAAGTGTCCCTACCCGATTTGGATGCGCTTTGGATACGTTGTTGAGCATCAAAAAATATTAGACACGTATTTTTTTTTTGCAGCGTATCTCGACGTTTAGGGGTTGAAACAACCCCTTAAAAATAACGACCGATTTGGATGCGCTTTGGATATGTTGTAGAGCATCAAAAAACATTAGACACGTGTTTTTTTTTCCATGCCTGGACTTTCCTCCCTAGGAAGGAAAATGGTTACTTTCCGCCCGCTATGCCGCCCTAGCGTGAAATTGGTCACTTTCGCCCCTCTCTAGGCATGAAAGTCAAACTTTTCATTAGTGTTGTGAAAAATATCGTGTGCACCTCGGATCAAAAGGTTTTTTAGACTCGTGTGATTTGCCGCTCTCGCCTTTCTTTGGCACGGGTGGCAAACTTCACACTCGTCTGAAAAACGCTGCTTTCTCTCCTTGGTGCACAATATACTATAGTAGATGCTTACAACGTGACATTTTATGAACAAGAAAGATTATATAGTCACTGGCAAGACTGGCAAAGAATTGAGTAAGAGCTGAATAAAAAATTATATTCAATATTCAATATCAAAGAAAAAAGTAACAAGCGTAAGAAACCAATAAAAGTTAACAATAAAAATGCACTTACATGTTCACAAAACGACAGCGTACAACACAGTTTACACTTCAGACTTATGATCTGAAATGCTTGCTTTTCGGAATTATGACACAAGCAAATAATATTCAAATGCGTGAATTTGGTTGTTGATTTTGTTGTGCCGTAACCTGGATAGTATATTATTGTAGCGGTTAATGTGACGCACGTGTTCGTTCAGATTATGATTTGCGACTGCTCGCCCGATCTTACAATTCGGCGGTATTTATAATGTCGGAGTCGACATTCCGTTGCTAGTCTAGGACTCTCGAAATAGCGTTAACCTCTGGCTGTCAGTGCCTTGCGCTGGCCTTTGCATCAGCGCTTTTGGTCATCCCGGAGTTGAAATGGAAATTTTTAAGCGTACGGCGCAAGTGAACAGAAATAACGCAACACATACCTACAGCGCGACGCCTATACCACATATCATCTCGTCTTGCCAAAAATCTAATAATGGTATCATAATAAAAATACACAAGGATGTATTTGGCATTTGACGCTCTTAAATTTGCGTTGCAAAAATTGTTATATTTGGCAAAAATAATAGGTGGGGGTGGGGTTAAATTAAAAAATGTGACAAATTTGAAAAATCTGATTACGCCATTGTAAAGAGCACAAAAAGCCGTAAACATTTCGTACAAATGTTTGTCGTTACGCCTTATATTTTCGAAGATATTTGCTAAAAACTATAAAATCCGTTATTTTCAAGGGGTTGTTTCAACCCCTAAACGTCAAGATACGCAGCTAAAAAAAAAACACGTGTTTAATGTTTTTTGATACTCTACAACATATGCAAAGCGCATCCAAATCGGTCGTTATTTTCAAGGGGTTGTTCCAATCCCTAAACGTCGAGATACGCAGCTAAAAAAACACGTGTCTAATGTTTTTTGATGCTCTACAACATATCCAAAGCGCATCCAAATCGGCCATTATTTTTAAGGGGTTGTTTTAACCCCTAAACGTCGAGATACGCTGCAAAAAAATACGTGTCTAATATTTTTTGATGCTCAACAACGTATCCAAAGCGCATCCAAATCGGGTAGGGACACTTCCGACCGTTCCCTTGTCAGTATTCGTTAACGGTTTCCGCCGACATGTCTATAACGTTCACGCTGACCGGGAAAAGCAGCATATCCTCGCGGAGCACTATTTTCCCGCCGTGGATCTGAGCAACGGTGACTACGAGCTCGGTCTAACATGTTTTGAGATTTATCACACGATTCCGAACGTGGATTCTTTGAACAATAAATTTTATTTCGACGAGGATGACACGGAAATTACGATTCCCGAGGGATCGTACGAGATACGAGCCATACATGAGTTTTTGAAACGCGAAATTTCACGAAAACGCCTGCGACGCGTAAATCGTTGCAACGATGATCGTACGTCGGTCGCGAATATCGCGCGAGAGGCGACCGCTCGCGCGAACGGTTACAAAGACGAGGCCGCGGAATACCCGATAGTGCTCCGCGCAAATTACAATACGATGAAGAGCGAGATCAAGTGCGCTTTCAGAGTAAACTTTAACAAACCAAACAACGTTAGATCGCTGCTGGGATTCTCGTCGAAGCGTATATTGCAGCCGGGACAGTGGCACGAATCGGACGCGTCGATTAATATTATCAACGTAAACATTATCCGCGTGGAGTGTAACGTAACCGCGGGTGCGTACAGCAACGGCAAACGTGTTCACACGATACACGAATTTTCACCGAGCGTACCACTGGGATATAAGATATTGGAAACGCCGGCGCAGATTATTTACCTGCCGATCATTGCGCGAAGCGTTACGGATCTAACGATACGCGTCACGGATCAAGACGGACGATTGCTCGATTTTCGAGGAGAAGAGATCATTGTCAGATTGCACGTACGACGGCGACAGCGATAACGCGCGACGTGTGACATGCTCGTGTTGAACGACTCGGAACACGCGACAGATAAGAATATCTTTACAACTGCGACGATTGATGATATCATCAAATCGACATTCGGTAGCGTTTAAACAGAGACGAAAACAGAGACGAGAAAGAAGCTCAACGCATCGAACGTTAAATTTTTACAATCTCTGGGATTCGCGGTACGAAACATCTGAACGATGACTGAAATTCTTAACATCGGAGGCAAGCCGGTCTTTGACGATCGCATCGTCAAGATCGAGACTCACACGTACAACCCGTACGCCAACACAACGTTCGAGTAGCGACGAGATACGAATACCCATACAACAGCAGGATCTGTATACGTTGCCGTGCGAAAATTTTCTCTACGTCGAAGGAACATTGACGGTGGCCAGAGCAGCCGACCAAGCTGATAACGTGGTATTAAGGAATAATTGCGTCGCGTTCATGTTCGATGAAATTCGATACGAGCTCGACGGTGTGGAGATTGATCACTGCCGAAACGTAGGAATAACCAGCACGCTCAAGAACTACGTAACGATATCGTCCGACATAAGCGTGACCCTGCGAAACGCTGGCTGGGAACCACATAATAACCCGAACGGATATTTCAATTTCTGCGTACCGCTCAACTTGTTACTGGGATTTTGCGAGGATTACAAACGCGTGGTGATCAACGCTCGTCACGAATTGATCTTGATACAATCGCGCAACGACAACAATTCCCTGGTGGGAAGTCTCGCGTTGGAGCCTACTATCAAAATACTCAAGATACAATGGCGAATGCCTCACGTGGTATTGAACGAGATCAACAAGCTGTCGATGCTGCGCGCCTTGGAAAACGGACGATATCTAAGTATGGGTTTCCGTTCGTGGGATCTGTACGAGTATCCCCTGTTACAGAACACGACCAAGCACTCGTGGGCCATTAAGACCGCGACTCAGCTCGAGAAACCGCGATACGTCGTCTTCGCTCTGCAAACGGGTCGGAAGAACGTCATGTCCGCGGACACGAGCCGATTCGACGACTGCAAATTGACCAACGTAAAACTCTACCTAAACTCGGAAGTCTATCCGTACGACGATTTGAATTTGGACTTTGGTAAACACAGATGGGCGATTCTGTACGATATGTACGCACGTTTCTGCAAAGGCTATTACGGATACGAATATCTCGAGCCGAGTCTCACCGTTTCGACTTTTCTACGTAACGGCCCGTTCGTGATCATCGATTGCTCTCGACAAAACAAATCCGTCAAAAACGCCACCGTGGATGTCAGACTAGAATTCGATTGCATGGAGAACGTACCGCCGAATACCTCCGCGTAGCTGTCTCATCATACACGATCGCGTGATCGAGTACAATCCGTTGACCAACGTAGTGCGCAAAATAGTCTGAGTGTTCGCGGCAACGTTGACGAAAATTTTCTCTTTTTTTAACTCCCGATACAAATTTATGAGAGGGGAAAAAAGGGGAGCAGAATATAAAAATTAGAGTGTTGCGAAACGCGCGTCATTCCTCTCGATTCACGCATCGAAGAAAGAGAGATATTTCTTCATGTCCGCACCAACGTTCGTCGACCTGCAAGGTTTCGTCGTCGGGATGAAGATTATCGTGAAGGAGGCGGCGGTGCTGAGAAATGGGGCCGTTCTGGCGCATTACATCTTTACATGCCCCATGCCGTGGAATCTCCTCACAAAATCCGACAAATCGTGCGCTTCGTTGATTACGATGGGAAAACGGAAACGTGCCGTACAGTAAAGTGAAGCGTTTAATTACGTCGGCCGTGCTCGGTGAGAAAGAGGACGACGACGACGACGACGACGACGACGACGACGACGACGACGACATACCGACTCTCGTGTACGTCAAGGGATGCCAGAAACGAGAATGGCTGGAAATGTGTGTGTGTGTGTGTGTGTTATCTAAAATATATAAAGTCCTCTCGCGGTCGTTACCTCCGGTAGCCGTTCGGGCGAATATAAAGTCAAAGTCCCTCGCGGCGTGTTGCTTTCGCTCGCGGTCGTTACCTCCGGTAGGGCGAATGCACATAAATCCAAATGTGTGTGTGTGTGTGTGTGTGTGTGTGTGTGTGTGTGTTATTTAAAATATATAAAGTCCTCTCGCGGTCGTTACCTCCGGTAGCCGTTCGGGCTAATATAGAATCAAAGTCCCTCGCGGCGTGTTGCTTTCGCTCGCGGTCGTTACCTCCGGTAGCCGCGCTTGGGCGAATATATTCAAAATCCTTCGCGGCGTGTTGCTTTCGCTCGCGGTCGTTACCTCCGGTAGCCGTTCGGGCGAATATAAAGTCAAAGTCCCTTGCGGCGTGTTGCTTTCGCTCGCGGTCGTTACCTCCGGTAGCCGCGCTTGGGCGAATATATTCAAAATCCTTCGCGGCGTGTTGCTTTCGCTCGCGGTCGTTACCTCCGGTAGCCGTTCGGGCGAATATAAAGTCAAAGTCCCTTGCGGCGTGTTGCTTTCGCTCGCGGTCGTTACCTCCGGTAGCCGCGCTAACGCGAAAAGACCTAAACATCGAGACTCTGAATGCGGATTACGAAGATATCGAATCTTTAAATATTCTAGATGCTACCAATACTATGCGATGTGAAAAACACGTTAAGAATTGATCGTTGCAAAATGTATTAAAAATATTTAACTGGTGGTCGAAACGCCAGAAAAAATTGTCATCTTTTTAAAAAAATAAATTTTATATGTATGTGTATGTTTAAACGATAGTTAAATTTGAAGAGAGATTGTGTTGTGTGTGTTATCTAATCGGATAATCGCGGCATTAAGAGTAGTACGGTAACGCTATCATAAATGGTAGCAGAAACAAGGGCACTACTTCGTTGTCAGTTATGCGCGCGAACAGCGCGGGCCGCGTTACGCCCCAGAGACGGATCACGCCACAACGGTGTGTGAATGCGCTTGCGCGAGCGTGAACGTGCGTGCATGCAGCCCGGCGATCCGGGCATTCGAGAACGAGCAGTCGTTCAGTAAACATCTTGCGTAGATTGTCAGTTTGGGCCTTCCGCCATTACGAAGTTTCGAGAATCGCGACGTATTTTGGTTGCGTTTAATTGTGCGCAAGGAAGTGTGCTTATCTTCCTCTCGGAGAACGTACTACTACGTTTCAACACGTCAACGAGGACGTTGAAGGAAGGCGCCTCAGATGATTTTCTGGCTCAACGCCATCGTCTGAATATGAAGGACGACTATCGCCATATCGATATCGTTACCCGATAAAAGGATCATTAGCCATTATTGAAAGTAAGGACGACCTGGTCATCTTGCTAAAATCGGAATGCTCTTTATGGCCTTACTAACTACGACTATATCGTTAAGGATTTATTCGAAACAAGGAAATCTTAATCAAAGGTAAATTCGGTGATCTCTGTCGAAATCGGACCATATCAAAATCTATATATCACGTAAATCTCGTTTACGTACATTTATCAATCTATATCATGTAAATCTCGTTTACGTACACTTATCAATCTATATCATGTAAATCTCGTTTACACTCATTATGGTTCATGATTTCAGAGATCCCAATCCATCTACACATCAAAAGCCTCGGATTGTATAAGCGATCTTATTCCGATGTAAAAATACTCTCGTCACGTTTGATCTTAACGTAAATGCAAGCGATATTAGGCTTAAACTGATCTCAGTGTAATTATCATTATCTTGATATCGTTGTTGCAACCAGATTAACGTAATTCACATATTATCTTTCGAGTAAATGCAAAGTGTCGCTATTAGTCTTTCGAGCAAGGTCACTACGATCTTAACTAACGTGGTGTTAATTTACGTCTCATATTACATTCGATTTGATGATAAATCCATTGCATTTTGACAAACAATACTTGCGTCTCATATTCACTTAAGTGTGTCTAATGTTCAATTACTTGCGTGCTATATTCAATTACTTTGCGGATTACATCCTATTACCTTGCGTCTTATATTCAATTACTTTGCGTCTTATATTCAAGTACTTTGCGTATTACATTCAATTATGCTTGCATATTTTCTCTTAAGGCGGGTCCACACCTGAGCACGCTCGGCCCGAGCCAAGCCGAACGCGAGCCGAACCGAATGAGCACACGCATGCTTTGATGTGGACGGCATCTGAACGAACTAGCACGATACTTGCTCCAAGCATCTATTCGGAAGTATTCGAAAGTGATCCAGACGTTCGGCAAGGGCTTGATTCTTAAAATCATTCGCAAGAGAAGCGTATGCGCAAATGTTGGTCTTACAGAAAAGTTGCAAGTCGATTGGCTGTCGCATAGCTTTTAACCAATCAACTTGCAACGTTTCTGTAAGAGCAGAATTTTCGCATACGTTTCTTTTTTGCGAATGAAATCAAGAATTGAGCCCCAGGTAGTGAACATAGCGGACAAAGACTTGAAAGATGCATTTATCAGTTTCTGTGACCTACTGTACGAAGATAAGATGACTTCTCTTCAATTTCTTCCTCCGAACACGGCTTACCTTCGAACATTCGCTCTGGCCCGTCCACACACATTCATACGAATGGCGAATGCTCGGATCTGATCCACGACTCGCGGCTCGGTCTGAGCGCGTTCGGTGAACGGTTTGGGCCTGTTCGGCGCGGCTCAGATCATCGTCCACACCAGTATGTTCGTTCGTGTTCGGCTTGGCTCGGATCCGAGCGTGCTCAGGTGTGGACCCGCCTTTATATTGCGAATCATATTTAGTTACATTGCGTATTCTTTTATTATATTGATGGAAAGCATGAGTCAATAGGATATTTAATCAGTGTTTAATGATCGGCCTGACTGGCAATATATTAAAAATTATAACGACGTTTCGACCTCTATTTTGGGTCCTTATCAAGTTTATGCTGGAAAATATAAATTGCCGGTAATACATATAAAAAAGGGGGGGCAATGCAAATTACGTATTCTACTTACATGGATCAATGTGCGTCAAACAATATAAAATTAATCATCGTTACGTTTTAACAAGGCGGATGGAAAACAGATATAAACTTTGTGCGGCATGACCGTCACGTATAGCGCCTGACGAACGACTGATATACATTGTGTCGTCAAGAATAATCACAAACACATAAAATAACATAGAGTGTAAAGTTTAAAGAGTAGCGATTATACGATCGTAAACCAACGGTAAGTTTTCTGTGTCCTTCTGCAAATTTATAGCGTCTGTATGCTTTTTGATTAATATCATTTCAGCCGTTTCACGTTTTTTGACATACTGTTCCCTGTGCAAGATCGTGGATCGTGGATAGGATATTTAATGAATCGTTGATTGATTTGCGATACAGATATATTGGACTGTATAATATTTACTTCTTTTAGTCGTTCGTCTAATAACATTTCTTTCCGCAGTATGTGACTGTTTGTAATAAAAGTGTTTTATGCTACATATTACTTTACTGATTACAATCAGATTGACTCATGAATTCATATGGATTGTTCTTTATCTTGTGATCATATTTGCCTGTGTGATTAATTATGTACTTTATGGAATTGCTTGTGTTCTTTATGAGAACATTTCTTTTTTGAGACGGATTAATTATGTATTAATCTTGATTACGTCAAGATACACTTTTGAAGATGCCATAAAGATTAAATATATTTGTGAACAAACTGTATGGTATATACAGGAAAAGTGCGATCTCAATTTCAATTCAGAAAAGGATCATTTTACTAATGATTATTCTTTTGCATTATATAGCCTCTTTCTTGTTTGATATAACACAATTATACTAATGTTTGGAATGTTATTTTGATTTATTTGTGATACTAATATTGTCAAGAATACACAATCTCTTTTCGTCGACTCCCCGGTTAATGTGTCGTTTCCTATTTCACAATTCTTGAGCCCAGGCTTCTGCGCGAGCTTGTACGTTTCAAACAGTGTAAATTTTACAATGTTTTATTTCCTTTCCCCCATTAGTCAATAGTATACAAAATTAAAGAATAAGTAGGTATACGTGACGAATTCTAACTCGATAGCTTCGAGGGGGGTATCAGGTTTCAGCGAACATGTCTGAACATGTTTCGCGGTTGATGTCATGCGGAACCGAGAGGGGGGGATACGTCTTAATAAAAAAAAACATCCTACCTTAGTCCCCTCTCCTAAATTTCAGAGCGCTGATTGCGCGTTCCAGAAACATTAATTTCCCCCCCTTCTTCATCATAGTTTTGGAAGTTGCCGCGTATATTCGATTAATTTTATACGACTAGTCTCGTATCGACTGCTTGTGCGAAGGGTGTTCACTTCTCATAACCGAGAGAAAGAATGTATTCCGTTGAAGGAAACAACGGCGGTAGCAGTGGCAGTAGACGTATGAATTATTACGTACCGATTCACGATGATGATGATGAAACTCCATCGTACGAGAACAAGTGTAACAAGTAAGTTTTTTGTTTTTTTTTCCTTAAATTATAAAGCTTTATATATTTTTTTTAAATTGCAAATTATAAATTGTATTATTTTTATTACTAATTTCGTTATTTTTTACAGCATTTCGTTGAAGCGTCGCGCGATTCGTAAGTCTGGAGGGGAAGCAGTGCCAAAAACCTTTTAAGAAGAATGGGTCGTTTCAAAGAGCTACAAGAAAGCTGGAACTAATCCACACGGATTTGTGTGGGCCCATGAGTGTGGCCACTTTTTCAGGAGCACGTTATCTGTTAACTTTTACAGATGACTATACACGGCAGACGTTTGGATATTTACTGAAGACCAAGCACGAAGTGCCCAAAGTATTCAAGGATTTCATGATTTCTGCTGAGAGAGAATCAGGTGAAAAGATCAAGATTCTAAAGTCAGATGAAGGAACCGAATTCTGCAATCAGCGCATGGACAATATCTTAAGAGAAAATGGGATCAAGAGATATAAAACCGTAAGGTACACTCAAACTCAGCTAGACTCAAAACTGGACAAAAGGTTTTGGGGCGAAGCTATGACCGCGGCCATTTATCTTCGAAATAGATGTCCAACGCTAGCTCTTCAAGGTATGACGCCTCAAGAAGCCTGGAGTGGCAAGAAGGTTGACATCAGGCATCTCAGGATTTTTGGCTGCAAGACTTATGTACATATACTAAAGGAGTTGCGTACAAAGCTGGATGCAAAATCGAAGGAGCACATTATGTTAGGTTACTGTGAAGATGGTGCCTGTTATCGGTTGTACGATTCTGAAACTAAGAAGTCAGGGCGCGAGATGTTGTCTTTTCTTAAGACATTCCAGAAATAGATAAAACCACTACAAGCGACATTGAAGATGCTATAGATGCTAAAGCTAAAAATACTAAAGAAGGGACAAGTGACATAATGGTAAAAGAAGTTATCACTCCATCTGAAGAGCCAGAACTTGACAACGTGGAAGAACAAGAAGCTGAAGATGCTGATAAAGAAGAAGACGCTGTCGGACCACAGGAAGTCGTCCAGGAACAAAGGAGATATCCTCAAAGGAAGAGACGACGCACAAAACTGTATCCAGGTGAGATGTATCTTTACTCATGTGTTGCAGACAAAAACTTCACCCAAGATCCGACGACTAGATCGGAGGCACTAAGTAGTCATGACTCAAGTAAATGGAAGCGTACCATGGACGAAGAGATCGAGTCACTTTAAATCAACGATACCTGGGAATTGGTAGATCTTCCAGAAGGTAAAAATGTAGTGAAGAGTAAATGGGTCTTCAAGACCAAGAAAGATAATGATCACACACAAAGGAGACACAAAGCACGATTGGTGGCGAAAGGTTACACGCAGATTCATGGCATTGATTATAGAGAGACTTTTGCACCAGTCGTAAGACACTCAACTATTCGCATGTTGATTGCTCTAGCTGCTAAACTGGGTCTCGACATCCATCACTGGAATGTCACTACTGCTTTCTTAAATGGAATACTTCATGAAGAGATCTATATGCAGCAAGGAGGGATACGTCGAGCAAGGTAAAGAAGATAAAGTTTGTCGTTTTTGCAAGACTATCTACGGACTAAAACAATCATCTAAAGCATGGAACGAGGAAATAGATCAAACTATGAAAGAATTAGGTTTCAAGAGGAGTGCACTGGAGCCCTGTGTCTACTACAAGATAGATAAAGGTTTGATCTTTATTAGTGCTCTCTATGTAGATGACTATTTTTTTTGTTAATAATAAAATAGAGTTAAAGAAAGTGAAAGATGTATTGAGCGCAAAATACAAAATGAAGGACCTTGGAGAGGCAAAGAAGTGCCTCGAAATGAGGATCACCAGAGATCGCAAGGCTGGAACCATCAAAAATGATCAGGAAAAATTTGTTGAACAAATATTACAGAAGTTTAACATGACCGCGTGTAAACCGGTTGGAACACCTTTGGAGCCAAAGAAGAAATTAATGAAGCCTCAAGATGGAGAAAAAGTAAAGAGTCCCTCGGTACCCTATCAGAATCTGGTTGGTTCTTTAATGTATCTGGCAACATGCACAAGGCCAGCTATTGCACACGCTACTAGCGTGCTCAGCCAATTCAATACGTGTTACACGGAGGAGCACTGGCAAGCTGCAAAGAGGTGTTACGGTATTTGAGAGGTACGAGCAAGATGTGTCTCACATATAGTCAATCGGAAACAGTCTCTGCTTACGTTGATGCGGATTGGGCCGGAGACGAAGGTGATCGAAGATCCTATACAGGGTATGTCTTCATGCTTGGAGGCGCAGCAATCAACTGGGAGTCCAAGAAGCAACCGACCGTAGCTTTATCGACGACCGAGGCCAAATATATGGCTTTGGTGGAGGCAGCAAAGAAAGCGGTACACAGAAGAAATATTCTCTTTGAACTGTTTGGTAGACAAATGACTGCAGTTAAGGGGATCCTATAGCCGGGTCTGTAATACCGACATTTGTTTTAACCTCAACTTGCGAAAACATTTGCTTTATATAAAAATTCGGTAAAAGTTTACAATAACTTACACAGCTCGGATTACTTTGACCTTGATATATGTCAAGGTCACCCTCCTGAGTGACCTTCAGAAGTTTTTAGCCGGCGGTCGTTATTCGTTAAAAAGTTATTAACAAAAAAAATTTGGAAAATATAGCATTTAGGTAATTATGCATATTAATACCCCACCTGCCAATGACCTTGACCTTGACATATGTTGTCAAGGTCACCCTCCTGAGTGACCTTCATAGGTTTTTAGCCGACGGTTGTTATTCGTTAAAAAGTTATTAACAAAAAAAGTTTGGCGACCTCACCGATTTCAATGACCTTGATATATGTTGTCAAGGTCATGACCCCGAGTGGCCTTCAGAATTTTTTACCCGGCGGTCGTTATTCGTTAAAAAGTTATTAACAAAAAAAGTTTGGCGACCTCACCGATTTCAATGACCTTGATATATGTTGTCAAGGTCATGACCCCGAGTGACCTTCAGAAGGTTTTAGCCGTCGCTCGTTATTTGTTAAAAAGTTATTAACAAAAAGTTTGGAAAATACGTAGGTTAGATGACGCGCTTTAACAGTATTTAACTGTTTAAAGCGCGTCACTAACGCAGGGTAAATACAGTTAAATACTTTTAAAGCGCGTCATCTAACCTACGTATTTTCCAAACTTTTTTTGTTAATAACTTTTTAACAAATAACGAGCGACGGTTAAAACCTTCTGAAGGTTACTCGGGGTCATGACCTTGACAACATATATCAAGGTCATTAAAATCAGTGAGGTCGCCAAACTTTTTTTGTTAATAACTTTTTAACAAATAACGACCGCCGGCTAAAAACTTCTGAAGGTCACTCAGGAGGGTGACCTTGACAACATATATCAAGGTCAAAGTAATCCGAGCTGTGTAAGTTATTGTAAACTTTTACCTCAGAATTAGGTTTAGACTCTAAACAAAAAAGTTATCTGTGAAAAATGATTATTGCAAACGTACACTAAAAGTGCACGCGCCCCACTTTTAGTGTACTTTCATGCCTTTTAATACTCAAAATAGCTGCTATATTTTCTAAACTTTTTTTTGTTAATAACTTTTTAACAAACAATGACCGCCGACTAAATAAAAAGCTACATTATGTTAACAATAAGAACTTAATTTAGTAAAAAAATATTGATTTTATTTGTTAACAGTCACACAGTCCGAATTAAGCCACACCTAGGATTGACTAGTCAAAGTCCGAAGTGGTTTTTGCAGGGTTGGCAAAAAACATGTTTTTTTTATTTTAAACAAAAAACATTGTTTTTTTGTTTAAAACAATGTTTTATGTTTTATTTGTGTTTTAAACTAAGGTATAAAAAAAACATGTTTTAAACAAAAAAAACATGTTTTAAACAAGCAAAAAAAACACTTGATAGCTTTGATGTTTGACGACTTTGGCCGCGTTCAGCAGACACAACTGTTGAGTTCGTCTTATCAACACTCTGCGTTGATTGGTTGGTTCTAAAAGTAAGAGCCAATCACGTTCGACTGCTACTCAGCGGCTTGGTCTGCTGAACGCGACCTTTGACGACATCTCTATTGGAAAGCGCTGCGTCTCCGGCTACGCGCAACGCACAGCAACGTACCTTTACATCTGAGTTGTCTAGCGGGACATATAGAAGTCTGTAGAAAATTATTGCAACTTGATAGCAGGCGAATTGACGAGCGAGATATCGGTGGCAGAAGAGCCTTACATTTGGTAGCCTCTCTGTAGTCTCTGTGTATGTATAGAGGTTAAATTGACACGTGGACTGTACGTGTCGATTGACGCGCGAAATATCGGTGGCAGAACAGAACAGCCTTACATTTGGCAGCCTCTCTGTGTATGTGTTATGTTATGTGTATCATTACGTTTAATCCGTCGAGGTTCACGTCATCGAGGATAACGTGCAAGGTGCTCCTACCTGCTGCAAATTTGTTACAACTAATGGACGTACGAGACGCCTGTAGCGATTTCCTACAAGCTCAATTGCATCCGTCTAATTGTCTCGGTATTAGGGCGTTTGCCGATTTGCATAAATGTCTCGAGTTGTTGACGCACGTGGACAGTTACATCAAGCAGCATTTTTCGTAAGTCGCATCTCGAGTCCCGATCTATTCATTCAGATTGTATTATGCGGTATCAATTGTTAATTGTATTAATTGCATTTTTTAACATCGATTGTAGAGAAGTGGTTGATGCGGAAGAATTTTTAACTCTGGCACCCAAACAAGTGGCTAAACTTATCTGCAGCGACCGCTTAATGCTACCTTCCGAGGAGAAAGTATACGAATGCGTTATCTCATGCGTACACCATGATCTCGAAAAGAGACAAAACGATTTGGCTCTGTTAATTGAGCACGTGCGCTTGCCTTTGCTCTCTCAAGAGTATTTGGTACAACATGTAGAAGAGGAACCGCTCCTCAAGGCAAATTTGCAATGTAAGTTTGCTATTACGATGTATACGTATACGCTGTATGTATACGCTACGCTAAGAGAAGATATGCATATTCCTTAATTTCCGTAGACAAAGATTTCTTGATCGAAGCTTTAATAAAGTATCACTTACTGAAAGGTGAGCAAAAGTCACTATTCAAAACGGCGCGTACCAAACCGAGACAATCGAGAGGACTACCCAAAGTATTATTTGTTGTTGGTGGCCAAGCACCAAAGGCGATCAGGAGCGTCGAGTGCTTTGACTTTAAAGAAAAAAAGTGGTATCAAGTTTCTGAGCTACCAACGCGACGTTGCAGAGCCGGTAAATAGCGCTAATCAATTTGCGACTTGGCAGAATCGTTCTCTTTTCTTCCTATTATAAAGTATGCACGACTGTATGTGTTGAATTATAGGATTCTGTGTTCTCGCCGGACGCGTATACGCTGTCGGTAGATTTAATGGATCACTGAGAGTACGAACGGTTGATATTTACTACATAGTACATATAGTACATTACATATCTGCATATAGTACATATTGCATGTTGCATACTGCAACTCAACACGAAATAGGTACGTGGCGCAATGAAAATGCAGTATTGTTATTGTTGTTAGATTAGGTTTTCAATTGTACATATATCTATAATGTAAAATAATGTTGCAATGTTGCAATTGTAATTTAAAGTACTATATATTTGATTATTTTCAATATTTTACTTATATTATACATTCTCGATCACATTCTTTCAGTTCTTAACAAATACAAAATGACGGGAAGGAAAAAAGATCCAATATGGTGTCATTTCCATGAAATTAAAGAACCCAACAAACTTAACAAAGCAAGATGTAAAAAATGCGATTTGAATATGGTAGGATTGGTCGCTAGAATGAAGGCACATGTGAAGAAATGTAACTCCACATTAGTTAATGACGTTGATGTCGTTGATGAAGAACATGAAGATAGCGCTTCTGATAGCAGCAGCATCGCCAGCATCCGTTCCCGGTCCCCGTCTCGTATAAGTTAGTACATAACATACTACATAGTATACATAATACATATTATATGGCATATTCTATTTGCTGTTTTATATGGTTTGGTATCATTACAGCGACAGATACGTCAGATACAGCCGCACATGCTTCATCATCAACATCAAGATCTACAATATCTACGCTAACAAAGTCTAAATTGAGGTCAAAAGATATGGAATCATTTATTGTTAGAACATCAATTGCAGACAAGAAAAAGTTTGACATACAAATAGCTAGATTTATTTACGCTACAAACTCGGCTTTCAGACATGTAGAACACCCAGAATTCATAAAATTAATAAACTTGTTGCATCCTGGATATAAACCGCCTTTAAGACGTCAAATCGCAAACGAACTATTAAATGAAGTATTTGATTCAGAGTTGGCAAAAATAAAAGACTGTTTAAATGGAAAAACTGTATGTATGGCTCAGGATGGATGGAGTAATATTCACAATGATTCAATAGTGTGCATAGCAGCGACAGATATCATTGAGGAAACTGTGCATTTGTGCGATACTATTGATACTGAAGGTAATAGCCATACCGCGGAGTATTTGCTAAATTTGGCAGTACTTTCAATCAAAAGTTGCCAAAAACATGGTTGCAAAGTGAGAAGCTTTGTAACTGACAATGCAGCAAATATGCGTAAAATGAGAGAACAATTGGCAACGTGTGAAGAACTTGGCATGCCTGACATTATTACTTATGGATGCTCCGCACATATTTTAAATCTTCTTGCACACGACATTGAGATTCCAGGAATCAAAGGACACGTAAAAAAAATTATGAAGTACTTTCGAAACACACATTTCGCCGCTGCTAAGTATAAAGAAGCAGGTGGAAAAGCTTTAGTGATGCCACAAGATGTTCGATGGAATACCTTGGCCGATTGTCTGGAGTCATATATTAGTAACTGGCATATTTTGTCTAAAGTTTGCACTGATAATCGAGTAGCAATTAGCTCGGATATTTCATCCAAAGTTAACGATATGGATTTAAAAATCAAAGCAACGGATTATTTGGAAAAACTAAAAGTAATTTCAGTTGCTTTAGACAAAATTCAACGAGATTGCTGTACAATTGGTGAAGCCACAGAAATTTGGATAGAAATAATAAACCATTTTAAAGAGAACATTTTTTTGGAGTCCGATCTTGATTGTGTTCTGCAGCGTTTCGAAATGGCAATGACGCCTGCACATTATTTAGCAAATTTGCTAGATCATCGATTTAGAGGACTTCAGTTAAGCGAAGAACAAATAGATGAAGCAATGGAATACGTCAATTCGTACCACCCTGCAGCTATGCCTGACGTAATGTCTTATCGAGCAAAAACTTCTCCGTTCAAAAATTATCTTTTTTCTGAGGAATCTATTAATAATGTTAAGCCGATAACATGGTGGCTTGCGCTAAGAAATAATGTCAATATTGTAACGTTTGACTTGGTAACACAACTCCATACAGCAATTGCTTCTTCTGCTGGCATAGAAAGGCTGTTCTCAGCTTTTGGTTTAGTGCACACAAAACTGAGAAACAGATTAGGCGTAGAAAAAGCTTCAAAATTAGTAACAATTTTGAAGGCACTCAACAAAAAAGGTGAAGTTAATCAAACTGAACGTGAGATTGAGACTGAGTTTGTATAAGCACAATTAATATTAATAATTATAAACTGATCTTTTAAAAAAGTATTTTTTAGTTGAGTAATACAGTAATAGAAAAAACCAAAAAACTACTATTCTATTCTTTATTTTTATTTTATTAGTATATATAAAACTATATTTGATGCAATGACTGCAATGCAATTGCAATATGTAAGCGTTACCAATAATTTTTTCATTTTTTGTACTTAAATGTTTAGTAATATGCTGTCTACTCCCTCGTCTGTGTACGTGTACGGAATTTTTGATTAGGCCAATATATAATTATATAATAACAATTTTACAAATTCCATTGTCAGTACTTGTTTTAGTTTAGGTATTTTATATATTACACTTGGTGCGGATACTGCGGATTAAAATACAGTTCTTAAAGTTATTCAATATCTAATCTAGTCTACTAAGTTAAGTAGTCTTTATTTACTTTATTAGTTTATTGTGATGACTGTTATTTAATTTAATATCGAAAAATAAATATTCTGCTAAAAGCTAAAATAATAGAATAATACCCATCTTATTATTTTTAATTTTTATTTTAGTATATCTTTAAATCCTTATATTTATATGCTAAGCTACAAGCTACACAATATAGATAAAAAAAAACAAAAAAACTAAATAAAAGTTTAGTTTTTGTTGTTTTTTTTGCAATTTTTTCTAAATAATTACATGTTTTTAATTGCAGTGTTTTAAACAGTTTTAAACAGTAGTTTAAAACTGTTTAAAACAAAACTGTTTAAAACAGTGTCCACTGTTTTAAACCAGTTTTAATCAGACAGTTTTAAACAAATTGTTTAAAACATGCCAACCCTGGATTTTTGTGTAGTTTCTAACTTTGACTAGCTGTTTTAGTTATTCCTAGGATTGACTAGTCAAAAGCCGAAACGCAAAACTTATTTCGGGCTTTGACCAAGACGCTTGGTCGTTCCCCAGGATTGACTAGTCAATCCTAGGAATGCCTGCGTTTCGGGCTTTGACTATAACACATATACCAAAGTTGCTATCGGTGGTTGCTATTGGTTCTGGTGCAATTTGGTATCCTTTGGTTGCTTATACCAGAGTCGCCAAAAATCGCCTTTTATGGATCATATGTGTCTGCTTACACATGTAAATGTTGGAAACGTAGGATTCGTACATGCTTTAAATTTATGATCATTTATTAATATTAGAGAGTATGATTCATACCTGTAAGAATCTGGCGTTGCCATACGCCATAAAACAATTAAAAATTGTTTTTCTGGTGATATCATTTTATTACCATTTGCAGTTCTTTGCAATCGTTCTGCAATCTGTCCTAAGACAAACTCAAATGTCTCTGGCAACATTCCAAAAAATAAAGGAATGTTTTTATAAGCGTTTATGTCACAATGCGGAGGATAGTTAATAATAGAAATTGAAATAAAAGAAATATGTCATAAAAAGAAATTATAATAAAAGAAATATATGAGGAATAAATTGTAATAAAAGAAGATAATAGAATTAATTTTACCTAAAATGGCTTTTAAACTCCATTGCACTAAGTGACGGGACAATATTTTCCACGTAACCCTCAATTTTAGGAATATTTTCCCGTTTTGTTTTACCTTTTTCTATTACTGATTTTATACATGCATTATATATTACATCATCTTCATCATCTTCGAATAAAGATGGAATATTAAAAACATCTATACTAGCTATTACAATAGGTATTATCGGTATATTACGTTCCATTCTGATTCACGCTATTGTGCTAATCACATGCTACCACTGCTACAAGTACTACAGCCTGGTCCACTTGTATAGCGATTGTAGCACTTAAACTTAAAGCGTTCGTGGACCGCTCCTTTCATAGCACTTGGAGCGTGGCGTTTGGAGCATTTGGTAGCGCTTACTGGACCGCAGCCTATGTCATGCAATTTTCTCTTCGCGTTTGCGATGTAAACCGCTCACGATCCGTCACCTTGCATTTACAAAACGCGTTGAAAATGCTTCTTCCAGATGAAGTCAACCTTGCTCGCGAATTTTGGTTAAAGAACCCAAGCAGCATTTTGACGTCCGCCCGACGTTAAGATAAACACACTTAACGTTGGTATCCAACGTTTTTGCTACGTCGTTTCAATCCTCTTTTGCACTAATTTGGGGAATCAAATTTAAGTTGTACCAACGTTGGGATCCGACTTAGGGTGCATCCCGATGGAGAAGGAATAGCGGAACGAAACAGTAACGGAAAAGAGATATTGTGGGGGGTTAACCAATCAGAGTAGTTCCGTTTCAATTCCGTTCCGTGTTATAGTGAGTGGGTTCCCCATGGCACGGAGCTGTTACGGAACGGAAAAGAAACGAAAAAATTTGTAACCTATCTTGTCAAAAGTTTGCGAATAAGTGCTTAGCAGTGGATCGATCGCTTTACAACATATTTTTGCAAATAAAGAGCAATATGTCGTCATTGGTAGGTATTATATGTAAAAATAAAATATATATGTTAAAATCCTATGTTATGCGACGCTTTTTCCCCCGGTCTCGCAATCCGGTGGAGGGCTATCGAGGATTGGCAGCACGCGCAACTAATTCCGACACCAAAGGATTGGGCGCCAGGTGCGACGGATCGCACCACCGTACACTATTATATCCAACGCGATATTCCCGGCAATACCTCAGGGCGTAGGGCTCTTTCAGGGAATTCGGAGAGAGGCGTCACGCAATCAATCACACACAAGAGAATAAATAATAATAACATAAGATAAATTTCGTCAGATAATATCAATTGGTATAATCGGTCTGAGTCTCTCGTATTACCGCAAAATTGTCGGATAGGCTGACGCACGAATGCCGCAATAACGCAATAAGTGCACGCGGTAATGTCGAATCTTCCACACTGTAGATTAGATCAACGCAACAGACAAACGCAGACGAACACACGAAAGCTTAACATAAATTACGATTCAGGTATCGCGGTACCTGGCTTCGAACTCACAACTCGCCGCACCTTCGGTTGCTCCTTCAACGCGCACCCGGGCCACCTCGATTCCGCACGACGCAAAAATTATGGGCGATCTCGCCGAGTCGACCACGCTGGCCGGCGATTGCCCCCGAACACGAAATAAGGACTCGTATCGCGGACGATCCCGCGGCTTGCCACGCAAATCCCGAATTCTCTCGCAAGCACGGAGATTCCGCAGCTCCGCGCCGATCCCGTCGATCTTTCCGTCCCGCCAAACACAATATTTGCCGTCCTCGAGGGCCCGGATACGTTACTCAAATACGAGGGCGAGTGCCCTTCAAATTACATGACCACTCGCGGCTCGCTGTTACCCGCACAACTCGCTCCCGTTATCGCCACGCAAGGCATCACTCTCAATAATATGGCCAAGACGCGACACGATTACGAATATGAACACCATGAAACGCGACACGATTACTTACATTCACGCAACGAGACGCTACACAATTCGACCCGATTAATCCGACTCACATATCTCAACGCCACGCGACTGTCGGCCGTGGCGGTGCTCGCGGGGAGGGCACGATTGGTCTCTACGCACTAGAGAGCTCACTCTCGGCAAGGCCCTGGCACGATTTCCACCCGACTCTATCTTAATGCGAGCGCAAGGTACCGCACGCGCTCATCTCGCAGTCCACAGGTAATCCTGCGGCGCTCAGGTAACCGATGCGTGCCATGGGCCAGTGCCTCGAGCGAACCCTCTTTTTCTTAACGCGGAGACGCCAGAGTGGTGACCTTACAATACGTCGTAGTCCCTTCGGTAGTCCGGGCAGCTCGGGATCCGGGAGATGCTTCCTGTTCTTTAGCCGGCACGACAGTCTCGGAAACGATAGCCTGCCGGGATCGCGCCGGTTCCCCGCGCCTGCGCTGTAGCGTGTCGCTCGACCGGATTGCCGATCCTAGCGCTTCCTGCGCCTAGGCCGCACGTGCGCCGCTCCTTCCGAGGGCGCCACCCCAATTCTAGGGCGCTCTCCTCGGCGCCTCAGCTTCTCGCGCGCCTCCCCTTCCGGCGGCGTCGCTCCAACTACCTCCGATTCGGCGCGGGCTGTTCGAATCAACCGGCTGTCCGGGCCGCGATGATCGAGTCGGCGTTCGGGGTCAGGCTGGCCGGGCCTCGGCCCCGTCCGCCGGCATCCCCTCGGGGCGACGGCCCCAGGGCTGTGCCTTTCCCTGGGCCGCTCCTCGGCACCCTGGTCTGACTGGCGTTTCGCTCGGGGGTGTCCCGGGGTCTTCCAGATCGTTATCCTGCCGCTGTTACGACCGAGTGTGGAGTGAACTCCGGCCGGCGACGCTCATGCACTTGCGGGGAGGTCCGGGCGATCCGACTTTTAGCCATGTCCCCTGGCCGTCTCCTTAATCCTCTGCCCTTCCTTGTTGCGGCTCCCGGCCGTTACAAATTGAGTCCGGCCACCATCGGCAATCCCTTAAAAACTTAACAGCTAATTAGACCAATTACTAATACGCGACCGCCCTCCTCTCGCTCTAACGAGGAGGCACCCCCGAATTCCCCTCGGCCGAGCCCGTCCGGGAAGGAGACGCGACTTGTCACGTCACAGTTAATATGTTAATGCTAATTAACCGAATGTGATATATTTTATTAATTACCAGAAATTCAAATGTGGATATTGTGGCTGGATTGTTTGGTTCGATAAAAACGGACTTTCACATCATTTTTGCTTAGCAAATCATACAGAATTAATAATGGATAAAGATCGAAATCTCGAAAGCAAAGCGATCGATCCACTGCCAAGCACTTATTTAATAATTTTATTATATGTTAATATAAAATTAAGAAATCATTATTTGCCATTTCATTAATTAAATTGTTGCTGTCTCCTTGACGATATCTTCTTTCTTCAGTAGTTTTATATTAACATATAACATATAACATATAAAACGCATTAACATATTAACATAGGATTTTAACGTATATATTTTATTTTCACATATAATACCTACCAATGACGACATATTGCTCTTTATTTGCAAAAATATGTTGCAAAGCGATCGATCCATTGCCAAGCACTTATTCGCAAACTTTCGACAGGATAGGTTACAAATTTTTCCGTTTCTTTTCCGTTCCGTAACAGCTCCGTGCCATGGGGAACCCACTCACTATATCACGGAACGGAATTGAAACGGAACTACTCTGATTGGTTAACGGTTAACCCCCACCATGTCTCTTTTCCGTTATTGTTCCGTTCCGCTATTCCTTCTCCATCGGGATGCACCCTTATATAAGTTAAATTGAGGTTACATTTTTTCCACTAGTTTTAACGTTGGTGTAAGTAATTTTTGTAAACTTTGATTTTGTACACTCTGCTAGACCTGAGGTTATTTTTTCACAATGTACATTTTAGGTGTAGTTTTCGTGCTTCTATTCAAACCATATTACGGCATTGGTGTAATAAGTGTATCATAATACGTACTTATCAATTTGCTTTAGAGGAAAAATATAGTTTGCGCAGTCTTTGATACTATTGTAATTTTGCCATAAATACACAAACCCAGCACTGAAAATTTATAACGAAACCCACTTTATTGATAAATGTGGAAATAATAGGTCGAAATTAGACGAATCCCTTCTAAAATATTCCAATTTACTAAATATTCTATTAAATAACTAAAATTTTCAAAATGTAGATTTTAATTTTTTTTTTATCAAAATTACTTTTAAGATAAACATGTTGTCAAAACTTTAACAACAGATATTATATAAATGCTTTAAATTGTTAATAAAGTGCGTTAAAAAATATAAATCTAAAGATACTGGAAAATGGCGGATTATTTGCCTTCCTCTTTGAGGAATGAAAATGGCGAAGTCAGCGTTCCACAACGTCAGTTAGAAATGACCACAAGCGACGTTTCACAGCGTTAGCGTTTTACAACGTTTGATAACAAAACGTTGGTTTACGTTGGGAATTACGTATTGAAGTCGCTCGAAAAGTGTAGTGCAGAGTATAACGTCAGGCGAACGTTAAATATCTTAACGTCGGGTAATAGGATTTAACTGTTTTGACGTTGGGAAAGTGATAAAAAAAGCACGTCGTAATTTTAACGTTAAGACAACGTCCAAAAAACGTTAGTAATTATAAGTTACATTTTATAACTTTCTTGGACTGCTTACAACGTTGTAATTAGTAGAAAAGTAGTCCTTAGTCGGAAAGTTAACCGAAAAATGCTGCTTGGGAATGTGCAACAACAACTATTTTCGCTTGAATACGATCAACTAAAGACATCCCAACGAATTTCAAGGAGCAATAAATTGCTGTTGCTAAACCCGTTTCTTGATAAACGGGGTCATATTTGCGTCGATGGTCATCTCCGGAATTCGGCACTTCCCGACGATAAAAAGCATCCTGTTGTGCTCGCTGCACATCCCTTAGTGAGCTCTGTGAAGTTGGCACCCCGAAATGCGAATTTTTATAAAATGCAAACGGCATTCGTTTGTCCACGATTTGTCCACATTTGTCCATCCAACATTTTTGTTTGTCCACTCTTCAAAGAAAAATTATGACCAAATTAAAAAATTTGACATCAACACCCCCATGAACATTTATCATTAATTTTCAAACGGGATACGATTGTCCGCGATTTGTCCACGTTTGTCCACCCAACATTTTCGTTTGTCCATCCTGCAAAAAAGAGTTATAAAGAAATAAAAAAAAGCAATTGTCTTTATAAACAACCTTGATTGCAAATTACGTACTGAAATCGTTTGTCCAATTATGATTTTTGTTTGTCCATTGCTCATTCTCGTTTATCCATCTAGCAGAATCGAGTTATTAACAAATAAACAAAAAATAAACAATAATTGTCGTGAGGACTTCCGACTGCATTTTCTGCAACTTAAGCACTGGAATCGTTTGTCCACTCATTATTTTCGTTTGTCCCGTGCTTACTCTCGTTTGTCCATCTAGCAGAATCGAGTTATTAACAAATAAACAAAAAATAAACAATAATTGCCCTGAGCACTTTCGACTGCACTTTCTGCAATTTAAAGGGGCATATACCTTTCTTGGACCAAAAAATAGCATATTTTATGATTTTTTGGTAATTGTATAAATGGGGGGACCACCTTGGATGACCTTGATATTTTAGTATGTTGTCAAGGTCACCCTCCTGAGTGACCTTCAGAAGGTTTCAGCCCACACTTGTTATTCGTTAAAAAGTTATGAACAAAAAGTTTGGAAAATATAGCAGTTATTTTGAGTACTAATACACATAAATAATTTATATTTATGTGGAAATAGTATATATGTATGAACGAAGGAAAATTATTTAAAGCAGTGAATTGTTGATATATTGAAAGGAAAGTTATTAAGGTGTCGGACGGTGGAAGTGTTGAGACAGGTCGTCGCATTTGACGCACGCGCATGCGTATCCCGAAAAGGCGCAATGTGTGCCGAGCGCGGCACTTCGGGTTAGAAGGTTCCGAACCGAAAGCCTCCGAGCGCGGCCATGCTGTCTAGTCGCAAGCGAACTACCAAAGATAACACGTTATACAGAATAAAAGTTTCATATTGTACGACGAGTTGTCTCTATTCCTCACGAGAAAACTCCTGCTCCTTTCCTATCATACCACGGGTGCCTCAACATATGTATTCGGATAACGCTACAACCTTTTACGGCGCCCAACGCCAAATATCCGTAGCGTGGAATGAGGCCACTTGCAATCCGAACTTTTTGAATAAAATCGCGACTCAAGGCGTTCGGTGGAACTTCATTTCTCCGTCCGCCCCGCACTTCGGCGGTCTTTGGGAACTGTGCGTCCGCAGCGTTAAGCATCATATGAAACGCGTTATCGGGGCTCACACATTAACATTCGAGGAGCTAAGAGCCACCGCACAAGACTCTCGTATGGTCACGTAGCGTAACGTAACGTGAATCAACGCACAAGAAACGTATCGGTTAGAGCCTCCGCACAAGCTCTGGTATGGTAACGTAACGTAGATCAACGCACAAGAAACGTATAACGCCGTAACGGCCGTAACCAATACGTTTCTTGTGCGTTGGCTCACGTTATGTTACGCTACGTGACCATACGAGAGTCTTGTGCGGTGGCTCTAAGCACGCTACTGTGTAAAATCGAAGCGTGTTTAAACTCGCGATCGATCGCTCAGATGTCCGACAATTTTGATGATTATAGTGCAATGGCACCGGGTCATTTTCTTATCGGTATAACGTTAACAAACCCACCCGCACCCTCCTTGCTTGAGGAAAAGGAAACGCGTCTCACTCGATGGCAGCTAATTTAACAAATACGCGACAGCTTTTGGAAGCTTTGGTCGAATGACTATGCTCGGGGGGTGGTAGGACCGTGAGACCGTGCTCTTCGCGGTCGCGCGCCGTCTGACAAGCCGTTCCCCCCAAATGATGCTCCGCCGTTTGTCGGAGCCCCAGGTCCGTCTTATACAGGCAAACCAGACGGTAACCCTGCCTGGGGAGCAGCCGCGGCGGGGAGTTCAGGAGCGGCCACCGTGACACGGGAAGCGGCCCTCCCAACACTTCCACCCGCTCTGATGATGTCGGCACTTGAAGTGCCGATACTGAATCCCACGCCACCGCCACTAATCGAGGAGATAGCCGCTGTCGTGGGCTACGACTTCCCGATATGGCCGGAGAACCAGCCCTCAGATGAGTTCGAGACCCCATCCGGGGAGAGTGACGGGGACGACGACACGTGGCAACCCCACGGCTAAGACGAAGGACATATAATTCCGAGGCAGCAAGGCGCGCGCCGCAAGCGTTATTATGATATTCGGTTTCCATTTTGTAGCGCCTAGCGTCAATCAAGTTTTCTTTTCTTTTTAGTTCCGCTGTCAGTTATATGAATAAAAGATTAATTAGCGATAAGATATGCGTAAGGCCCATATGACCGCATTAGCTTATAAGATTAATTGATATTGCGTGTTGGGCCGCACGGCCAAAATTAGGTTAGGATATCGTTTTGACACACCGTCGACTAATAAAAGACTTTTATTTTGACGGATCACCAAGTTTATTCGTTTCTATAATGAGAAAGACCATTATACGAGCATTAATAGATGTTACGGAAAATTCATATCTAATTTTTATATGTATTATTGTAACACATATATATTCCAACTATTCACTGTGCTCCGATCACAGCCGGACTTAACACACAGTTATCATTAGAACGTTAAAAAACCCTTCCATCCCCCCACAATTAAATTGACATGATTTAATTATTTAAAAACTGTAAAGAATTTATTGCGAAATTATATTCGTTTCGTTTCGTGCATGAAGGTCGATGCGATAATTTAAGTGCGTAAGCGGTGAACCGCGACAATCTCCAGGATTAGAGGCCCGGAGGATCATCCCCCGGACCTGGTATACGGGTTTACGGTATCAAAGTTATCAGCGGAGTAAGATTCCCGAAAAGGACATCGTTTTCGAGAGCAGAGGTACTCAGAGGATTGTGCGAGACCTGGGACACCCTCCCAGGAGGTCGACGTCATCGTCATACGAAATTCCCGGGAAACACATCTTTCCCAGGAACAAAGGTTCCGAGCCACCTCCCAAATTTTATTTTTTGAGTCCCAAAAAAGGTGAGTACAGATATATAATTGCAACTAAAAATATGCATGCTTTAGTATTTTAGTTTTTCGCCCCATCACCCGCTCGCCCCCACCGCCTATCGCTCTGTTGCTCGTATATCCAAAACTACTCGTCAGATTTAAAAAATTCAAAAACGTACTTCTTTATTAAAAAGAGAGGGAAAACTTTTGTTTAACACATTTTTTTGTAACTCGCATTGTCTTTTCTGAAAAATGGATTTTTCAACATAAAATTGTTATTAACAAATAACTGCGCGGAGCAAGGTAAAAAAAACAATTGAATTGAATTTCCCACACCTGAAAACATAAAGAAACACTCTCAAATTGCGGGGACCTCTCAGTGACCACGGGGAGGGAATATTGCGCAGACTATAAGCCGTGTTGATGTAAGGGCATGAAGGTATCAAAGTCGGCTTGCATAATGAACACAAAACCATTATTTTAAATCCCAGTCCTCGAGTACTGTCTGAATTTCACGTCACTTCCGCACGTTTTGCATTTTACACATTTAGATAAAGTAGAAAAAACTGGTAAGAAATTTAAAGTTCGATATCCAATATTTGATTTTTCAGGTATACATGAACATTGTTCGCACTTGTCAATTTTTTTGCACTAGCACTTACACCTGCTTCCTTTTTTCTACTTTATATCTATTTTTAGGTGGCAACTTTTTTTTTGGTAAATATCTATAAAAGGTTACACCTCACCGATTTTACCGTTACTTAAATATGTTGTAGGGGAGGTCGTTCTAAGTAATTCTACGTAAGAAAAAAGTGGGGGACGGTATTAGTTTAGAAGAAAATACAACAAATTGAAGTTTGACATTAAAATTTGTATATTCTATGATGTTTTTTTTTTTCAGTACTAAGGGAAGTAATTTGCTGATATGTGTGTAGACAGTACATATGTGAGCGAGGGAGAGGCTATCGCCCCGCAAGCAGGGGTGGGTGTGGTGGACCTCGGTTCGCGTGAAAAGTCATGGATATTTTGTCAACAATCGAATTAACGATTTATTATTACCGTTAACGAGGCTGAGAAATTCGTATAGTTGCATGGTGAAATCTTCTAACAAATTGTGCAATATCGATTAATTCAATTGTTCACAAAATACCCATAACTTTCCACGCGAACCGAGGTCCACCCCCACCACCCCGGTTTACGAGGGAGGGGCTACCGCCCCTTCCCCGCCTACATGTGTACTATCTATACACACATATCAACAAATTACTTCTCTTAGAATTAATGTGACTTTATAATATCTAAAAAAAATATTAAAATTGTGAAACTTTAATTTGCAATTTCTTCTGAACTAATGTCGCCCTCCACTTTTTTCTTGCGTGTAATTACTCAGAAAGACCTCCTCTACAACATATTTAAGTAGCGATAAAATTGGTGAAGTGTAATCTTTTATGCATATTTTCCCTTTTTCTTTTAATGAATTTCCTAAATTTCCCGGATATATGATCGTCTCTGGAACTTTTTCTATCCTGCATTTTTTATCCTATATACTTTCCAATACTTTTTATGCTTTTTATACTTTACCAAAGAATACAATATATCAAATACAAAACCGAAAGGACCGTCGGGTCGTGATCCGGTCGCGATACTTGAACGGCGCGGCACGACGCTGGGGCAGTAGCGCACACCAATGTATCAGGGCTATAACTCGGAATTTTTACCTGAAATTTGCACCAAACATTTTTGACATATTAAACTTTATAAATATGTAAAAATCCAAAAATCGATTTGTTTGACCCTGCTAGGTGTATATGCCCCCTTAATACACATATATAATTATTAACGCTGTAACATCCTCTGTTACGGCTTTATACTCCATATATTTCAATTGGTTCTCGGGTAGATTTTTATCATTTTACTCTAGCCACTCTATACAACATAAATTAGGAACCATCTATATAACCTGGTAGACAGAACAATTATGTTGTCCCATCTTAGTTTTTACAGAAAAAACTTATTATAAATAATTTGCTTGAGAAATGGTTATCCTATAGATATAATTTTTTTTCACACATATTAACCTCAGATTAAAGAAATTCGAAACACAATCTTTAAACAAAAACACAGAAGACGTCAAATCACAACAAAAAGAGAGATTCAACGTTCTCCTATATCTTAAATCTGCCTCTGAAATAATCACGTCGGTGATAAATCTAATATTTAGATAAATCTAATATATTTATAGAGTACCGGATTCTAAACAAACTCAGCAGTATTATTAGGGTTCAATAGGAGGTCCTTCTTCTCAAATAACAATGTAATTTATAAGATCTGTTGCAAAAACTAATGCCTTTTATGTTGGCCAGACAAAAAAACAGCTTCAAACCAGACTAAAAGAACATAAGTACGACATACGTGTATAACAGTTTACCTGGTTGTACATGTGATAAGTTGGTAGCTAAAGAGAAAAATTATATACAACTTCGTTATCCGAATTTATTTCAATTCGGCAGCTGTTAAACAGCTTATCTTTGTCCTTGATTAGGCAAATTCAATTTGACATATATATGGGTTATCAAGACTCGTGGTCTCTTGATTGAAACAGAATTATGATAATAAAAGTATTGATTATTTATAAGTGTTATTTATTATTTATTATTTTTATTATTTTTTACGATTTATGTTTGTTTCAATAAATAATACTTGGCTAACTAATTTAATTTAATATCTATTTTTAATTAATTTATTTTTTATTTAATGACATACGCTTTTAAATACTTGTTACGTATTTGGCGTAATTTTTTCTTACTTTGTAAGATTTTTTATGAGATTGTTATAATATTATATTAAATGTTTAAAATTTATTTTTATACATCAAAACTCTTACAAAATTTGTATTTAGCTATGCTATTTTTTTTGTTGCCTTTTTTACCTTTTTTTTTTGAAAAAGTAATTTAATATTTTAACAATTAATGAGGTATAATAATCATGTCTATATTTGATTAAATAACTTGTGAGAGATAGATTCGCCGTTAGTGCGTCGCTCGTCCGTATGTTGGCGCAACACAAACGCTCTTTTTCAATAAGAGTGTGAGGATTTTCATGATTCATTCAGTTCGTTATTCAGATCTCTCTTGGAGCAATTGAATTTTTAAATCAATATTTGTTTGTCTTGCGAAAAGGTAAGTCAAATCAATCAAGACAAATCAATCAAGTACATAGAATTTAGAAAATAATTGGGACTGAAAAACAGCATTTTAAGAAGATATAGATTATAATTCAATGAATATAATAGAATGATTATAAATGCAGTTTATTTAGGAAACTACTTCCACTAATTATTTTAAAGATTTTTTATGAGGTTTACAAATTTCATTATATTTTTCCTGCACAAAATATACGTATATGCATTTCTACCATCTTCTGGCTAATTGCATTATTTTATTTCTAAATCATTTATTAATAACCATTTTATATTTTTAGAAAAAGTATTATGTTTGTACAATGTCTATTAGTTATATTTCCTCTACATTGTAAAAATTTGCAGTAATAACTTGATATACGTATATTATATATTATATATGTAATTATATATTATATATGTATATATTATCACATATATTAATGAAATACCCAACGTAAAGACATCTTTCAGACGCGCATGTTGTCTGGGTATATTTTGTCTTTGATTCCACTCATAATTTTATTTTATTTTCGATCAAAACAAACGATAAACTGTAATTAGCAGTGCCTTCTATTGCTTGTATTGATTTTATAATCAATACAATTTATGTCATGTACAATTCATATGATTCTATTCATGATTGTGAATGAGTGTGTGCTTAAGTGAGTATGTACGTGTTCGTCTCTCTCTCTCTCTCTCTCTCTCTCTCTCTCTCTCTCTCTCTCTCTCTCTCTCTCTCTCTCTCTCTCTCTCTCTCTCTCTCTCTCTCTCTCTCTCCCCCTCTCTCTCTCTCCCCCTTCCTTCCTCCTCTTCTTCTCATTCTTTCCTATCCTCTTTCTTTGTTTGTCCTTTTGTGTTCTTTTGTTTGTCTGCTGTTTTGTGTACATCAAAAATTATTGCGCGTAAATATGTGTATAAATATTCCTTCTTATAATTTTAATAATATTGTATATAGACATTGCGTAAGCCTCTTAAGAAACAAAATCGCTGATTATGCGTACGTGTGATTGAAACTGAAACTAGAACGCAAAAGATGTCACGTCTTACGTAATAGATCTTAACATCTCAGAATTGACTACATTGCAGTCTACATTGATTTTTTCAGACTGGTTGCAATCGAAAGCTTTTATCGATATTATATAAGAAAATAATATAATTCACAAGAGTTATTATGAAGCAAAATATATTGTTCGATGACTAAAAATGTCAGTACTTATTTATTTTATGAAAAAAATGTTAAAGTATCTATTCTGAATTTGAGAAAAGTATTATTATGTGCTTTAAAAAATATTATTTTATTGCAATAAATAAGAAAATATAAAATACAATAGAATTTTTATTATTTTAGATATTTTAATTATTATTATTATTTTTTTTTTTTAAACCGGAATTGTTATTTTGTTAGATGTACAGTTATTTTATTAAATTATTAGATGTATTAAGGCCACTTTGACCAAACTCCAATTAACGTAATCATTGATTAAAAAGTTGCCAATATGACAAAATAATTAGTGTAACCATTTGTATTTCTGGCGTTATAATCATCTTCTTTCGTTACATATCTTTCTTTTCTGCAATACACGAAAAGATATGTAATGAAAGATTGGGTTAGAACGATTATATCCGCATAAATGCTCATACTAATTATTTTGTCATGTTGGCGACCCTTAATCGTTAATTAAATCAATGATGAAGTTAATAAGAGTTTGGTCGAAGTGGCTCTCAAACATAGAAATAATGTAAAATAAAAATTACGATATTTTTTCCTACTCACTTTACTCAAATAGTACATTTATTTAAATTAAAATATTTTATTCTTATTTTTTTGAAATTATGCAACGTTAATGTAAGCGTTTACAGGATAAACTTTTGAAAACTACTCACGTCCTATTTACGTAGGTATTCTTCGGTGAAAATATTTTGAATGACCTTAAAATGAATATATTATCCTTAAATGGATTTATACTGACAAAAGTTTAAAGTCATATAACAAAATGATTCAAAATTCTAAACTAATTAGCAATATTTAGCATAGGGTAGACCGGGGCACGTTGTCACACGGGGCACGTTGTCACATCGGCTTTATTTAAAAAACTAATAACCAGAGAGCAGTACCCGTCATTCTCAAAACGTGTTAGTGTATGCCCATCTTTGGTGTGTTTACAGTGTTGAGATTGCTCCAGTCGTGTCGACGTAAAATCAACTTGAAAGTTTTTTGCGACCGTAAGTAAAATTTTATTGTTTAATATTCAACGTACTGGACATGAAGCTTATGTTTTTTCAGAATAGACCTTTATATTATCTTAAAGTATGTACTTTTACCTACCGCGTGCAATACCTAACCTTATGAATATCTCAAACGTGTCGGCCATGAGGCTGTTTGAAGTAAAAAAATGCCCTCGGGGCACGTTGTCACGAATTTGATGGGAATCTATTGCGAATCTTCGGATGACGATAACGAGTAAAAATATTTTATGTTTAATCACCGACATGATAATAAAAAAACATGTGTATCAATAAGTTGCGCATTCGAGTGGAATTCTTATATTTAGATTAAGACGAAAACTTCGTGCTTTTTGTGCTGTTTTGAAATAAAATAAATGATTCTGTGAAGGATTTTACTTTTTTACATTGCAGCGCACTATAATATATTGATATTTACGTTGAATACAGTTTGGATAACATTTTGCATGCGATTACATTTGATGTGACAACGTGCCCCGGACATGGGGTACGTTGTCACAAGCGACCTGTCGTTATTTATTGTTATGTAACAACTGTAGAGTAACAATCACACAAAATTCGATACTGTCTAATTGAAGCTGAGGGTTCACCCGAAATTTTGGCATATCAAAGTACTCTTAAATATTGAATGTAAAAAATACAAAAAATATTGAACCAAATGTGTGACAACGTGCCTCGGTCTACCCTATATGAAATAGATAATTATTGTTTACATGCTCCGATTTTTTTAGTAGGGTAGACCAAGGCGAATCGGATCAATCGGAGTTTTCGTTAGTGTTTTGTTTCAAACGAGCTGCTTTATCGTGCTAATTACTAATTAGCACGATAAAACTGTTCATTAGTAAAAACAGTAAGGGAGAATATAACAAAGTTAAGAAGTCTCTGTCAAACAGGTTTGCCAATGCTCCCCCTGTACCGAAAATTCAGAATTCACACGCTTGTGTAGTGAATGAAAGTAAGCAATTATTAATTTTTAGGTACTCAACAGCGACAGAACCGATGACTACTGTGCAGTATTAGTATCTCCCGTAACAGACCGCCTTTTAGTATTTTTCTCGGTTCTTATATGTGGCCAATTACTTGCACGCATGCATGCACGTGCACACACACGCAGACGCACGCACGCACGCTCGCACGCACGCACGCACGCACGCACACACACACACACACACACACACACACACACACACACACACACACCTGACATATCAGATTTGTTTTCAGTGACCCCAAAACCTACTATCACGTGCACAAGTTACGTGTCTTCCAAGTTTAATCAGCACTTCGATATTAATGAATTTTTATCTCGAAAAGGATGCGTTATATCGAAAAATTGCAAGAAAGCATTTATACTTCAAATTTGACGCAGAATATGACCATATTTTTTTCAATTACAAATTTTAAGTTATAATTTTTTATTATGTGACTCTCTGCATTCTAGGCGCCATACTAAGGCCGCCATTTTGAATTTTTTTAAATGCGCTTTTGGTATTCGAAAGCTTATATGTTTAAATAAATTTTGCACCCTAAAAAAAATGTTTAAACCCACTCAAATTTTGGCCACGGCGCTGTTCCGGTTGACATGGAATGTCCCATATATACATATATATATATATATATATACATATATATATATATATATATATATATATATATATATATATATATATATATATATATACAGGGTGTATCATTTTAAGTGATTCAGCTGAATATCTCTTAAAGTAAAAGAGATTGGAAAAAATGTTCCAGACCAAAGTTGTATGGTTTCAAGGGGTACATAAAATGGTGTCATTAGTTTCACCTTAAATAGTTGCTTGAAGGTCACGTAAAGGTCACCTTCAATTTTTTAAATAGAACCACCTACTTTTTATTACATATTCTTGTAGCTTATCTCGAGGGCTTTCCAAAACACTATAGGAAAGTATTTTTTCATTAAGAACTTTTGGAATTATAAGGCTTGAAAGTTCTAGTATTTTGACATAAAATACAAAATATCTTGTAAAACATTAAGTTTTCGGTAATGTTACCTTAATACTTTTATGCGCAGAATAATGAGACGAATCAATTGGTATGAAAAAAAGACATAGTTGCTTTTAAAAAAAAGTATGCAGATGCGTGTTGCAAATTACATATTTTTTCTTAAAGAAACTATGCCTTTTTTCATATCAATTGATTCGTCTCATTATTCTGTGCATAAAAGTATTAAGGTAACATTACCGCAAACTTAATGTTTTACAAGATATTTTGTATTTTATGTCAAAATACTAGAACTTTCAAGCCTTATAATTCCAAAAGTTCTTAATGAAAAAATACTTTCCTATAGTGTTTTGGAAAGCCCTCGAGATAAGCTACAAGAATATGTAATAAAAAGTAGGTGGTTCTATTTAAAAAATTGAAGATGACCTTTACGTGACCTTCAAGCAACTATTTAAGGTGAAACTAATGACACCATCTTATGTACCCCTTGAAACCAAACAACTTTTGTCTGAAACAATTTTTCCAATCTTTTTTACTTTAAGAGATATTCAGCTGAATCACTTAAAATGATACACCCATATATATATATACTAAATCCAGAAAAAACAGTAATTGCTAAGTTCTACCAACAGTAACTTATCAATTTGAGTGACAAAATCGAGCAAGAAAAGGCTATTTACTGGTAAGGTAAACGTAAGATTAATTATTTTGCTTCATGATAAAATCGTCCACACTTTGTAAAGATGACAAAGAATGTCATCTTCACTTTGAGCTAAAAAATTCTTCCTCGCGCGGCTTATTTATATCGAACATAGCTCTTTAGATTATCATTTGTTTCGATCGCTACGACATCATTTAACGAATACACACTTCAAGACAGTTGTCCAAAAATGCCTTTATTATAGTTTTATCGTCTCAAAACCGCCAAGTCTTTATCGTGACAACATTAGCAAGCTGCTCGAAAAATGTAAGATCATTAAGAATAATGGAGAATATTTTGATGATCGAATTCTTTTATTTATTTTCAATAAAATTTTAAATTTATTCAGAAATCGGAAAGAATTTATTTCTATCAATTATTCAAACATTTTTTGTTATATCAGTAAAAAAATAACGCTTTGTTACGGTTCTGTGCTCTTTTTTTTACTAACATTGATTTTTAATTATTTAAGCTTCCTAAAATTATTTTTGAAGTGAAACTTCTTTAGGCACGGTAGTGAGTTCGATTTGCAACACAAAATTACGAATTTTGCGACACAAAAAGTATAACGAAAATTTGACTAATAGGCGTATGGCATTGGCGAGACGGGTCCTTCTTTTGGCACGGTAGTAAGTTCGATTTTGCGACACGGAAAAGCGACGCGAATTTTGCGACACAGAAAGTGTAACGGAAATTCGACCAATAGGCGTACGACATTAGCGAGACAGCTCCTTCTTTTGGCACGGTAGTAGGTTCGATTTTGCGAAACGAAAAAGCGACACGAATTGTGCGACACGAATTTTGTGACACGAATTTTGCGACACGAATTTTAGGAAGCAAAAAATATAACGACAATTCGACCAATAAGTGGCATTGGCGAGACGGCTCCTTCTTTTGGCACGGTAGTAAGTTCGATTTTGCAACACAAAACTCGAAAGTGTAACGAAAATTCGACTAATAGGCGTACGGCACTGGCGAGACGGGTAGAGTGAGAACTGCGTGTAATACATTTTCGAGTTGCAGGCGGCTGCGTAGAGTGACTGATGCCGTTGTATTGTTTTTGTATTAATTTCAGAAAAGTTATGGCAAAGCCCTTTCCTTCAGAAGTTTCACTTCTAACGCGCGTGGCGACCACGCGTTTATTTTTTTTTGTTATCTTTCCGTTTACGACCAAGCGATACGGTAATACCGCGACGCCAAGTACATAAAAAATAATACTATGTCCAGTACAGCGTTCCATCACGACGTGGTACCACTAAACTTAAAAGTTTTCACATCAATCAACTTTTTAATTAAAATATCTCAGAAGCTATAGGCATGATAAATATATGTAACGACATTTTTCTTATAATAATATCGCGCATGTAAATTGCAACCAGTCTGATTCAAATCGGTGCAATCAATTTTGACATCTCGAAATCTCAACAGTAAAATAGTCACTTTTTTTTGTGAAATGAGATTCCGTCAGACGTAAGTATACACGCACACACACAAAGCGAGTTTGTCCCTCAAGTCTTTGTTTCTCGCAACCTCAAGACCCGTTCGGAACTCTCATGTTCGTACATATTTGGATATATGTGACACATATGAACTTAAACACGTGTACATTTTCCTGTACATTTTTTAGCGGTCTCACTGCTGTTGAATCGCATATTTGAATGTATAATGTACGTAATAAGCATGTACAATACATTGTTTTTTTAATGCGTTCACAATGCGGATGACAGTTAATGATGTCGTAATGTTAATGAATATTTTAAGAATAAAAACTTGTTGAGAGAGTAGTTTAACAGCTTATTGTTACTTTTGAATTCTTAATAAACAAAAATTTCTATTTATTTTTCATTTTTTTACATCTTTATTATTGCTCAGAAATTGACCGTCTTTCATTTTAATTAGCTTGTTGAGAGATTTTCGCTTATAAAATAATAAGAAACAATTAATTAAAATAAATTAACATTTATATTTGCACATAATACATTATAATCTCTCTCCTTTCCTTTCTATCTCCCTCTTTCTTTTTTCTCTCTATCCCATCTTCTACATTATAACATTGAATATGCTTATTTTTACTATCAAGTTAATAAGTTATAATAATATAACGCCGAGTAGAAATTCTAATTTTTAGTACAAACTAAAATTAATTTTTTAAATACTTTTGATAAAGCAAGATCTCAAGATCTCAAGATTAATTGTATCAACGGACTGATTGCAAATCGACAGCTTGGATTAGCATTATTATTTATTTCTTCGAGATCTAAGGATTAACTTTATCAAGCTTAAACAGATTGATTGCAGTCAAAAGTTTGCATCAGCATTATATAAATGTCTACTATAATTAAGATACATTATAGAAATATATACAATAATAACTGCACAAAATGCTATGCATTTTTTAATATTAACGAATTAATTATTTACAGATGTTAAAAATACTGTCATCGGGAATTGAACATACGATAGAATGGTTTAAGTGTTAAGTTTTAAGTAATGGATAGAGCATTTGTTGTGAGAAAACGATTTTCGATATGTTATAGTCGTTAAGGAGGAAAATCAGTGTAACAGCTTTAGAAAAGACTATTTTAAAAAAATTTTTTTCTGACAAATAATTTTTTCTAAATTACTTTATTAACATCTCAAAGTACATAATTTGAACTACTTTTTGTGAAATTTCCGTGAAAAAATATTAGATAATATTTATAGCTACAATAATCACAGAGTCGCCTAAAAAAAATTATGTTAAACGGGCGCATGCGTAGCGGACCAACAGAAGTTCTGAAACAAAAAAGACAAGTATTTTCTAAAAATATGAGACAATAGTTTTAGTACGTTGCACGTACGGATTTAAAAAAATTATAATTTGTTACAAAATGGCGAACTCTTGAAAAAAAAAAAATTGGTGAAAAACTGACCTGTTTTTTAACGTTATAAAAACAAACAAATTATTTAATTGAAAATTCCGTACGTGCAACTGAAGATAATCTAATTATAAGCCTTCACATAAAATTTTAAATGCATTCGTTGAAAATTCACTAAATTATGAGTGTACTTAGTTTAAAAAATCTTGTTTTGAAAAAAACGCATTAGTTTTAAAACAAATTATTTACGTTATAACGTTGGAATTTTTTAACTTACCATAGCGCATCTACTCCAGGACCATAAAATAAGTCTCCCAAATTATATGTTCAGCATCCTCTCTGTTCATTTAAAGTATGCCTTTGTTGAAATCTAGTGTCACGCGTCGTTGCTTTTGGTTTTTGCTCAGCAGCGGAAATACGGAGCGCATTCTGCTTGTCGCGGTATTCGGTTACTTGTTGTCCAAATTTTATCTTTAGAACTTCCAATACTTCCAATAATCCAGTGTACCCTTCGTTAAACTGGATTGCAGCTAAATAAGACCCCATCATATGCATTTCAGCGATTTTAGCTTTGCCTGAAGTATTTTTTGGAGCATATTTCCAAACAAGAGCATTAAAACTCTCGTTATTATTTTGAATAAAACCCCTGAAGCATCTTTTTAACAGTCAAACATAATAATTAGATAGATAAATAAATAAATAAATGTTGTATATAAAGACACTCCGAACAGTTGAGAGCGGTTTTCGAACGTTGAGCGACTTCTGGAAGTTCTATATTTAGTTGTGAACAAATATATGTTGCTCTTTCATGAGTAACTGCGCTCAAGTGGGTATCTTATAAATTATGATCCTTTATCTGTAACAGCAAATGAATTAGCAATAATTAAATACCACAGATTGCGAAAGCAGTACAGATTAGTAAAATGTAAAATGTTAATATCGCTAAACACACAACGTCATCGAAAAGTACATGACTTGGGCAGTATCAGAAAATGTCGTAAAATGTCAAATTGATAATAATAATGATCTTATTGGTTTGTGGAGCATATAAAGATTACAAAATGACGATAATGTATTATACTATTGATGCTTCGACTCAATGTATTATTCATTCTTCTATTCTTAGAAAAATATTTTCCTATATTATTATATAGAAATTTATAATATATATTATAAAATAATATTATCCGCTTTGAACGTAACAATGTTATGAGAAAATTGACTGCTATATTTCAGTTAATAAAGTTCTAGATATATCTCCAATACGTAGACTGATAGGTGATCAATATCTTCAAAATATTAAGCAAGACCAATTAAGCTAGTCAATTTATTATAGATTTTATTAATAGCATAGATAGTGTAAAAAGTACAATCAAGCACGAATTATGTACAACTATATGATGTAGTAGTTATACGAATATAGATATTCAACCAAATTATATTCTATTATTTAAATTGTCTTTAAATTGTCTCAGCAGTGGTCGCTACAAAACGTCTCTAAAAAAAAGTGTTTACAAAAAATTGACATCTTTTATATTCTTCATTATTTTTTTATCAAAAAATTCTTACTATTTCTAAAAAATGTATTATTTAAAAAAAGAAAACTTTCATCAAATAAAGTTTGTAATTTTTTCCATGCACAAAAAATCCCGGAAATGCATGTTTTCTTAATGTATCTATACTGTCTTTTGTATCTTAAAAAAAAGAAAGAAAAGAAATTTCTGTATCTCTCTTCCTGTAGTAGTAAAAGTTACTTTTAAATCCTTTAAATAGGTTAAATATGTGTGGATCTCGTCCTTCGCATATATCGATTTTTATCCCAATTCTATCTTTTCTAATAATTATTCTAAACTTTTCTTTTAAAAAAATCGCTATTTTTAATAATTAAATAAGTTATAATCTTTAACAATCCAGTATATTAGGTTCGCCAATACATATAAATAACAACTTCAAAAAATTACTCGACCCCACTGGCCATTGGAAAGCAGAATGGCTCTATCCACAAGATTCGGTCAACCTCCAAAAAGACACGGAGAATTTGCCCGCAATATACGATCGAGTCATCGAGGCTGTATAGGATTTCGGTTTGTTTTTGTATACTTTCAGAACACGGTAACTTGTTTGATCTTAGCCTGTCCTGCGGTATTTTGGGAACACGACTTAATTGTAATGTAATTTGTCATTGTGTATGATTTGTGCCAGTGCGACTTTGAATATGACACGTTGTGGACCGTGTGGAGAAAATAAATTTCTTCACGGTTACGCTAGCGATGTTCGCGAGTTTTACAATCTCACTCCTTCGATGCAACAATTTATGTAAGCTTCTACGTTTTAATTCTGATATTCCTTCTGTGTGGTTCTTATTTTTGACATTTTTGACATATTCGTTTGACATATTCGTTTTTAGTTTTGGCGTGCGCACGATGTGGTTTGGACGCGGCGTCGGCGACGCGTGATTTGGTTGTTGCTTGATGTATAATATAACATCTCACTTGAAAAGGGCCTGATTGAGGCCGAAACGTTGTGAAGAGGAAGAATAAAGAAGTAATGGCCAGTGGGGTCGACTAATTTTTTGAAGTTGTTTTCTAATCTTTACTTTTGCAGGTATTATTATTTTAAAGTTCCGTTTTCCTCAACAAGCGAATTATTTTACGTTAAATTTTTCAGTTCTGTTGAGACAGTAATTCGTATACTTTGATTCAACATACTATTGTAATATTATTGTTTGCACGTATATCCGTCACTTAAATGGAACTTAAAAAGAAAATACACGGAAGTGTCCCCTTCCGATATTGATGAACTTTTAATACATTGTATTTTAGATCGAAATAAGAGATACGTATTTTTTTATACGTGTCCAATTGCACGTTTACGGGGTAAAACCTCCCTTTAAAAAAATCGGTCTTTTTCTTTTTCAGAGCGAATATCGTTGAAACTATAAGATAGAAAACTACACTAGGAAAAATGTTTTGTTGTATGAACCAAAATTTTGTTGTAACAACAAAATAATTTAATTAAAATATGCCCAACAAAACTAGTCAGTTGCTGTAAATAAATATCTTTGTTGCTTATATTTTGTTCTTATAACATATTGCTTTTGTTATAACAACCAAAAATCTTTAACTATGTAAATTTTGTTATGTTGAAAGCGTTTGGTAATATAAATTGCTTTATTGCATTATAATATTTTGTTAGTATATAATATAAAGTAATATAAAGTCTAAATTTTAATGCATAGAAAAATAAAATTGTACTTATTGGGCATTATTTCAGTTTATGTAAAAGAAAATTTCATTATTAGTAGTATTTACGCGGGTAAATAACTAAAATGCTTAATTTTTGTATGTGAAGTCTAAGAACAAAATTATTTGGTCCACAGAACAAATCAGAAAAATACATTTAGCAGAAGTAGCTAAATAATTTGTTAAGAAAAACAAGATATTTGGTTGCTGTTAAAAACCGTCTCAACTAAACAGTTTTGTTGGAGGCACTAATATTTTTTCCTAGTGTACTAGATAGAAAACTAATAGATAAAAAAATAATTTTTAAATAAAAATGAGATAATTTTAAGAGTACTTTAAAATAATAAGAGAACATTTTTTGTTTTTTTTTTTTAATTTTTATTATTTAACATTTTTAAAAATAAATTTTTTTATCTTCAAGTTAAAGGTTTTTTACTATGAATTCAACTATATAATAAAATATAATAAAATTATGTTTAAAAAAACCATTTTCGAGATTTACAAATATCTCGGTATACACACGCTATTCGTGCCCGTTCACACATTCTTCACGCAACACATTCTATTTGTATCTTTACGTAATAAATCACGATGATAAATACATTTGGAGGACATTCTATATATAATCATGGAAGTTTTTATCGTGCACAGCTAGAATGACATTTACATAACAGTTACACATATAGTATATAAGGTCATGATATTTCAAGATATGAAAATGAAATATGACTGATACAAAGTGCTCGCGCGGTGAAATTATATAGTTATGGATATTTTTAATTCGACATTACTAGTTGAATTATGTAGACTTATGTAATGTTGCATTTATATTTATTATACTTATTATTCTGTGTATAAATAAAATTAGTATCTTACTACAATGTTAAGGTCCCCTGTCGTGTTTCTATTTTGTGCTACTTTAGTTTAATATGCCAGCAAGAAAAATTAAATCGCAATAAAATAGAAGATTAGAGATGAATGATATAACAAAAGTTCAAAATAAAGTTAACACGCAAAGCAATATATTGTTGGATAAGCAATAATATTAAATGCTGTCACTTTGCGAGCATTAGTTCAGCACATGACATCATTTTATCGTGTATTAATCAGTGTAATTTTGTAAGTATTAGATATATTTATTATATTATGAAAATATCTATTAATGTTTGTACTTCTCATCCAATTTACCTTTAATTTTTTAAAGTCTGGTTCTATTTTAAACATGCGTACATATTGTAGCTTCTTTGAATCTTTGTTCTTTATGAGGTTTTTTTTATAATAATAATCCTGTGTGATGTGCATATATATTTCTTCTACAAAAGTTATACGAAGTATCAAAAGATGTTTCTTCGAAGTATTATAATATGCCAAATAATTTTGATTTTCTGTAATAATTGATTTAAAAAAATTAAAAGTAAAATTAAAACGTATAAAAATTATATATGTATAAAAATAAGAAATATATACATTAATAAAAATTTTAAAAATATCAGTATATACTTACAAAGTTGCAGCAACTTATATAAATGTCATTCTAGCTGTGCGTGATAAAAACTTCCGTGATTACAGAAATACATTTGTTCCCTTGACGCGAGTCGGCCAGTTGCGAGTAACTGAGAATATTGGACTCTATCTAAGAAATGGCTAGACCGATCGAGTTCCTGTTAATTGTAATCGATATAGCTTGGGGGTCTGAATTATATCACAAAAATATTTTTAATTTTTTTCTATTTGCCCGCAGCCTTGAAGATATTACGATACAAAGTTTTAATATTGAAATATCTATTTAAGAAACGTTATCATCCCCGTCATCATACCATTCTGTATCTCTTTTTGTTACATATATCTATAAAACTTCTGTACAGTTACAATTTTCCACGCGTGCAATGCTCGCAGTTATGCTATCAGCGTTCTGTCATGAAACCATTTAACAGGTTTTTGAAAAATGTCTGACAATAAGTACTAACAGTTAATATTGAAGTAAATATACCAAATAAGGGACCCACTTCCGATGACCTTAACCTTGACATATGTTGTCAAGGACATGATCCTGAGTAACTTTCCTTATAACTTAATTGTCGCTCATTGCTTATTTAAAAGTTATCAATAAAAAACGAAGCAGTTACTAATAGTAGTAATGTCCTTCACACGTACCAATTCAGAGTGTTTACAAAATTTCACAAACAGAGAAATAAATAGTATGCTCTGCTTTCGGGGTGGGAATACACGTGTAGGGGGATAAGTGGAGAAGGACCTCGGTTCACGTAGATGGTTTTCTGGACAGCATTGTACTTTTCACGCAAAACGAAGTTCATCCTACCCTACTTATAGAGCGAAACAAGGTCTATTATTGTACGATTCGGGTTTTCAACTTTCCACGCGAAACGAGGTCCACCCCTACCCACCCCTGCCTTCGGAAGAGGAGCAGTCTTTCTCTCGCCTACATGTGTACTGTCTATACACACATATCAGCAAATTACTTCCCTTAGTATCGACATAAACTGTTATATTTCTCAAACTTGTTTTGTTCATAACTTTAAATAAGCAATGAGCGACGATTAAGTTATAAGGAAAAGTTACTCAGGGTCATGTCCTTGACAACTGTGGGTATGTCAGTACTTACGGTCTCAGCCCTACAATTTATATTGTGATCTAGTGACGCCCGAAGAGAACCTGCGAGTTATTTTTGGTTTGTTTTGGGGGCCCCGCGAGATGCGGGGCGACGTGCGAAGCACGTGTGCAAGGCGCCCGGAGTGTATTGTCTCCGGATACGCTATGCAAGGAGAAGTTATTCTCCGAATAACTCCCTTAATAAGGAGCGTCTCCGACTGCTGATCCTAGTGTATTATTTAGGAATCAAGCCCTTGCCCGGAGTCCTAGTCATCCGTTTGGGCGTTTTTGGCAGCGGACTCGGTGGATCGAACACCACCAGTGTGGGTGGCAAAGAATCGGTCTGCGTCTGCTGGCACTTCTGCTTTGGTGCGCTAACTCCGTCAAGTGATGTTCCCAGGAGCGTAGTTCTGGCAAGCCCGACAGGTCAAAAGGGATTAACTTCTACTCTCGGAAAGATTCCACTTTCCTTTCGAGAAGTGGTTGAAACGTCTCCGGCGTTGGCTTGATGGAAGGCCGAGCCCTTGGAGCGGCCGGCGGACTTGAAGCAGGCGGTTGTCCGTGGTTGGGACAGCCACGCTGCTTCGTGGCAGCTTGCCGAGTGTGATGTAGTTTGAAACCGAAGGCCCGGAGCTCTCTCTGTCATCAGAAGCCCGGGGCACACCCCGTTTTGCAGAGGCCTAAGAAGCTTGCTGATTTAGAGGCCCTCAAGGAACTTGCTCTATAGTTCCGTAGGAACTGTTTTCTAACCGTAATCTCGATTGATAGCCCGTTGTAAAAGCGTCTCAAGTTGAGAGAAGGCTCTGAAGTCCTCTCAGCAGGTGGTCTTCTTATAGTTCCCCAGTGTGATCTGACGCGGCGGCTTGGCCGTACGGCGTGCTCGAGCGGCAGCTCGCCAGGCGCGTAGTTTCGCGGCATGGTGCCCCGTGGTGCTATGAAAATTTGGCCGCCACATCACCCCCTTGGTTGATTTAAAGTCCGTCTTGAAAACGGATTGGTGGACGTGACGCTCGTCCGCTTCTCGTACGTGTTGGCTGCGTCTTCTCGGGGCTTTGCTCGCATTAAGGCGCTCCTTCTTCTTCTTGTTCCAGCACGTAAGCCGGTTTCAGCCTGTCTACCGATACTCGAACAGCTCGTCCGTTTATGCGGAGTTTGTTAGCCGTATTCATAGTTTTTTCTTGAGGAATAAGGATTTCTTGTTTCTTATTAGTTATTCTACATTTTATTAACCTTCCTTGATCGATCAAGGAACCTTAAAATTTATGAAGTGTAGAATAAGGAACAAGAAATCCCCCCTTACTCAAGGAAGGACTATGAATACGGCTATATAAGTTTTCTCTCCTCTACTGAGGACTTGATAAGACTATGGTGTCTGGAGAGCTCTTGTCGGCGCGTCATGTCTCAGAAAAACTTGTTGTGATGTAGCTAAGTCCTTGTATATAAACGTAGTTTTTTGACCATGTCTTCTAATTTTCGGTCGTCAGTTTCTCATTATTTTCTTTAATTGTGTAGCAAAACCTTTTGTCATATGATCCTCTGTGTTTTCTTCGTCCAGAAATTGTCCAGGTAATTGTATGGATTCCCCATAGATCATTTCCGCTGGTGTGGCTTGAAGACCTTCTTTCCAGGCAGGTTTGATGTTCATCAAGGTTAGCCTTACTATCGTTAGGCAATATTTGTATCCCAGTAAAATTGGCATCGGGCCCACTATATCCACATGGATATGTTGAAATCTTCTTGTGGGCGCTAGGAAATTTCTTGTCAGTGTGACTGTATGTCTAAACATTTTGGCTTTCTGATACTGCAAGCATGCTTGTGCCCATTTGCGACTGTCTTGTTGTATGCATGGCCATACATATTTCTGCTTTACTAGTCTCGTCGTTGCTTTAATCCCGGGATGCGCCAGACCATGCAGGGCTTGAAATAACTGCCATCTAAATGGTTCAGTGACGAAGGGACGCATGACCGGTGTAGACGTATCACAATAAAGTGTCGTTGAAAAGCCTGGTATTTAAACTTGTTTTAATTTTAATGACAACTGTTTGTCACCGTCTAAGATTTCTTTCAGCTCTATGTCTTTCCTCTGTATGGCACGCCGTTTTGCTATTTAATACTATCATAAAAATTCTACCAAATTAAATTGATACTCAAAGAAAAGAAATTATTTTACGTCTAGACATATTTATAATTCATCGAATTATTATTAAGCTATTACATAATTGAAAATGCAGAATTAAAATTATGTCTAAACAAAATATTAATTCTGAATTTATTTTATGTTATGACATAAAATTTTTTCGGGAATTAAAATTATGCACATAATTGTAATTGCCGATTTTGTATTATGTACATAATTTTAATTCTAGAATTTTTATTATGTACATAAATTTAATTTTAGAATTTTTATGTACATAATTCTAATTCTTGAATTTCTATTATGTAGGGGAGACCGGGGCTAAAACGTCTACGGGGTAAATACGTCTAATCAAATATCTCGGAATCTGTATATTGTGCGAACTCGCTATTAACATTGTAAACGCTGCTTATAGTACCCATGTGACCAACGGAGTTTCGGCAGGTTACCTGCCGTGTTATGATTTTTTCGAGGGCAAACGTGTTTTCGGAAGGTGAAAGTTACATTTTCTGCGCGTGGAAATTTTGTAATATCTGCAATAATATTTGCTCCCCAAATCTCGAGGTAAGGTAAATGCACCTATTTGCGTCCGAATCTGATTAAAAAGTAATAAAATCAATTAATATCCACACTTATTGATTCATGAAGAATATTTATTCCATTCTATAGACAATATTCTATAATTGCGTCTATTTTAAAATGTGTTTCATTGAAATTAAAAAAATACAACACGGTTTCAATTTTCATAGTGCGCGCCGTAAATGACCATCTGTGTATACGCGTGCTCTGAGGGCAAATTCTTAGTAGATCAGACGGTGAAAGTGACTGTCATTTTTATCGTTGTTGCGGATCCTGAGAAATAATCACGAAGTAAGTCCAAGTGTTTTAAGCAATCCAGCTCCACAAGCTACTCAAAACGTGTGATTTCATTACACAAAAGGTCAGTAAATTATTAATTTCACACAATAGTAGCAAAGCAACGCAACAACATCCTAATGTACATGCGTGCGTCCGGTTGCTTCGAATATTCAAAGTAATTGAATCGTCAGTGTATTCATGCTAAAAATTGTCGTAAATGATGCGAAAAATATCACTTTTTCGATGTGCACTGTTTTTTTCTGCGGCACAACTTATAAAGTAACATAAGTTTTATCAGAATAATTCAAGTCCACCATAACCTCTGAAGAGCAGACGCAAATGGGGGCCCTACACATTCTGTTTCTATTTGCGACCGAAAACATTCAATACATATTCGTTTTATCCATGACCATGACGGACGCAAAATAGTGCAGTCAAATCGTCCTACTATAGTTTGCGTCCTGACGCAAAGGGGGCAACGCAATGGACGCAAATACGTTCGAAAATTAATCAGGCGGACGCAACGACGTACAATAATACCTTCGCGTAATTTTAGAATTTTCCGGTGCAATATGTAGCAATTTGTCAAAACAAAAGCTTTTTTCCATAAAGAAATATATATTTTTCAATCAGTAATGATTTTTAATCAAATTGGAATAGATTATACTCGTATATTGGTCTTATATTCTGCTATAACCCTTACATGGACGCAAATAGGTGCATTTACCTTATGTGATTATAAAGAGTAATGCATGGTGAACACGAATCCAGTGTAGTTTTTTCATTATTGTTGATGTCTAATATTTCGTGGACGATCAAACCTGAAACTTATGTTTGGGGCTAATCGGTCAGTAAGCAGTCCGGGTGCATTTCCAAGGCATTTTCGGGCTCATATGGAATATGAATAAGACGGGAATTAGAACCGTTCAGACACCGAATAGAGTCATCGGACGTCGAGGGGTGAAACAGTCGGGCGAGTGACTTCTGCGGAAAGAGGAACCCTCGTAACTATTTTTTAATAATGTTTTGCATAAAAATTTTAAATAAATTTTTATATTTTTCTCTTAAAAAACAATTATTAAAATGTAACCTATTATTTTTTAGGATTAGATGTACGTATATGTATTGAAAATGCAGTGCAGACTGTTATACCCCGGCATTTTTGAGATTTTAATTTTTCCACCGTTGTCGTTTTTGCTCTATACCGGTTAAACAAAGCGACGTAGACAAAAATTTCCTATATAAATTTTGTAGCTAAAGGTTCACTCTTTACAGTGGTATACCACATTTAACTACAATTATTTATTTTGTTGTTAAAAATCGGCACCGAAAAAAAAACGGACTGTTTAGCCCCGGTCTCCCCTACATAATTTTAATTCTTGAATTTCTATTATGTACATAATTTTAATTCTTGAATTTCAATTATGTACATAATTTTAATTCTTGAATTTCTATTATGTACATAATTTTAATTCCCAAATTTTTATGCACATAATTTTTATTTTTGAATTTTTATGTACATAATTTTAATTATTGAATTTTTATTATGTACATAAGTTTAATTCTTGAATTTCCATTATGTACATAATGGAAATTCAAGAATTAAACTTATGTACATAATAGAAATTCAATAATTAAAATTATGTACATAAAAATTCAAGAACTAAAATGATGTGCTGTGACGTTGCGGCTCGGCGCTTCGTGGCAGCGCCCCGCCGCCGTCACAAGGCGCGGAAATTCGCGCCCAGGGACGAGCCAGAGAGGCGACGACGAGATCTCCAGAGGTAAAAAATTTATATCATTTCCGCGTTTTGACTATTGTTTTATTTTTATGTAATCGTAATACGCGCGGCGCCTCACCCCACCACGACGAATCTTCGAGGGAATACACCTAGCGGAAGGGTCCGGGAGGACCAAGGACCGAGGAGGGGTGGCGAGGGCGAAAGCGGAAACCACTGGGATTCCGGGCGGCGAGAGCAACGCGGCAGGTGTGCGGCGCGTGAGGCAGCGATGGACAAGGCCGCCGATAGCGGGGCCCCAGGCGCCTGGGGAAAACCCGGCCTCAGCAATCTGCCTCCACGAAATACCGGCCCGCGGGGTGACTGATCACCGCCCCGAGGTCAAACCGGAGGCACACCGGCTAGAACGAAGTCCAGTCCGCTGTCCAGGGACGAATTGAAGGAGTCGCTACGCCGCCGAGAGACCGTTGCGCGCCCCCGAAGGATCCACCTTACGACGATCCTGCGTTAAATTATCGCGCGAGCTTGCAAGCTCGCTCCCGATTGGTTGGCGCGCCCCTACGGAAGGGGGTGCTACACAGGGTGCGTTCGGTTTGGACGCTCACGCGCTGTAAGCGCTCACGCTTATAAGCGCTGTTTTCAATCGTTTGATTTGGTATCTGAGCGCTTACACAATAGTAAGAAATGTCGTTCGTTTTGGCAATGTAAGCGACTATGAGCACAACGATAGGTTATTGTGTGTTATATTTGAGCAAATAATAACATTATTAAAATTATTATTCGATGAGGAAGAATATTTAATTTTTAAAATAAACCTTTTTTTTAGAATAAAGCAAGAAACATTTAATTTTATTCTACAAATTTTAAAACCTAAATTACTAAGATCAAAATCAGGACGTAAAACAATATCACCTGAAAAACAATTATCTATCGCTATATGGAAAATGGCCACCCCAGATTCATATCGGTATGTTATTAATATTATTATTACACATTGTTGTTTCAATTTTTAAATCAAATAAAGGGACGTAAGAGAGGCAATCAGAGCCACGCGCGGTAATTATGCGCAATCAAAATAAGTCAATAATAAAATATATATATTAGTTAACACAAATTCGGACGTTTCGACACTTTTTTTGTGTCATCTTCAGAGCGTAAAAATGAAAATAATACATGAAAATTTTAGACGATAAATTACAGTCAATCGCGACAAAATGAGTCAATCAGTAGAAAAGCGCAGTCAAATCAATAAAATAAAATTCATACGAATCTTTGGTAGTCTGTCAGGATATGCCGATATGCAAATGCTCCGAATCGATCGCATCTTCGACGTTTACTCTCAGGTTGGAAGACCAGGTAGAAAGAAGAAATTCGATTGTCCTTTCTAAACCGTGAATCGGAGTCGCAATATGTTAAAAACGCAATGTATCAGTATTAAAATTACAATCACAAATTCTTACTTACGGAGCATTACAGACCAGTAAGTCGCAGTGTTAAAATGTACCTGTCGCTCTGACGTGTTGTGAGTGAGTGAAGTGTTGGTAGAAATTGGAAGGTTAACATAATAAAAGCGGTGTATACATGAGTTAGGGCCAGTTTTACAAGTGTCGGTTAACTTTTAATCTTAGATTAACTCACTCTTCGTCTTTTTCTAAGGGGAACGTTAGAAGGAGGCGAATTAAAAGTGAGTTAATCTAAGATTAAAAGTTAACCGACACTTGTGAAACTGGGTCTTAATGGTGGGGATAAAAATTCACAACGATTTTTTAAACAGAACAATTTAAGAACATAACAAGGGATCTGAAAGTGAGATTATCGTATAATAGCTTAAACAAAATGCGAACCTTCATAAAAGCTCATAAGAATAGTCTCCCACGTTCTAAACAATGTAACGTAGTATACAAAATTAACTGTAATGATTGCGACGCATCTTTATGTAGGCCAAACGAGCAGACAATTACAAACAAGAATTAAGGAACACCAGAACCATATATAAATTGGAATACATCTAATCATTCTGTTATAACAAATCATAGATTAGCATTAAATCATAATTTTGATTGGGATAATGTGGAAATTCTAGATAATAAATCGTATTTTTATAAACGCTTAATTTCCGAGATGCTGTGCATAAAGAGACAGGAAAATGGATTGAATTTGCAGACGGACACGGAAGATTTACCGGATACTTATTTGAACGTTATTGATAGGTTATCACAAATTTAGAGTTATTCGTTGTGAATATTTATCCCCACCATTAACTCATGCACACACCGCTTTTATTATGTTAACCTTCCGATTTCTACCAACGCTTCACTCACTCACGACATGCTAGAGCGACAGATACATTATTTTAACACTGCAACTTACTGGTCTGTAATGGTCCGTAAGTAAGAATTCGTGATTGTAATTTTAATACTGATACATTGCATTTTTTAACATATTGCGACTCCGATTCACGGTTTAGAAAGGACAATCGAATCTCTCCTTTCTACCTGGTCTGGTTTTCCAACCTGAGAGTAAACGTCGAAGGTGCGATCGATTCGAAGCATTTGCATATCCTGACAGACTACCGAACATTCGTACGAATTTTATTTTATTGATTTGACTGCGCTTTTCTACTGATTGACTCAATTCATCGCAATTGACATTGACTATAATTTATCGTCTGAAATGTTCATGTATTATTTTCATTTTTACGCTGAAGATGACACAAAAAAGTATTAACATAATATATTTTATTATTGACTTATTTTGATTGCGCATTAATTACCGCGCGTGGCTCTAATTGCCTCTCTCACTTCCCTTTATTTGATTTATTCAAGAGAGCCTATATTTCGTTTATTCAAATTTTAATTTATATTTGTATATGCATATAATTTTTCCTTGCTTAATATTTAAATTATGTACAGATCCATTTGTGAGAAATTCAGTGTAGGAAAAGCCACTGCGTTAAATGCTGGAAATTGGAATATCGTTACAATTTTTACGTCTATAATTCGATTCAACGACATGTTTGTTGATATGCAATCCGCTAACAATGCGTTCCGAAATGAACGTAAGCGCTTACGCTTGATCACGCTCACACTGCCCTACCTTGCAGAAATAAGCGTTTGTCAGCAGAAGTTATGACGTCACGATGACGTCATTAGTCGATCCGTAAGCGCTTACAACTCCAAAGCGAACGACGTGAGTAACGCTCATAAGCGCTTACAGCGCGTGAGCGTTCAAACCGAACACACCCTGGTGCCACATCGATTCCGCAATCGAGTGGATTTAGCGAGACACTCTCTGGTCGTCCGTCGGCGAGGCCGAACACGAAAAGTTTCCTTAAGATTCGCGATAGCCGCCCCGAGTCGGGTATTCGTTTCGTTCTGCGACGACTTGGTACGAGGTGACGGCGGGGAACCCTACGAGGAGGCATCGCATCGGTGAGGTTGTCCGCAAGTACTTAATACCGACATGTAACGCCACGACGCCGCCCTCCGGTGCGCGCTCTCGTCCGGGATTACGTTTGTAAAATCGCGACACGTACGGTTCCTTGAGACCGAGTATCGAATGGCGATCGACAGCGAGAGCGAAGGGCCTCGGGATGGTATCGTGGCCGCGGAATCGCGATAACGACGTGATAACAAGCCTCTGGAGATCGCGATAGATTTGTTGGCGAAATCCGGTAATGCGAGTCCGTTTTCGTGTAACGTCCGCGCTCGCGGTTGCGTCTCGCGCACACGGTGTTCACGGCGTATCGAATTACCAAATATTGCGTAGGTCGGAATGTCGTCCGCGTCGGCACATCAATCGCGTCAACGTGCCGTTTAGGTGGGCTAATTGCCTTAGAAAGTTATGCGTGTCAGGATAGTTATGTTCGGATGCGTGTTTCGGTAATTGCGTGTAAGAAGTAGTCGTGCGGGCGGGAGAACGTTATTCGCGTGATTTACTCCATTCTCGCGATCGGCTCAGTGCCGTCGTAAATGCGTATTATTATTGCTCGCGGTAATTCCGCATATTTTTCCTCGCGTTCGTTCCAGTATTTCGCGCTATGCCGAGTACTTCGGCGTATCATTCTTCGCGTTCAAAAGTCACGGGAGACAATGTGCCGAATTCGATCAGAATGACTTGCGTTGACTTTAGTTATTACGTACGTTAAATTAAGTCCGTATTTTCGCGTTAGTTATAAGATTTCGCGTCTCCTGGCGATCGCGCCGGAATATTTCTCGCGTTATTGCGTTGCGTACGGTCCTCATTACGTTGAGCCGCGGCTTACACCACGATTCCACTGGCGTTAGGCTTAAGATAATTGGCGACAGAATTCTCGTGCGACTCTATACGTGGCGTTTACACGCTCCAAGCGTGACGTACCGTCCTCTCGCGATCTTTCCTGCGAGACCAGATTTTCTATTTCCGGGATTATTTCGTGTTTATTGTCGATGCTTCATATTAATTATAAGTTTCCTCCTACTGTATTTCTCTAATCTAATCGCAGCGCATTCTGCGCGTTTACTATACGATAACGTGATACTCCGTTCATTTCTGGCGTCCGCGCTATCATTATTTTTGTTGTTTTATTTCTGACGCTCGCGCGATTAATTAATTATTTGATTTGTTCGATTGACTGAAGCCGAATTGGCATATATTGTTTCACCCGCGAGTTACTAAAAAATAAATGTTATTTTTTTTTTAATTGTTAATCGCTTGAGTTCGTAGCTTTATTTATTGGGTGTCACCCCGCCGGATATCGCGCTGCCCTTCATCACCCCCGCCCCAGCCCTTAGGTCGAGCTAGCCGATTCCTCGCACGTCCGCACGTTTCGTCTCGCGTCTCGTCTCGATTTTCTTTCGCGATTTCGCGGACGCGAATTTACGCGTCTGGCGCCCAACAGCAAAATCGTTTCGCAAAGTGTCGAAGGTGCGAGGGTTCTCGTCGGAGAGGCCTGTCACCTTTCTCTCCGTTTCCCCTTTTGATCCGGCACACGTCCCGGCGCGGTCCGGGAGTGCAAAAAGCCGTGACAATGCATAAAAATTCGGAAATTAAAATTATGTACATAATAGAAATTCAAGAATTAAAATTATGTACATAATTAAAATTCAAGAATTAAAATTATGTACATAATAGAAATTCAAAAATTAAAATTATGTACATAATGGAAATTCAAGAACTAGAATTATGTACGGGTGATGTAGATACATATTAGGCAGTACGACAGGTTGCACGGCAGATTTTGCAGAGGCAAGCGTGGTAGGTAACGGCTCAGTAGGTAACGGCATATACATATACCGTCAGAACTTTTCCACAGTACACAATATTTATGATAAATATTCATAAATATATATACTACAATGTTTATGGGTTAAAAATTGACGGTAATTATTTATTTAATAAAATTTTATTTAATAATTATTTAATAAATTAAAGAATTTGTTGCACGGCTCTTTTTAGTCTTAAAATATTTTATGGACCGTGTCCTATCAGAATATGCAACTTACGATTTTGTTGCTCGACCCTAACTGCAAATAAACAAATTATTTATCTCCGCGTCGACCGTTACCTACGCTTCGATGGCTAAAAACTAACTAAAAGAATTTGTTGCCCGGGTCTTTTTGTTATTTAAATATTTTATGGACCGTGCCTTATCAGAATATGCAACTTACGATTTTGTTGCTCGCCCCTAACTGCAAATAAACAAATTATTTATCTCCGCGTCGACCGTTACCTACGGCTTCGATGGCTAAGAACTAACTAAAAGAATTTGTTGCTTGGGTCTTTTTGTTATTTAAATATTTTATGGACCGTGCCCTATCAAAATATGCAACTTACGATTTTGTTGCTCGCCCCTAACTGCAAAGAAACAAATTATTTATCTCCGCGTCGACCGTTACCTACGACTTCGATGGCTAAGAACTAACTAAAAGAATTTGCTGCTCGGGTCTTTGTGTTATTTAAATATTCTATGGACCGTGCCTTACCAGAATATGCAACGTATGATTTTGTTTTTAATTACCTACATTAAAAAAAACGTTTAAATCCGAGTAGTTTTAACCGGTTCCGAGATAAAAACCTAATTTGCCTCCACTATAAATAATTTGTTTATTTGCAGTTAGGAGCGAGCAACAAAATCCTAAGTTGCATATCCTGATAGGGCACAGTCCATAGAATATTTTAAGACCAAAAAGAGCCAAGCAACAAATTCTTTAATTTATTAAATAATTATTAAATAAAAATTTATTAAATTAACAATTAGCGTCAATTTTTAACCCATAAACATTGTAGTGTTTCTAATTACCTTTATTTAAAAAAAAAAAGTTCAAATCCGAGTAGTTTTAACCGGTTCCGAGATAAAAACCTAATTTGCCTCCACTATATTTATTTTTTAATAATATTATATGAATATTTTTATAATAAATCTTTATGATCTATTCAATCTAAGATTACGAAAATATTTATGAACTACATATTTTGGTAAATATTTATAAAGCATTCAAATAATTATTATAAATGTTTTATAAATATTGTGTGCTGTCTCGGTTACTGATCGAGTGCCTTTATATCAATAAAGTGTGCAACGTTCCAATTATGACGGATTTGGGTGATAATCATTTTGTGATTATTATAAAAGAAATAAAGATGAAAAATTAAATTTTATAAAGTTAACACGATAAAATAATCATGATGCTACAAACTTTCTTTCTTCACCTTTTTACTTTTCGCGCGTATTGGCATTATTATAACATTGGCATTATTATAAATGAAAGAAATGTAGATTGTAAGTTGTCGCATTTAAAATATAAATTTAATATAAGTTAAATATATAGTCATATTTTATAATAATATTATAGCACATCGAGTGAAAACTATCTATTATAATCTATTATGGACTATTTATGATTTTAAAGGAGATGTTCGAAACATCCTCCAGACTCTTCTAAACACAATGCGACTCTCCGCATGAAGCTTTGTCGCACTCTATCCAGCATCGCAGGTGTTATATTAAGACTTGCTGCTTCAATTTTTGCAATTAAATCAGCTCGGTTGTCTGGTAGTGTCTGATACACCTGATCTCGTATGTAGCCCCATGCAAAAAAATCCATGGGTGTGAGATCAGGTGATCGCGTTGGCCACTCGTCGAGATCGCTGTGGATGCCTATCCACCTGTGCGGAAATCGGCGATTTAATATAGCACGAGCGAGATAGGATGTGTGGGCTGGATGGCCGTCTTGTTGGTATATAATATTTGGCAGAATATTTAACGGGACATCATCCAATAAATATGGCAGTGTTTTTTCCAGGAACTCTGCATATACTTGAGCCGTGATGTTAACATGTTCTGGGATAATGTATGGTCCTATGATCATATTATCCACAATCCCCATCCAAACATTGACGCTATATTGCCCCTGGATGTGCGTTTCTTTCCGGCAATGGGGATTCTCTTCCGCGTAGTGGTGCTCATTGTGGCGATTAATACGTCTGTCACTCCGGAAATTGCATTCGTCTGTCCACAAGATTCTTCTTAGGAAATTATCATTTGCATCATTGTCTACGCCAACCTGTATGATAAAAGTATACAATAATATAGTTGTATTTTTTCATACTTTCCATTTTTTTTAAACTTTCCGCAACAATCGTTGCTGTATGGGAACAAGGAACAACCAGCGACAAACGAAAGTTTAGTCAATAATTTTGTATATTGTAAGCTTTTGTGAAAGCAAAATGGCTAATAAATTATTAAACTTACTTGGTCTAAGATCCAATCACAAAATATTTCTCGGCGAGGAAAATCTCGGGGAAGCAACTTTTGCGTTGTGTGTCTTTTAAAAGGATGCCATCCTAGATTTTTTTTAATTATTCTGTGCACCCTGGTCTGCTGTAAATTTCTTTCACTTGCAATACACCTGGTGCTGGTATGAGGATTTGCTAACACAGCCTCTCTTACTTGATTTACCGTTTCTTCATCGCGTTGGCGTACATTTTGTGGACGTGTTGATGCGTGAAGAGTGCCAAATTGGCAAGCTCGACGATACAGTAAACCAAAGAGCGAGTGTGTCGAATGCCGCTTATCAGGGAAACGATTAGCATATAAAATCCTTTCATTTTTATGGCATTCGCCATAAATGAGCAACATGTTTGTTAACTCTTCGTTAGAATAACGAGGACGTGGCATCGTTGACTGCACTATTAGTCTACTGAGTCTTTTACCAGCTTCTTCTGCGGGAGAACAAAAGACGATCACTTCAGTCCATAATAGATTATAATAGATAGTTTTCACTCGATGTGCTATAATATTATTATAAAATATGACTATATATTTAACTTATATTAAATTTATATTTTAAATGCGACAACTTACAATCTACATTTCTTTCATTTATAATAATGCCAATGTTATAATAATGCCAATACGCGCGAAAAGTAAAAAGGTGAAGAAAGAAAGTTTGTAGCATCATGATTATTTTATCGTGTTAACTTTATAAAATTTAATTTTTCATCTTTATTTCTTTTATAATAATCACAAAATGATTATCATCCAAATCCGTCATAATTGGAACGTTGCACACTTTATTGATATAAAGGCACTCGATCAGTAACCGAGACAGCACACAATATTTATAAAACATTTATAATAATTATTTGAATGCTTTATAAATATTTACCAAAATATGTAGTTCATAAATATTTTCGTAATCTTAGATTGAATAGATCATAAAGATTTATTATAAAAATATTCATATAACTAGCATGCCCTACCGGGCTTCGCCCTGAAGAACATGTGTATTAAGACACGCAAATAGTCTCTCTCTCTCTATCTCTCTCTCTCTCTCTTGCGTTATACAATCTGAAATACAACAAAAACTCTCTTTCCACCAATCTCAGGATCAAGCTCGTAACTACCTTGATTATACCGCATATAGATTACTGTTGCCTTGTATACCACGGTCTGACCAAGGAACTGAATACTAAGTTACAGAGACTTGTCAATTGTTGTATTCGGTTTATCTATGACCTAAAGCGTGATGAACATATTACTCCATATCGACGTAGGTTGAAGTGGCTTTCTGTTGAAAATAGACGATACTACTTTCTTGGATGCCAGATTTATCGTATCCTGCATATGGGCTCACCATCATACTTGCGTGAACTTTTTACTTCCCCTGATCCTACTCTTAGGAAGTCTGATCGGCTCGCTTCATCATCTACTCAAACTTTTCACATTCCTGCTCATAGAACTGTCGCCTATAGATCCTCTTTCCAGCTTTCTTCCATTTACTTCTGGCATTCTCTTCCTAATTCTGTTACCTCAGCATCGTCTTTTGCATCATTTAAAAGCTCACTTCGCATGTTCTTGCTTTCATCTGAATCAGACGTGTAAGTCTTGTGTTCTTTTCTCCGTTGTTCTGTGCACTCCCTTTTTTGTACTTTTCTTGGATCTTTTCTTCTTCTTGCATTTTGGTTTATATCGCGTTATTCTGTTGGGTTTTGTATTGCGCTAGTTCCTAAGTTGCGTTAGCTATAAGTTGTTTTGTATTATACTACATTGTCTGAGAGTGAGCATATGCCGTTGTAATCAGACTTTGTTATCTTATTTTTGCCCCTTAGCCATTGCTCGGGCATAATTAAACTTATCAATCTCTCTCTCTCTCTCTCTCTCTCTCTCTCTCTCCTCCTCTCTCTCTCTCTCTCTCTCTCTCTCTCTCTCTCTCTCTCTCTCTCTCATCTCTCGCTTCTCTCGTCTCTCTCTCTCTCTCCCTCTCTTCTCCCTCTCCCTCTCTCCAAATCTCTCCCTCTCCCTCTCCCTCTCCCTCTCCTCTCTCCCCCCTCCCTCTCCCTCTCCCCTCTCCCTCCCTCTCCTCTCCCTCTCCTCTCCCCTCTCCCTCTCCTCTCCCTCTCCCCTCTCCTCTCCCTCTCCCTCTCCCTCTCCCTCTCCCCCTCTCCTCTTCTCCCTCTCTCCCTCTCCCTCTCCCTCTCCCTCTCCCTTTCCCTCTCCCTCTCCCTCTCTCTTCCTCTCCCTCTCCCTCTCCCTCTCCCTCTCCCTCTCCCTCTCCCTCTCTCTCTCTCTCTCTCTCTCTCTCTCTCTCTCTCCCTCTCTCCATATGCATTGCTCTCACACGCGTAGCTTTTGCCATTTTTTAATTTTCAATATTACAAATTTATATTTCGGAAATAAAGCATTTTTGCATATAATATGCCATACCTCAATTTTGTGTCAATACCACCAGCATTAGCATTACCCAAGATGTACCACGTGGAGGTTGCCTGGTCGGATTTACACCTCTTGTGTATGTGTGTTTGTGTTAGTGTGTGTGTGTGTGTGTGTGTATTTCATATACTTTTAGTAAAAATTCAGTCAATTATTTCTCGAAAAATTAGAAAAATTAAAAAAACCAGTTTCCAGAAAATCGGTAAAAAAAACTATACACTCTACCTCTACACTCCCCGGGAAATTCTACCCCTATTTCATATACTTTTAATAAAAATTTGGTCAAATAGTTTTTAATTCGAAAAATTTCTGATACCGGTTTCCAAAAAAATCGATATTAAAAGTATATGAAATTTAATAAAAATTCGGTCAAATGATTTTTAATTTCCCCTGTTTTATGTAAAATTCTTTACTATTACAATGTAATAAAAAAACAGTTTGTAGCCTTTTTTTATTTGCTATGATCTCGGTAACAAAAAATTATACACTTTATAATTCTCCCTAGAAAATTCTACCCCTATTTCATATACTTTTAGTAAAAATTTGGTCAATTATTTCTCGAAAAATTAGAAAAATTAAAAAAACCGGTTTCCAGAAAATCGGTAAAAAAAACTATACACTCTACCTCTACACTCCCCGAGAAATTCTACCCCTATTTCATATACTTTTAATAAAAATTCAGTCAAATGGTTTTTAATTCGAAAAACTTCTGATACCGGTTTCCAAAAAAATCGATATTAAAAGTATATGAAATTTAATAAAAATTCGGTCAAATGATTTTTAATTTCAAAAATTTCAGTACTGGCTTCCAAAGAGATCGGTAACAAAAAATTATACACTTTATGGCACTCCCCGGAAAATTCAACCCCTGTTTTATATACAATTTTTTGAAATTCCGTCAATTATTTACCGAAAAATTGAAGAAATTAGAAAAACCGGTTTCCAGAAAATCGGTAAAGAAAAACTATACACCCTATAGCACTCCCCGGGAAATTCTACCCCTATTTCATATACGTTTGGTAAAAATTCGGTCCATTGGTTTCCGAGATCATAGCGAACAAAAAAATGCAAACCCTGTTGCTTTATAATAATAGTATAGATAATATAGATATTAAAAATTTATTAAATAAACAATTACCGTCAATTTTTAACCCATAAACATTGTAGTATATATATTTATGAATATTTATCATAAATATTGTGTACTGTTGAAAAGTTCTGACGGTATATGTATATGCCGTTACCTACTGAGCCGTTACCTACCATGCTTGCCCCTGCAAAATCTGCCGTGCAACCCGTCGTACTGCCTAATATGTATCTGCATCACCCTGTACATAAAAATTCTAAAATTAAATTTATGTACATAATAAAAATTCTAGAATTAAAATTATGTATTTAACATAATACAAAATCGGCAATTACAATTATGTGCATAATTTTAATTCCTGAAAAAATTTTATGTCATAACAAAATAAATTCAGAATTAATATTTTGTCTAGACATAATTTTAATTCTGCATTTTCAATTATGTAATAGCTTAATAATAATTCGATGAATTATAAATATGTCTAGACATAAAATAATTTCTTTTCTTTGAGTATCAATTTAATTTGGTAGAATTTTTATGATAGTATTAAATAGCAAAACGGCGTGCCATAATAGTGTATCCGCGACGACATTATCTTTGCCGGCCACGTGTCGTACATCTGTTGAAAATTGACCAACAAAATCCAGATGTCGAGCCTGTCTAGGGGAGCTTTGTAGTAGATCTTGTCGAAAAGCGTATATTAACGGTTTATGGTCCGTTAGAACTGTGAACTCACGCCCTTCCAATAAATGGCAGAAATGTTTTACCGCTGTGTAGATTGCTAAAAGTTCTCTGTCATACGAGCTGTATTGCTCAGAAGCTCGATTAAGCTTTTTACTCATAAATGTGAGAGGCTGCCATCCTACTTCAGTCTCTTGTTGTACCACTGCTCCGAGTGTCGTATCTGAGGCATCTGTGGTCAGGGTCATCCTTGCTCCCGTTTTCGGATGTGCCAATAGCGTAGCTTTCGTCAAATTGTCTTTGCAGTTTTTAAACGCCAGCTCCAGCTGGGGAGCCCACTCTACTGGAGTTTTTCCTTTCGTTTTCGGACCACGTAGAACGTCATGCAACGCCGCCTGGTCCTTTGCTGCATTCGGTATGAATCTCCGATAAAAATTTAGCGTTCCCAAGAATTGTCTCAGTTGTTTAATGTTCTCGGGTTTCTTGAAATCTTGTATGGCCTGGAATTTTTCTGTCAACGGTTGTACGCCTTCTGCGGACACTAGGTACCCCAGGAATTTCACCTGAGTAGCTCCCAGCACGCATTTTTCTGGATTAAGTTGTATACCATATTCTTCGAGGTGCTTGAATAGTATCTCTAAGGTGTTCTCCTTCCGAGTCCGAACCGACTACGATGTTATTGATATAGGCGTAACAAAAATCCAAACCATGTAAGATTTTGTTCATAAACCTTTAAAAATTTTGTGATGCGTTCCGCAAACTAAAGGGCATGTAGCAGAACTCAAATAACCCGAATGGCGTAATAATTGCCGTCTTCGGGATGTCCTCTGGATGTACTGGAATTTGATTGTAAGCCCTAACCAGACCAGATCCAGTGTAGAATATATTTTCTTTTCGTACATCGAATGCGTAAAATCTTCTATGTGCGGGACCGGGTATCGGTCCGGTTCCGTGCGAGCATTTACTCCTTTGTAGTCTTTGCAGGGTCTCCAAGAATCTTCCTTTTTTGGACCCATATGCAAGGGTGAGGCCCACGGACTCTTAGAAGGACGAATGATTTCTTCTGCCAGAAGGAGATCAAACTCTGCCTTCGCTGCCTTGAATTTGTCCGGTGCCAGTCTTTGAGGTCGGCAGGCCTCTGGAGGTCCCGGTGTAGTTTTTATGTAATGCACTGTGGAATGTGAGCACTTCTGCTTGTGTGTTCTTGTTGTAATACGTGGAAAACATTTTAATAGCTGGTGATAGGGTGAGTTCCCTATCATTGATTTGACGGACGGCGCTCCATTCCTGTTTGCTGACCCTTTGGCTATTAACCCTATTTTGGCATCCACCAAGTGCCCCCTTCTGACATCTGGGGGGAGGTGGAAATGCGCCAGGAAATCCGATCCAATAATTGGCAATGTCACATTAGCTATAACAAAACGCCACAGGAACACTCGACGTAAACCGAGATCTGGTTGTATAGCGAGGTCTCCATATGTTTTAATGACGGATCCATTTGCCGCAAAAAGTCCATTAGTGCCAATCAAACGACAATTCTGCACCAACGATCGAGGATAAACGCTGACGTCGGATCCTGTATCGATTAAGTATCGCGTCTTTGTCTTGCAATCTGTAATGAACAGGCGGCAGGGTCGTTTCGGGCCGGGGTTGCTTGCCGCTAACAACGACCGCCCAGCTAGTTTTCCAACGGCAATGGATTTTTATATTGACACGGCTGTGTGCACTTTTGGGCTTTATATTTGACTCTTCTATGGTAAATGCATATTTTATCGTTCGTTTCCTTCTGTTTCCTGCAGGGACGGCTCTTGGAACGGTCGCTTGGAACGGTTTCTTGCTGTTCTCCACAGACCAAGCCAATTGACTGTTTAGGCTTGCTACTTGTCTGGCCAGTCCTTTAATTTGGTCCTCTAATGTAGGAGTACTCGTCGAGGGTTGTACGCTGGCGACTGTAATTGCTCTACAGGTGACTTCGAATACTCTGTCTGCCTGCTCGGTTACTGTTTCTAAGTTATCAGCGGTCCTCGTTGCAAGGATAGCCTGCAGTTGAAATAGTAGTCTACTCATAACGTGCACAAGAGTTGTTCCGGAATGGCCAAACTAGCAAGGGTTTGTAAATGTCGTAGAAACTGCGATGGTCTTCGATCACTCATCTCCTCATGTTCTAATAATTGACAAATTTATTGCTCCTTAAGATACCGATAAACGCTGTATCAATGCCCTTTTAATGCTTGCGTATTTATCGGTTTCCAGAGGTTTCGTGATTAAGTCTTTAATCCCTTTGGCATGTTTCGTATCGATGTGCGACAACACGTGAGCGTACTTGGTGCTGTCCTGTGTAATGCCTCCAAGCATAAATTGCCCTTCTAATTGTGCAAACCATAGCTGCGGTTCATCTGCCCAGAAAGGGGATACCTTTAAAGCTACGCGGTTGATCTGCGCACGCTCTTCGTTCAAATTCGCCATTTCACTAGTTCCCTCGGTCGGATTCGTCATACTGGATCACGTCAGAGTCACCACTTTGTGGTTATGTCAGTACTTACGGTCTCAGTCCTACAATTTATATTGTGATCCAGTGACGCCTGAGGAGAACCTGCGAATTAATTTTAGTTTGTTTTGGGGGCCCCGCAAGATGCGAGGCAACGTGCGAAACACGTGTGCAAGGTGCCTGGAATGTATTGTCTCCGGATACGCTATGCAAGAAGAAGTTATTCTCCAAATAACTCCCTTAATAAAGAGCATCTCCGACTGCTGATCCTAGTGTATCGTTTAAGAATCAAGCCCTTGCCCGGAGTCCTGGGCATCCACTTGGGCGTGTTTGGCAGCGGACTCGGTGGATTGAACACCACCAGTGTGGGTGGCAAGGAGTCGGTCTGCGTCTGCTGGCACTTCTGCTTTGGCGAGGTTAACTCCGTCAGGCGATGTTTCCAGGAGCGTGGTTCCGGCAGGCCCGACAGGTCAAGAGGGATTAACTTCCATTCTCGGAAAGATTCCACTTTCCTTTCGAGAAGTGATTGAAACATCTCCGGTGTTTGCTTGATGGAAAGCCGAGCCCTTGGAGCGGGCGGACTTGGAGCAGGCGGTTGCCCGTGGCTGGGACAGCCACGCTGCTTCCTTTTTTGTGGCAGCTTGCCGGTGTGATGTAGTTTGGAACCGAAGGCCCGGAGCTCTCTCTGTCACCAGAGGCCCGGGGCACAATATACAAAGGCCTAAGAAACTCGCTCTGATTTAGAGGCCTTTAAGGAGCTCGCTCTATAGTTCCGTAGGAACTGTTTTCTGACCGTAATCTCGATTGATAGCCCGTTGTAAAAGCGTCTTAAGTCGAGAAAAGGTTTTGAAGTCTTCTCAGCGGGTGGTTTTCTTATAGCTCCCCAGTGTGATCTGACTTACGCAAAACTGGCACGGGCGTTAGCCGCCTAGCGGCGGCGCGGCGAACTCGCTAGCGCGTGCGGCGACTCGACCGTACGGCGTCCCCGAGCGGCGCCACTATGGGACGTTTCGCCTATTTTCTGGCCAAAATATCAGATTCGGTTGTCATGAGATGAACGTCTGTATATTGGGGTTTTTGGGGTCGCTGATTTCGAATATGACATTAAAAATTAGAAATACAAAATGGCGGATCCAATATGGCGCCTGAAAATATAAAAAATTGCTTGTTTTGCATAAAAATGAAACCTAGGGGGTTTCTAAGGGGTTTTCGAGGTTGCTGATTTAGAATATGACTTCAAAAATTATAAATACAAAATGGCGGATCCAATATGGCGCCTAAAAATATAAAAAATTGCTTGTTTTGCATAAAAATGAAACCTAGGGGGTTTCTAAGGGGTTTTCGAGGTCGCTGATTTAGAATATGACTTCAAAAATTATAAATATAAAATGGCGGATCCAATATAACGCCTAAAAATATAAAAAATTGCTTGTTTTGCATAAAAATAAAACCTAGGGGGTTTCTAAGGGGTTTTCGAGGTCGCTGATTTTGAATATGACTTTAAAAATTATAAATACAAAATAGCGGATCGAATATGACGCCCGACAAAATTATAAAATTGTCGATCAAAACTTGAAATTAAAAATGATTGTTAAAACTTAAAGGAAAGTACCCGATTATGAGATACCATATCTATTTTGTGTGATTGCCGAAAGTTTATGGGCAGAATTGAAATATATAGTAGGTCATTTTGAAGGGAATTTAATAAGCTTTAAGATGCTGAAATGTAAAATTTAATTTAAATATTAATTTTGCTAAAAATTAGAAAAATGTGAAAAATGAGCTTTCGGCAAAATCGCAAAAATGTGCTCCTAATATGAGAGACCCCGGGAAATCGCTAATAAAGTGCAAAATACATGATATTGCAATTAAAGAACCTTATTTAAAGTTTTTGAAAGACAAATGTAATGGAGAAGCATATTTGCCACAATCGTAAACCTACTTATACTCAATATTGTACCTAATCTTCTCCCTCCACCCTTTCTTCTCAAATCAAGGTCAGCACAGTCTTATAAATTCGTATAAACCTTCCCTTAACGTTAATATAGTATTTTCTCTGCTTTTATTACTATACAATAACTTTCATACTCCAGCAACCATTAGTTTAGCAGAAACCTCGCTGTCGCATATTAGGAGCCTATCTCATAATAGGGGACTTTCTTATATTAATTAATAACGACTTATTCAATATTTTTGTCTTCCATTTCTATATCAAGATTGTCTAAATGAAATACTATATTTTCAAGCTCGAAGTTGCACTCGTCTTCGTCTTCAGTTTCGCTAGTAACATCTAAAATATCATCATCTTTTAAATTAATGTCAAAGTCTGTATCATTAATAACTAATAATCTATAACCTCTGGTGGAAAATGTTTACGCTTTCTTGTATTAATTCTTTTTTGTAAGCTAATACTTGAAATTATAATATCGGAACTTGCTAAGGCACGTTTAAACATATCTGTCAAATTATCAACTCTACTTGTTTTTCTTGCGTGATCTAATCTATCATTTCTATAATATTTGTTCCGACTTTCTGCTGCGTCTTCTCCGAAGACGCTTACAGGAAGCAGAGAGTTTAATATAATCTGTGCTCCATGAGCAAGTGTTTTATGAACAGTTGATGGCATTTTGTACCATCCATACTTCTCGTTAAAAATCTTTGCTGTGTCGAAACAAAACTCTTGAAATTTAATAGGATCAACTGGAAGTTGACTGTTCAAAACAATTAAAATTGTTCTGAAATTTTTAACTAACGTTACGTCAAGATTTAATATCTCAGCTAACAGTTCTGGCTTTTCAAACGCTTTTCTGGAAACGTTTCCAGTAGTGCTAGTTCCAACACCTTCCGATCTTGGTTGATCTACTGACATTGAAAATTTTTCTCGAAATCGCTCCTGAATTTGTTTCTTTCTTTCTTTTATAATATTTTTTGCTTTATCTCCCGTAACTTTCCAAACCTTTAATTCAATACGATAAGAAATATGTAATATACATTCGAAAAAACGAATCCACATATGTAGTGTAGACAACCCGTATTGTAATGTATCTGGCTTCGGTTCGAATGCAGGAGTACCAAAATTTGTAATTTCATTCATCTGATTTGGCTTGGCGTGGCATATTGGGCAATTAGCAAATCCAGAAGATCCAGTCAAAATACTTAAAACTTTTCCATCTATAAGAGACAAAAGAAGGAACAGGAGATTATAATTTTTCTATTGCCACTGGAAAATTCGTATGTAATTGGACGCAAATTTTTAATCTGTTCTTTCATTTTCTCATTTGTCGCTTTAATATTTTCTGGAGTTTCTTTTTTATACTCTAACATTATTGGCGAACAAAATCTTATCGATTGTGGAGTTCTATTGCACTAATATATTGCACCATGTTTAGCAACTAAACGTAATGGAATGGTAGTTGTAGCTATCAAGTTAATATCCGTTGTTCCAACTGATTTACCTGAACTATTAAAGTGTTGATTATAAGTAGAGTGATCACTAGATCCATCAAAACCCCATGATGATATCAATGTAGCTTCAACACATTGCAAAGATTTTTGTTGCATGTCAGCTTCAATAACTTCTACTTGCATTTCTATTAGGCGCTTCACTCTATGTTCGAGGAAATTTTGAAGTGGAACTGTAGCTGTTATATCTGTGACGATTATACCTTTCGGATAACACTGTTCTTTTTCCATTCGTACCAATTCATATCTTGGTCATATATCAGCATTTCGTCGTTTACATTCCATGCGCATACGGTGATATTGGTTTTTTGATAAATTGTTATCAATTAAATAAGCCATAGCTTCAGCAGGAGTAGCTTTTATAACTACATTATTTTTAGTTAAATTTTTTCTAATTTTCTCAACAATTGTAGGGGTTTTCAACACTTCACTAATAACGGATGCTAAATCATTATCTTTATTTCTCTTTGCTGATACTTTTGCAGCCATCAAAAGCTGTAAGGTGTTGTTACTTACTTCAGTTGACAACTTGCTGGCATCTCTTCTCTGAGATCTCACAATCAGTGATTTTTCGCTGAATTTTTTTTCAGGACGCCCTGATTTTGAAGATAAAAGCATCTCAGATTTTTCTGACATCAACATTTTTTTAGGTTTTTGTAAAACATTCTGTGGATAAATGAAATCACTGTCCAACCATTTTTTATACTTAGTTATAAACAGTCTTCTATGTTGGCCTACATTATTAAAATAATTTTTATATCTAGAAAATAAAGAACGAACAGTTTGTAAAAGAATCTTTTCTTGTTCCTCATCTATTTCTTGCCCAAGATGTTCTAAGACATACCAGTAACAACCTTGTACGTCTTTATTAAAGAAAAATGTTTCAAATAAATATCTTTTCGAAACATTCTGAATATTTCGTTTCCGCCCAATGGAGATTTCTGGTGCTACTGCAATATTGCTCGGCGGATCCAACACGGAATTTTCCATCGTGTCCATTCCTATGGTAAAGTCAATATTGCAGCGACCTTCGTTTCCAGAAGGGATAGTGTCACCAGTCCAGGAACACGAACTTGAGCCTACTGGCAATCCATCAGCTTCCAGAACAATCTCTGGAAGGGTGACCTGATGGCCGGTTCTACCCAAGTCGTGAGAGCTACCCGCTCTAGGGTCCAAGTTGTCATCAGTATTTCTGTCCTTGTGTGTATATTCATCCATTCTCCTCAGTGCTGCCCGTTCATCCTAAATTTCATCGGGTAAGGGTTTATTTACAGCACCGGGGCTCTTCCTTACCCTCCATTTAGGAATCATCACGAGTAGGCTGTAAAGCCCTTTACCGGAGATCTTAAAGGTTAAGAATGGATGACATACCCACAAGGCACGAAATACACATATTTACATCATAACGATTGCATTTCTTCTATATACTTTGCATTTCTTCTTATACTTTCTATATACATCTATTTTGATTTCAAATTAGAATTTAGTGAACTGAGAAACCCCTCGGACACCGCTTACGTTTCATTTTTATGCAAAGGAGCAATTTTTCAAATTTTTGGGCGCCATATTAGATCCGCCATTTTGTATTTTTAATTTTTAATGTCATATTCAATCAAAATCAGCGACCTTGAAAACCCCTTAGAAACCCCCTAGGTTCCATTTTTATGCAAAACAAGCAATTTTTAATATTTTTGGGCTCCATATTGGATCCGCCATTTTGTATTTCTAATTTTTAATATCATATTCAAAATTAGCAACCTCAAAAACCCCTATATAACGTCCCACTGTGCACTGTGATATCGCTTAGCTTAATCACGAACCTGTTAAGAAAAAAATAGTCGATTGTCTTTACTTTAAAAAATTATATCTCCCGGAGACGGTTCTAGACGGTGATTTACGAAACGGTTTTAGAAAGAGTAGAGTCCCACCTAATATTCAAGCCAAAGATCGCTTTGTTATTGTTTGTTATTCGGAAGTTCTAGTCTTTTAAATATCAGAAACTGATAAAGTCATTACTTTTTTCTAATTCAAGTTTAAAGTTCTCTCCTCCAGAATGGCCAAAGCTTAATTTATTCTTATTATTTTCAAGCATTAACTTATGCTAAAAAAGTATTTCAAGCAATGATTTGTACGTCTTCAACATTGGAGGAGAAAAAAAAGATCAAAGAAACAATAATCTTTCGTAATTTCAAGGTACATTTTTACACACTTTTAAACACAAAATGCAACAGAAATAATACTTTGCGTGGAACAAATGGTCTTAAATTTTTCCCCGTGTCTCACTAATGTTTATAGAAACTTTTCCAATCGTTAAACATTACGAACTTTGACTTTGATTTTTGCCATTTTTGGCCAGAAAATAGGCGAAACGTCCCATGCGGCGGCTCGCCAGGCGCGTAGCTTCGCGGCGCGGTGCCCCGTGGCGCTATGAAGATTCGGCCGCCACAACAAAATATGTCCTTATTCAGTATATTTACCCTGTGGACATGTAGTCTCCGTGGACAGATAGCCCCGGTTTCTTCTACAATTAATAGATAATTTATAGATATTTGTATCTTTACTTGTAATTCTGACATAATTAAGAGAAAATGATAAGAATAATTTCAATAATTTACACTGCAAAATAACTTTTGCTTTTCTTAAAAACTTAAACTTAGAAAGGACGTGTGTTTTGGAATAATAGTAGGTTTTTCAACATTGTTTTTCCAGTTTTTTCTATCATGGGAAATAAGAAAGTGGATGTGCACATACATGAGGGAAGATTAATCGGCACTGTCGAAGAAGATGGCTACGGCGGCCGCTACTTTGCTTTCCGTGGAATACCATATGCAAAACCCCCAATTGGCGAACTCCGATTTAAGGTGATTATACATATATTATTATAGGCACTTTTAAAGACAATATTTAACTTTAACCTTGGTTTATAACACTGTACAACAAAAAATCACTTTTTTTGAGCACAAGAACGAGCCTTGCAGCCTTCGATAATTTTTTGGACGCAAAAAACGACCCCGTTTGCCGAATTGCTCTGTCACGTCACAATTTTGAGATATTTGCAGTTAAAGTTGCAAAAATGAGCTATTTTAGTGTATTTTGGCATATTATAAAAATAAAATATTTGAATTTTTTACATATAACACTGCGTGCGGGAATATCTCATTCCTGCACGACCTCGAGTGAGAAATCTCTCGCGCGTGCGGAATCGGCCATCCGTCGCACAGATGGCGCGTGCGCAATAGGCCACTTTCCACGCACTTTGTAATATAAAATAGGGTGTGTAACACGTGCGGGTTGAGAATTGGACACGAGTGCGGAGTGGACGCACGAGCCGAAGGCGAGTCCCTTTTTTCAAAAAAAAATTTTTGGGTGGTAAATATTACTATTAGAAAAAAAACATCGTCTACTGTCTAATAAATTAGCCCGTAGAGGGTTTTGGGAAAGGGTCAAAGTGAGGGGAAAAGGTCTGCTGAAAAAGAATGTTTATTAGCATCAGTTGCGTTTATGCTTCGCGCGGGCTCAGAACCTTTTCCTTTTTTTTAGTCTAGATCCCTAATTTCCTAAACCCTTTTTGTTCTTATTTTTTTTCGGGGATGGCGATGATGTGTATAATTTTTAATAACCGATTTTTTTGAAACCGGTTTCCAAAAAATCGGTAACGAAAAATTATCCATAAAAATTATTCATAAAATTTGTGCTTATCTCAAAATTTGCGGAAATTAGAGCAATCACGTACATTTCTTTAAACAAAAATCAAATACCTTTTTATTATTAGCAATTTTTCTAATTCTATTACATTTTTTAGTTTTTTCTACCCCTATTTCATATATAATTCTTTAAGAGGTAATTATGCAGTTTAGGGGAAGCACCTCCGATGACCTTGACCTTGACATATGTTGTCAAGGTCACCCTCCTGAGTGACCTTCAAAAAGTTTTAGCCGTCGCTCGTTTTTTATTAAAAAGTTATAAACAAAAAAAGTTTCAAAAATATAGCAGTTATTTTAAGTACTGAGAGGCATAAACGACTAATATTACGTTTTTCTTTAAAGCAGAGAATACTTTATTTCGCGAGAAAGTCGCTGCTTTACCAAAACACAACATTTAAAGCAGTAAATTGTTGATAAATTGAAGTCTTTTTGTTAAAGCAGAGAATACTTTATTTTGCGAAAAAGTCGCTGCTTTACCAAAACACAATATTTAAACCAGTAAATTGTTGATAAATTGAAGTCTTTTTGTTAAAGCAGAAAATACTTTATTTTAGTCGCTGCTTTACCAAAACACAACATTTAAAGCAGTAAATCGTTGATCACTAACCTATATATGCACTTATATATGCTATATTTTCCAAACTTTTTTTGTTAATAACTTTTTAACGAATAGCGAGCGACGGCTAAAACCTTCTGAAGGTCACTCGGGGTCATAACCTTGACAACATATATCAAGGTCATTGAAATCGGTAAGGTCGCCAAACTTTTTTTTGTTAATAACTTTTTAATAAAAAACGAACGACGGCTAAAACCTTCTGAAGGTCACTCAGGAGGGTGACCTTGACAACATATGTCAAGGTCAAAGTCATCGGAGGTGCTTCCCCTAAACTGCATAATTACTAAAAATTATACATTTTATGGCAATCCCCGGAAAATTCTACCTCTACTTCATATATAATTCTTTAAGATTCGGTCCATTAACGAATGAGTAGTTCGCGGACAGACAGACAAACAGTCGGGTCAGACAATTTTTTCTCCACTTTAAGTTATATTTCCCTCTCTTAAATTTATGTATATATAGAGATATATATTTATTTTTCCCGCGCATTGGTTGGATGTAACCTTCGCTGACCCGCCATTTTTGGCTCACTTTCACTTTTTCAATTATTTTTTCTAATTCTCTATCGCGTTGCATTTTGGCACTCAAGTCAGGTAGTACAACCCTTTTATTTACTCTTATTTTGATAAAAATGTATACATTGTTTTTGATTTTAAAGAAGTTTCAGTTTTTCCACATCATAAATGCCTGTGTTTTCTAATTTCCACAAATTTTGAGGTATTGGACTTTTTTTGTTTCTCGTTGGAGAAGGAAAATGCCTAATGCATATCTTAAGGTTGGTCCCTAGGGTTATGCCGTGCTTGCACCGGCATTAACGTCTATTACTGAAAAATTAAACTTATCGTCGCCATCCCCGAAAAATTAGAAAATTTTGGAACTGTTTTAAAAAAAATCGGTCCATTAATTAAATGAATAGTTTGCAGTCATAAAAATTTTAGCACTTGCAGTTTCCAAAAAATTGGTACATTAATAACAAATTAAATCCATATGAAAAATTTTACACATCGTCGCCATTCCCAAAAATAAGAAAAATTTTGGCACCGGTTTCAAGAAAATTAATCCATTAATGAAGAATTACCCAGTAATGAAAAATTAAAATCTTAAAAAAAACCAAAAAAATTTTGACACTGGTTTTAAGAAAATCAATACTTATTTTTCTTGAAAAATTAGACAAATTTTGAAACCGGTTTCCAAAAAATCGTTAACAAAAAATAATACACATCACCGCCATCCCCGGAAAATTCTACCCCTGTTTCATATATAATTCGGTCTATTAACGAATGAGTAGTTTGCAGTCAGACAGACAAACAGACAGACACACGTCAGGTCCATTAATAAAAAATTAAACTCGCGGTTTCAAGGAAATCGGTTAATGAATAAGTAGTTTGCTATATACAATACTTAATAGATACTTATCATTTTCCGAAAAATTACGTATTATTTTCCAAAAAATTAGACAAATTTTGGTACCGGTTTCCAAAAAATCGGAAACAAAAAATTATACCCATTATGGCAATCCTCGGAAAATTCTACCCTTACTTCATATACAATTTCTTAAGATTCGGTCTGTCACCAAAAAATTAGAAAAATTTTTGCACCGGTCTCAAAAAACTCGGTTTATTATTGAATGATTAGCTCGTTGTCGGACATTAAATACTTATTATTTCCCGAAAACTTACGTATTATTTCCCGAAAAATTAGTTTCAAAACGGGTTCAAAAATTATCTAATTTTTCGAGGATGGTGATGATATGTATAATTTTTCATAACCGATCTTGTGGAAACTGGTTCCAAAATCAGTAACAAAAAATTATCCATAAACGTATCCATAAAAGAAAATTCAGCTTGATATCTCAAAATGTGCGGAAATTAGAGCAATCACATACATTTTTTTAAAGAAAAATTGGAAACCCTTTTATTATTAGCAATTTTTTTAATTTTATTACAATCTTTAGTTTTTTTTACCCCTATTTCATATATAATTCTTTAAGATTCGATCAATTATTTGTTGAAAAATTGGAAAAATTTTGTAACCGGTTTCCAAAAAAATCGGTAACGAAAAATTATATACTTTAAAGCAATCCCCGGAAAATTCTACCCCTACTTCATATACAATTTTTTAAAATTTGGTCTATTAACGAATGAGTAGTTCGCGGTCAGACAAACATACATACAGACAGACGTCAGACACTTATATGTATAATAATAACCGGGCTTTGCCCCGGAGGACATATGTAATAAGACACGCAAATAGATGATAGCATATATTTATATTTAACGCCAATAGATCAAAATCGGTCCAATACTTTTCGAGATATAAAAGCAAACATACATATATACACCTATTTATTTTGAGTATCATGTAAGTAAGGTTGGGATTGAATTTGACAATGTTCGTTAAGGCGGTTCTTTTTTAAGAAAATTTGTACTTTTTGTAGAAATGTTTGTGGTTGCTATAACTTCCGCAAATTTTTTTATATCGGTCTATTTCTAATTTTATTATATTCTTCAGTATTTGTGAAAGAATATAATAACGACTTTCACATATATATATATATATATATATATATATATATATATATATATATATATATAGTGACGTTGCGGCCCGCCGCTTCGTGACAGCGCCCCGCCGCCGTCACAAGGCGCGGAAATTCGCGCCCAGGGACGAGCCAGAGAGGCGACGACGAGATCTCCAGAGGCCAAAAATTTATATCATTTCCGCGTTTTGACTATTGTTTTATTTGTATGTAATCGTAATACGCGCGGTGCCTCACCCCACCACGACAAATCTTCGAGGGAATACACCTAGCGGAAGGGTCCGGGAGGACTAAGGACCGAGGAGGGGTGGCGAGGGTGAAAGCGGAAACCACTGGAATCCCGGGCGGCGAGAGCAACGCGGCAGGCGTGCGGCGCGTGAGGCAGCAATGGACAAGGCCGCCGATAGCGGGGCTCCAGGTACCGGGAAAAACCCGGCCTCAGTAATTTACCTCCACGAAATACCGGCCCGCGGGGTGGCTGGCCACCGCCCCGAGGTCAAACCGGAGGCACACCGGCCCGAACGAAGTCCAGTCCGCTGCCCAGGGACAAATTGAAGGAGTCGCTACGCCGCCGACGGACCGTTGCGCGCCCCCGAAGGATCCACCTTTCGACGATCCTGCGTTAAAATATCGCGTGAGCTTGCAAGTTTGCTCTCGATTGGTCGGCGCGCCCCTACGAAAGGGGGTGCCACATCGATTCCGCAATCGAGCGGATTTAGCGAGACACTCTCTGGTCGTCCGTCGGCGAGTCCGAACACGATTGAAAGTTTCCTTAAGATTCGCGATAGCCGCCCCGAGTCGGGAGAATCTGTTACGCGGCGACGATCCTTGGTACGAGTTGACGGCGAGGAGTCCTACGAGAAGGCATCGCATCGGTGAGGTTGCCCGCAAGTACTTGATACCGACATGTAGAGCCACGACGCCGCCCTCCGTTGCGCGCTCTCGTTCGGGAAAAACGTTTGTAATATCGCGACACGCGTACGGTTCCTTGAGACAGCGAGAGCGAAGGGCCTCGGGATGGTATCGTGGCCGCGGAATGGGGATAAAGACGTGATAACGAGCCTCTGGAGATCGCGATAGATTCGTGGCGAAATCCGGTAATGCGAGTCCGTTTTCGTGTAATGTCCGCGCTCGTGGTTGCGTCTCGCGCCTACAGTGTTCACGGCGTATCGAATTACCAAACATTACTTATGTTAGAATGTCGTCCGCGTCGGCCCATCAATCGCGTTAACCTGCCGTTTATGTGGGCTAATTGCCGTAGAAAATTATGCGTGTTAGGATAGTTATGTTCGGATGCGTTGTTTCGGTAACTGCGTGTAGGGAGTAGTCATGCTGGCGGGAGAACGTTATTCGCGTGATTTACTCCATTCTTGCGATAGGCTCAGTGCCGTCGTGATTGCGTGTTATTATTGCTCGCGGTAATTCCGCATAGTTTTCCTCGCATTCGTTCTAGTGTTCTGCGCTATTTCGAGTATCTCGGCGTATCATTCTGCGCGTTACGAAAATCACTGCAGACAGACTATTGTATTCACCCGAGTGACTTGCGTTAGGCTTAAGATAAATAATTGGCGACAGAATTCTCGTGCGACTCTGTACGTTGCGTTCACGCGCTCCGAGCGTGACGTACCGTCCTCTCGCGATCTTTCCTGCGAGACCATATTTTCTATTTCCTTGATTATTTCGTGTTTACTGTCGATGTTCCATATTAATTATAAGTTTCAGCCTACGGTATTTCTCTGATCTAAGCGCAGCGTCTTCTGCGCGTTTGCTATACAATAATGTAATACTCCGTTCATTTCTGGCGTCCGCGCTATCATTATTTTATTTGTTTCATTTCTGACGCTCGCGTGATTGACTATTTGATTTGTTCGATTGACTGAAGTCGAATTGGGATTTATTATTTCACCCGCGAATTACTAAAGAATAAATGTTAATTTTGAATTGTTAATCGCTTGAGTTCGTGGCCTTATTTATTGTGTGTCACCCCGCCGGATATCGCGCCGCCCTTCATCACCCCCGCCCCAGCCCTTAGGTCGAGGCGAGCTAGCCGATTCCTCGCATATCCGCACGTTTCGTCTCGCGTCTCGTCTCGGTTTTCTTTCGCGATTTCGTGGACGCGGATTTACGCGTCTGGCGCCCAACAGCAAAATTGTTTCGCGAAGTGTCGGAGGTGCGAGGAAATCGTCGGAGAGGCCTGTCACTTTTCTCTCCGTTTCTCCTTTTGATCCGGCACACGTCCCGGCGCGGTCCGGGAGTGCAAAAAGCCGTGACAATATATATACATATATATTTTTTTTAATTAGACGACAATTTTTTGAAAATAACTGAATTTTTTTTAAATTTGAATTTCTTTAAAATTTTTAATTTACGTCGCAATTAATAATTTTAGTACTAGAAGACGGTCAGGACGACTTGCTAATTCAAGCTGCTGAAAATTATGAAAGGGAGCAAGCAGCGACTTTGGAAAATACTCAAAACGATACACAAAAAACGCATTATTCTGAAAATAAATATATTGAAAAAAATAAGAATGAGAAAAATAACTGTATTTTCTCAATGTTTTTTTTTTTTTTTTAAATACTTTTTCCTAACGCGAGCGTGACATAAGCCGCTTTTCGCACTTGTTTTGAGTGAGCAAAACGATCCATTTCGCAATGATGACGTAAGCGTTGAAACATGAAGCCATTTCTCAACTAGTGGAGAAATGAAATTGTAAAACAAGCGCGAAAAACGGCCTGTTTCACGCTTTTGTTAAGAAAAATAGTATGGACAACTCGTGGGAAGAGTGGTCGAGCCCAAATGAGTGTGATGGTCGCACTCGCTTCGCTCGCTTTTCCACTAGTTGTACAATATACTATTTTTATATGAAATTTTTAATCAATATCTTTTATTTTGTCTTGAGTATTTTCTAACTTCGCTGTTTGCTCCCTTTCTGATTTTACTGCTGCTCAAATCAGAAGTTCGTCCCGATCGTCTTCTAGAACTAAAATTATTATTGAGGATGTAAATTAAAAATTTTTAAAAAAATTAATCTATTTTCAAAATTATCGTCCAATTTATAAGAATATTTATAAAAATATATATATATATGGAACGTTCCATGTCAACCGGAACAGAGCCGTCTCCAAAATTCTATTGAACCGATTAAAATGGTTTAGAGCTTAAAATCTTTGTTTTTGTGTGCTTTATCAAATACAGTGTGGTAGGGTTGTGTTGGGTGATGTGCAACATGGAGTGATGTGCAACGTTTCCGATTCTTGGTCTGCATGTCGACATTTGACAGAACCGCATACTGCCATCTATTTGTATTAATAGTACCTTGTTTTAGATAAATAACTCGCGAGATGGCACGCACCCTGGTTTGCTGTACGAAAAGCGAGTTAAATTTCTCGAGCTCAATGTAATTTTCGTTTTTCTCATTCATAGTGATTTCGTGAATTGGTTTCAGTCATCTATAGGTAAATATTTTTACATTGTTAGTTTTTCAAGTACTTTTGATAAATCCAAAGCGATTTTGTGATTTCCTTACATTGTGTTGGTGTCATGCCAGTCCGCGCAAAATAGCGTGTTTGGGGTGATGTGCAACATGATGTGAAATGTGTCGACATGCAAGGTCGCAACTTGTGACAACTGCGATTCAGATGATGAAAAATAAAATTTTTTGGGTTTTTCCTTTCATTATATTAACTTTTAAGCGATAAATAAATAAGAAATCAAATAAAAAATGATTTTTTTTTAGGTCGATTACAACACAGTGAAATTTTTTGTTCACCATATTTCGATTAATTTGTATTTAAGAAGCCCAAATTTAACATTTAAGTCGATTGATGTCGATATTCATGCATTTTTTACCTTAATTTTATCTGTGTTGCACATTACCCCAAGAAAATTTGAAAATGCTAAAACAGACGTTTTTTTGAAAACTCGAAAAATTTTTAGGAAAAATTTAAAATTTTGAAAATCTAATCACGCAGAATTGTAGTATTTTCCTTCCTCTACATTATACAGCCATAATATATTCCAGAATTTGATTTTTGGATATGTTTTCCGAGCAACGCGTGAACGTCTTGCACATCACCCCACATAACCCTACTTTTGAAAATTCAATATGGCGGTCAAAATATGGCGCTTCATATGAGTTAAAAAAAACAAATCATATGATTAAATTGTTGTTTCTTTATGGAAAAAAGAGGATACATAGCTTGTGAGTAGATAGCACTAAGATTTAGATGTCTCTCAAAAAAATAAAAATAGCGGATCCAATATGGCGGACGAATTTTTCTTAAATTTATCAGATTCACTTGAAACTCGTTACTCGGGAGTTTTTGGGGTCGCTGATTACGAAATTGAAGTATATTACAGATTTGAAAAATTCAAAATGGCGGATCTAATATGGCGGACTGATTTTTTTAAAATTCATCGGATTCACTTGAAACTCGTTACTCGGGGGTTTTTGGGGTCGCTGATTACGAAATTGAAGTCAGTTTAAAGAAATTAAAATGGCGGATCCAATATGGCGGACTGACTTTTTCTTAATTTATCGGATTCACTTGAAACACGTTACTCGGGAGTTTTTGGGGTCCCTGATTACGAATCTAACGGTGAACTAACTTTTAACCAACACTAAATCTTCTTTGTCACTACATTAAACCTACTTTGATCTTATATAGAACCTATTTTGTCCTACAATGGACCTATTTTTCCTTACATTGAACCTATATTCTACCTAGGAGCGGTGAGCGTCGAGCGGACTGAGTCTTGTTTTAAACAGTTCGGCCTAGAGTTGCGAAACCCTAAAAACAAAAGACGATCAGCAGATCATCATTTCATTAACATTCCATTGTGTTGAGGTGGCCGCTCTGGACGGTCTGCACGACAGCGCTCGGGACGACAGCGCTCGAGACAGCAGCGCATACGCCATCTAATTTTATTAGAACCGGTTCCGTTCTACTTGCCTTCAGAGAGAGACGTCCCGCGTGCACACGTGCCTTAATTTTTACGATCCGCTATTACATTCTTTATATTAGTCCATTGCATCAATCTTGTGCATAACGTATCGTATCAGCCTATTACTGTATCTGTTCAATAAGAATACGTCAAATACATTCGTTCGTAACCAAGGTTGGTTGGATTATTACATCTTGCCTTTGTTGGATATATAGGATCCGCCATTTTAAATTTCTCTAAACTGACTTCAATTTCGTAATCAGCGACCCCAAAAACCCCCGAGTAACGAGTTTCAAGTGAATCCGATAAATTTTAAAAAAATCAGTCCGCCATATTGAATCCGCCATTTTGAATTTTTAAAATCTGATTTTAATTTCGTAATCAGCGACCCCAAAAACCCCCGAGTAACGAGTTTCAAGTGAATCTGATAAAGAAAAATTTGTCCGCCATATTGGATCCGCTATTTTTATTTTTTTAAGAGACATCCAAATCTTAGTGCTATCTACTCACAAGCTATGTATCCTCTTTTTTCCATTAGAAACAACAATTTAATCATATGATTTGTGTTTTTAACTCATATGAAGCGCCATATTTTGACCGCCATATTGAATTTTCAAAAGTACCACAAGTATTTGATAAAGCACACAAAAACAAAGATTTTAAACCCTAAACTATTTTAATCGGTTCAATAGAATTTTGGAGACGGCCCTGTCCCGGTTGACATGGAACGTCCCATATATATATATATATATATATATATATATATATATATATATATATACCGGGTGTCTGAGACCACCCGCTTACCCCTTTTCTTTCAAAAACTAAACATTTTAGAGAAAAACGTTCCAGACAAAAATTGTATGGTTTTGAGGGTAACATAAGATGGTGTCATTGATTTGACCTTGGGTGGCATCGTTAAGGACAGGTCAAGGACACCTTCAGTTTCTTAAATGGAACCCCCTATTTTTTATTGCATATTCTTATAGCTTATGTCGAGAGCTTTCCAAAACACTATAATTAAGTATTTTTTCATTAAATACTTTTCGAGTTATAAGGGTTGAAAGTTACAATATTGTGACATAATATTTTGTTAAATATTTATAATTCAAATTTCTTACTTTTTATTTTTGAAAACAATACGAATCAATTAATGTAAAGAAAACACAATTTTTTTACAGAAAAACTTGTGTAACTGTTTATTGCATATTTATTATTTTCTTAGCTTCTCACGATTCGGGGTGCTTGATTTGCGTGAGTCCCTTTGCCTCTCACGATTCGGAGTGCTTGATTTGCGTGAGTCCCCTTGCCTCTCACGATTCGGGGTGCTTGATTTGCGTGAGTCCCCTTGCCTCTCATGATTCGGGGTGCTTGATTTACGTGAGTCCCCTTGCCTCTCACGATTCGGGGTCGCGTCGCGCGTCGTGCGCGTAATGGGCCACTTTCCATGCACGTGTGACATAAAATGCTTTTTCAATAACTATCAATCACGCAATAAAAAAATCGGTACTGTTCTTTCATGGTATACGCTAAATTTAAGTCTTTGTCGAAAGTAATTCAATATGTACTTGGTGAATAGAGATTCTGTAAGAATGAAACTTAATGCATGAATATGAATGCCTACAGAAATTACACAGCGCGCAATAGTTTATTCCAGGTATTTTAGACATTGTTCTTAACAACGGTACAAGAATTACCATTATAAATGGCATTAAAATTGTTCTTCAGCTTTGTAGATTAGTGCGGTATCTACTGTGCCACATTACGCTCTTACGCAATAAGTTTTTCTGTAAGAAAATTTTGTTTTTTTACATTAATTGATTTATATTGTTTGCAAAAATAAAAAGTAAGGAATTTGAATTATAAATACTTAACAAAATATTATGTCACAATACTGTAACTTTCAAGCCTTATAACTCGAAAAGTACTTAATGAAAAAATACTTAATTATAGTGTTTTGGAAAGCTCTCGACATAAGCTATAAGAATATCCAATAAAAAATAGGGGATTCTATTTAAAAAACTGAAGGTGTCCTTGACCTGTCCTTACCCAGCGAAATCATGATTTCGACGTTGATTAGACGTCGATTCGATGGGATTCGATGGGTCATTTCTCGCTGGGTAACGATGCCACCCAAGGTCAAATCAATAACACCATCTTTTGTTCCCCTCAAAACCATACAATTTTTGTCTGGAACGTTTTTCTCTAAAATGCTTAGTTTTTGAAAGAAAAGAGGTGGGCGGGTGGTCTCAGACACCCGGTATATATATATATATATACCTATATATATACCTATATATATATATATATATAGATTATTAAAGAAAACAAATATTTGTTTGCTTTTGTTGTAAAAAAATTGCCTGGTGAATATTAAATAACACAGCCCCACAAAAAAAATGAAATTTCTGTCCGGCGGACCGGACTAGTCAATTCTTACGTATTTTGGGTCGCTGAATCCGAATCCGAGGTCAGAATTCAAAAGTTGGTTCGTTTTTTTTTCTAATCTCAAAAAACATACTTTTTTAGTACATTATTTGAGATGTAATGAAAAAGCGCGAGCTAGCTTCGAAATTCTGACCGTGGATTCGGATTCAAAAGCTTGAATTACATAACAATTGACTAGATTTTTTAATAAAAAAAATGGCAGATCCAATATGGCGGACTTAATATGGCAGATGTTTCTTCAAATTGATCCGATTCGCTTGAAACTTGGTACTCGGGGGTTTTTGTGGTCGCTGAGTACGAATCTGATGTCAGTTTTCCAAAATTCAAAATGGCAAATCCAGTACACCCGATGAGTTTTTGAAAATTGACCAGATTCGCCTAAAATTTGTTACTCGAGGGTTTTTGGGGTCGCTGAGTACAAATCTGATGTCAGTTTTCCAAAATTCAAAATGGCAGATCCAGTATACCCGATAAGTTTTTGAAAATTGACCAAATTCGCCTAAAATTTGTCACTCGAGGGTTTTTGGAATCGCTGAATACGAATCTGATGTCAGTTTTCCAAAATTTAAAATGGCAGATCCAGTATACCCGATGAATTTTTGAAAATTGACCAGATTCACCTAAAATTTGTTACTCGAGGGTTTTCGGGGTCGCTGAATACGAATCTGATGTCAGATCATAGCATAATCACACTGAAAATGCGGTTTTTCCCACATGACTCTGAGAAAGTACAAATCTTATATATATATATTTGACGTCCAAGACCACAATAGAGTCAAAGTATATCCATGACTTAATTTTTCTGCTCTCTCTAGGGTTAATCAACTTACTTGGAATGTACAGTTTATTGTCCCATCCTAATGCTAATCGTGGAACATAATTATGACATATAATAATGAGTATAATCTGTTAAAAATTAAGACACGAGAAAAATAGTTTCACACACAAAATTAGTTTCAATAATATACATATAAACTTTACAATAAAAAATTATTTAAATTACTTACTTATAAATTATATTACTGCCGGGTAAAAATAACTGTAATGCATGTGTAAGGTTGTTAAATCTTGGTAATGTCAGATATCCGAGCAGATTGAATTCACGAAAAGCTGAAATGAGGGTGCCAAAAAACTAGATAGGACAATATCTTCTACGCTGTAATGCAGTTCTGTCCTTGAATGTCCTTAACGCACTGTACAAAGCGCACTTGCACGAACACGTCTCATCGTGTCGAGAAAACTCGATGGGCACACACAGAGAAATGCCACAGAGAACACCATAAACGCGGGACTGCAATTAACACGAGCTATGCACACTGACGATAACCGCCACGTGCTCTTATAATACAATTACGACAACGTTAACTCGTGTAACCGGACGAACTTTCATCACGGTACTACCGCACGGCACGAGTGACACAACACAAGGCGACACAAAAGAAATGAGGTTATGAAACGAGAAACATCCGCGTAAACTATAATGAACGAGAGTATCACCGTGAGCACAGTTAATAAATCTCTGCCGGCACGAGCCGATCTTCTCGATCGCGACAACAATGAGACGACCGCCGATCGCGTGACAATGAACAAGATTAGCGCAAGCGTGAAAAGTAGTGTCGAAACGCTGGGTTGCGCGCAGATAGGAATGCGGGCGCAATCGGCGCTAAACAAAACGAAATCGAAATGATTATTACATGCAATTTAAATAATATGTCGGTCAGGAAAATAGTTTACACATTGCATATATGTAACCACTAATTACACTATAATCACTTAATTATATCATAAATTCACCGCTTTAATCATAAAATTGCGAAATAAATATATTGTAGTTAATTTTCTGATTTTTATTTTATTATTTTATTATATATAACATTAAAGCACAATTCAGCACAAGTCGCAAAATTTCATTCCCTGTCACGGTTCAAAAGTTATAGCGGTTTGAAAATTGTAATTCCTAAAAACTGCTTTCTTTAGATACTTGTGCTGCGTAAACTAACGATTTGCGGACATTTTGTCATTAGGAAAAGTTATTGTACTCACCGAGCACAACCCGGCACAACTTTACAAAATTTAAAAATGTAAAGTTTTTTTCTCACCCTCATTTCCTCCCTCTCTTAGCCCATTATTTTCAACCCATACAACTTTCTATGCATCTCCGGCCATTTCTTTGTTGTACTCATCTAGCGAAACTCAGCACAGCTTACAAAAGTTCGGTAAATGCGTTTTAAAAATAATTATTTGTTATTTTGTTTTTGAGATTTAATATTTTTTATCTGCCAAATGAAAAGAGATATCGAGTTTATTCCAATGGCACAACGTGGCACAAATTACTACCTATCAACCAAAAAAATTGGGTTTATTTCGGGAAAAGTGTGGGGCTAGTATAATATTTTTTTATTTTTTTTTTTAATTGTTATCGAAGTTATCAATCTCGCGTTTGCGGCACAAGTCAGCACAAATGCAGCACAATACGGCACAATAAAAAAAAACTGAAAATTCAAGAAATGCGGGGTTATCAAAAATTTTGTTTTGTTTTATTTTCTCGAGTACGCTTTGAGTTACAGAGTTGCGGTTTGCGGCACAATACAGCACAAACGTAGCACAATGTAGCACAATGATTAAAAATACAGAATTCAAAAAATGCGGGGCCAACTTCACACACGTCAGTTATTTCCCGAAAAATTGGAAAAATTTCTGATACAGGTTTTCAAAAAGATCGATAACAAAAAACTATACACATCTTGGCATTCCCCGGAAAATTCTATCCCTATTTCATATACTTTTGGTAAAAATTCGGTCCACTAACGAATGAGTAGTTTGCAGTCAGACAGACAGACATACATACAGACAGACGTCAGACACTTATAATAATAGATATTATGACGACAACGACAATGTCCGCCCGGTCTCGCCAACCGGGCCGGAGCGCGCCATCGCTTTTATTCACCAAAAATCTTTCTAATTACTTTCCCAATCGCGATCAGACCCTCAGAAACCCAGATGAAAGCTCGACCAAAGAATTCCTTAAAGTGTGGGTGCCAGGTGCGATTCCTCGCACCACGATACACAAAACGTAATTTTCTCGGGCATGAATCTAATCAAGGAATCGTAGGTGGAAGCAGAGAGGGAGCGTAGCGCAATTAACACATCCGAGTAACAAGAAACATAGAAATATATTTAATTAATGCAGATAACATGTGGAAGAAGGTAGGCGTGTTCCACGGCAAACAAGCAGAATCCGAGCCAAGCGTCCCGTGTCACCCCACGAGCGCGATACTCATTCCGTCGTCGAATTGCACAGCAATTCCAATCAGAAAGCATTTCGTACATTAATAATTCCCGACATAAGCCGCAACGAACTCTACCATGTCCCTCGAACGCGAAATAACTGAGCGCATTTACTCCCAACGGAACGCACAAAGTTACGCACTTACAACTAGCCAATTACTTACAACTAACGCGACAGGATTAGTACCGACAAACGCAAAAAAACCATTCACTTACAATTACCGCAAAAGTTAGTACCGACGAACGCAAGAACATTTACTTACAATTAACGCGAACATAATCGTAAACAATAACCGTGAGACACTCGCACGCGCGAGGGCAACTTCCCGAATTGACCGCGGATCGCCCGATCACGCGAGTCCCGAATAAACGCGAACCTCCCGATTACGCGAGTCCTGAATGATCGCGAATCTCCCGATTGCGTGAGTCCCGAATGACCGCGAATCTCCCGATTACGCGAGTCCCGAATGACCGCGAATCTCCCGATCACGCGAGTCCCGAAAGGGCGCAAAACTCAAAGGCGCCCGTCGCCACGGCGTGATCACGTGATGCTCACGAAGAGCTCATCTCGCTACGCATAGTATCCTCCACGCGAACGATTTTTACAACGCGAATCTTTGCGACATTCTCACAATAACGCGATACGATTATACGAACGAAGACTACACAATTACACGCACGCTGACTGTCGGCGGCCGTACGCTCGAATTCCCGAGACGGGCACTCGCGATCACTTTCCCGTACGGGCCCTCCCGCGGTATGGTATTCGGTATTATTTCAGTTACAGCGGATCTCATCTATTCTCGCGGCACAACGCGACTCCCGGGAGGGCCTTAGTATTTCTACAATCTTACGTTGCGGAGGCTGAGCAGTGGCCTTACGATTCGTCGCTCGATCCGACAGCTCGTCGTTCGGATCGCAGGGCTGGATGATACCTCGATGGCGGCTCGCACGACAGTAATTTGTCCTCGCCCCGGCGCCCCCGGCGGGACCACGCTGGGCCCGCGCGCGCCGGTGTTCCTAGCCCGTTCGGTGCTGCGCCCTGGCACTTTAGCGATCTCCCTAGTATCGCTGCGATCGCCGCGCCTGCCTAGAGCGCCCCTCGCAGCTGCTTTCCTCCGCCGGCGGTAGTTTCAAATTTCCACCTACGTGAGACCGGCTGTCCAGGGCGCGACTCATCGCCCGGTTATTCGACGGCCAGGCTGGCCGGGCCATGGCTCGTCGACCGGTGGCGGTATCCCGGTGGTGGCCCCGTTCCTCGACGGGGACATTTTTCGGGGCGTCCCCCATTTCGGGTCCCCCGTATTCGGACTGCAGTGTTTCAGTGCGGGCTGATCGTGTGCCTTGACAGGCCCTCTGCTGTTCCGGCTGTGGGTTCCAGCGTGACCCGTCCGTCAGCCGTCCGTCCTTGGAAGCTTCCGGCTGTCCACCTGAAAGTTCCTCGGCGCGGCATACGCCGTTACAAAATCCGGTGACCTGGCCATCTGCTCCGCACTCCCTCGTTACCTGTAAGTCTCGCTTAAACGATATTAGCCCTGACCTAAAACGCTTGCGCTCCGCCCGCCTCGGGCGGAGGCACCATCCCTGACGCCTCCCTCGGCCGAGCTCCCATCTGAGTTAAGGGACGTGACATTTGTCACGTCACAATACATATATAAAACATTAACATAATTATTTCTTAAACCACCTTTAACTGCAATAATTAAATTATTTATGTTTAACCAATTAATAATTTTTAAAATAAGTAATTTATCTGAGACTAAAAAGATATATACTTTATATATCCCAAGGAGGCCTTAAAGGGCGTTTTTAAAGGAACGTACCCAACCCTATCCAATTCTATCCAATTCAAGGGGGAAGAGGCGTTTTTCAAGGGACGTACCCAACCCTATCCAACTCTTTCCCTACTATTACCATTTTTTTTGGACCAACGGTTTAACGTCTCTTCCGAAAGACGGAGCCCAGTTTTCCATCTAGGGATAACTCTCTTCGCTAAATGGGGGAGACAGCGTTTTTATTGAGAATTCTCAGTAGCCTAGCGGGATTCGAACCCGGTTCTCCGGATTACGAATCTGGCGCTCTACCCACTAGACCAGCCGTCACCCCATTTACCTGAGACTATTTATTTATTTGGGTAATGTTTTTTGCAATAAAAATTAAAACTAATTTAGAATTACATCAACTGACCAAAACCTATTGGTCGAAATTAATAATGTCTCGATGGTTGATCCGAAAAGGTGCTGTGTGAATCTGACAAACCAAGTTGGCTCACAGTTTTTCAATGTTTACATCGGAAAGACGTTATATATATTGCCAGTCACGGTCGATTTAAAATACTTTAATTATTTATTTATTATTGAAGAAATTAATAATTATTTTCTACTAATTATTAATTTTTAAATATGTAGTAATTTATTTTTTACAAACTATTAAATATTTTAATAATAAAGAATGTAATTTCTTTTTTTGGTAAAGCAGCAATTTCTCGCGAAATAAAGTATTCTCTGCTAACAAAGACTTCAATTTATCAACAATTTACTGCTTTAAACGTTGTGTTTTGGTAAAGCAGCGACTTTCTCGCGAAATAAAGTATTCTCTGCTTTAAAAAAAAACGTAATATTAGTTGTTTATGCCTCTCAATACTCAAAATAGCTGCTATATCTTCGAAACTTTTTTTGTTAATAACTTTTTAACAAATAACAACCGCCGGCTAAAAACTTTTGAAGGTCACTCAGGAGGGTGACCTTGACAACATATGTCAAGGTCAAGGTCATCGGGGGGTGGTCCGTATTACTAAATAATTACCCTAAATAATATTAATTTTTATGTAATTAGTTATTTTTTGTGACTAATTACTAATTTGCTAATTCAATAAAAATTTAATTTCTTGTTATTGCTAATTTCATGAGTAATTAAAAAATAAAAAATTTTTGCCGATCCCTGCTTAAGGTAATGCTGGAGCCGTCTGTTTTACCGACATTTGTTGCTGTGACGTACCGTCGTATTAACTTGACAGAATTAAAAATTCTTCACCAGAATTGCAGTACATACATTAATGATTCGGGGGAACTTCGATTTTACATAGAAAATGAGAAAAAATTACGGAAATACAGATTTCCTTATCTACTTATATCTCAATATGGCGTCTCGATATTGCGGCGAGCTGTCAGCTCGTCACAAGATGTATTTCATATAAGAGATATAGGGGAGACCGGGGCAAACTTGACACTGGACTTTTTGCTAATTTAAATATATCGTAGAAACTTGCCTTTCCTACTATAAATGCGTCTTTATGTGCCAGTATTATCAACGGGATTTGATGACATTCTGAGTTATGGTGTAATTTTTAGCGCGATATAAGCGTTTTTGATGGTAAAAAGTAATTTTTCTGATCTCTCGAAAATTTCTACTTTTTCATCGAACTTTACTCTTGCAAACCTATATGTAAGTGATTTTCATGGGAAATTTGATGCTCTATATGAATCCGATATTGTTTTTAAATATTTTCAAAATTTTCATGTTTTTGAAGTGGCAAAAGTGAAAAACGACGTCCGGGGCAAAGTCAACACCACGCCGTTTCGTCGGCTCCCAGTAACAAACGATGCTTGTCATGCAGCCGTATGGCTTATGACAAATGTATGCGCACGTTCGATCGCGAGTTTATCTGCATTAATTGTTTTTCAGACATGAGTTTAGATGAAGATAATTGAAAGTTCAACAATTTTTGTTCTCATTATTTCAAATGATTGTTCTAGTTACTTTTTATATTCCGAATTTTTGTACTTTTTAAATACACAATAAACAATGTATTTTCATTTTCAGACAGTAAAAAATAAGTTCCAGATCAAATTGTGTCGATCAGACAAAGTGTTGAGTTTGCCCCGGCGGGGTGTTGAGTTTACCCCGGCATTTTTTAATTCGAAAATTTGTCTTTGCGTCACTTTTCCTTTCCTGGCGGCAAAACAAAGCGACGTACAGCAAAACTTTCTAAATCAATTTTGTACCTGAAAGAACACTCTTTAAATATATACCATTGAATTTGCCTAAAAATTTTAATTAAATATTAAAAATTGCCTTTGAAAAAATAGTGTCGAGTTAGCCCCGGTCTCCCTCACCATTGGTACGAACGCGAAAACAAGTTCCCCCGAATTGCACAAGAAAAACATCGATAAACCTCCCAAATCAAGATTTGGAAGCGTAATATAAAAGTATGATGTCGATGTGCATCGTGCGTATGTGTGCGTGCAATGTTAGGTGCTATCCTTGTCTATACAAGGACAGATATAGGTCGATAAAATAGAAAATGGTAATTTTGTCGGTTATACAGACGGCTCCAGCATCACCTTAACACTACAAAATGCGTGATAACAGTACAAAATTATCTTTTTCAAAAAAGGTTAAAAAAAAGACGCCAAGTACACGTAATGTATTTTGTAAATTCAAAAATTTAACCCCTAAGTGGTAACTTTATTTAATTCTCCTTAACAAAATTATATCACAAAATTATATTATTTAACTCAACCCATCAAGTGAGGGCCAGACTAGAGTCAAGCTCAACAGGGTCTTCTTTCCCCGCTAATTTTTCCAAGCCCGTTTCCTTGGCAGTGGTTTCGCTAGATAGTAAATAGTCAAACTCCCCGCCTGGCAGTGTCCTCGAATCGGATCACGCGGGAGTATTAACGGCGATCGGCCGCGAGGCCTCACGCCACTCTGACACGCTTGGCTCTAGAACACCGTGACCGCCGGGGCACGAAGCCCTCGAGGCACGCGCTCCGCCTAACCGAGTAAGTAAGGAAACAATCAAAAGAAGTGAAATCTTTAAATTGCGCCAATTGCAAAGAAAATATATAGATATATTGCTTTGAAAAATAATTGTTGTGCAACTATACTTTTAAAAAATAAAATCCAACTGGTAGATATCTTTGTGTTCCTATTAAAGGATCTTCCTATTCCAACCCAAGTGGTAATACCTTCTTAATTCTTTTTAACAAAATTATAATATTACAAAGATCATTTTAATCACAAAGAATTTAAGAGGTAAAAGTACAAAATAAAAATATTTAATTAAAATAAAATAAATAAATTTTTTTTGTAAAAAAACTTGGCGCTGCTAGACTTTGAAATTTAAACATTAAAATTTAAAGATTAGTACTAAGATTTTTGATTAAATAAAAAAATAATAAACATAATTTAAGGAAGAATGCGACAGGTGTAAAAAAGCAGCGCCAAGTTTTTTTACAAGAAAAATTTATTTATTTTGTTTTAATTAAATATTTTTATTTTGTACTGTTTAAATTCTTTGTAATTAAAATGATTTTTCGTAATATTATTTATTTTTTATAATTTAATTATTCACAAAATTAGCAATAACAATAAATTAAATTTTTATTAAATTAGCAAATCACAATTTTTTTTTAATTAGAGGTAATAATTCCCTTCTCGGGATACATGGCGTTTTACAGGGACGTACCCAACCCTTTACATAAATCCGTAAATTTTAAACCTGGCCATTATGCGACCTCACAGGATTAGTTAACCAGCCCTTCCTTTCTTTTATTAACCCTTTTGTCATCTTTCTCCATATCCTTCCTTCTGCTCCTTCTAGTTTCTATAGCTCTTCCCTCCCTTTTTTCCATCTGTTTTTCTTTGAAAACTTTTCCTCTCATCTTCCTTCTGTCTCGTCTCCTCTGTCTCCTGTCGCTCCTCCCTTCCAGACTCAGCGTCCCTTCTACAACAATCATAACAGTTAACAAAAAGAGACAAGACACTTACAAATCTTAAGCCCTGGCTCCTTCTCTCTCTCTCTATCTCTCCCCCCTCTACACCCTCTCCTGCAAGCTGCTCTTCCTCTTCCTTTTCCCCTTTACTCTCCTCACACTTTTCTCCATTCCTTCCTGTCTTTATTCCAGTATATCTCTTTTCCATTGATCCACAATCGGCTACTCGTGGCTACCGCTGAATTTCCTAGTCTTCTCTCTCTTCTTGTCTTTTCTCCTATTTTCCATCTCACGTGTCTTTCCTCTTTGGTCAGTTCCTCATCCACAGTTACCCCTTATCTCTTCTTCATTTCCCACTGTTTACTAAAAAGCTCCTTTTTGTCTTCCTCCTCCTCCATTTCCATTATCAGCAACTCCTTCTTTTCTTCTCCTTTTATCTCCACCACAGCTTTAACCCCCACCTTCCTATCCAACGCCATCTCAGCTATAATCTCCATAAATTCTTTCCTTTCTACTGGTCCTGCTCCCTCTATTCCGCTCCATACCAGGGATCTTTTTTTCTTCGCCGCTCTCTCTCTATCCTCCCTATGCGCTCTCTCTCTTTCGCTTCTTTCTCTCTTGACTCTTATTTTCTCTTCTCTTCTCTTCACCATCTCCTATGCGTTTCTTTTCTCCTTCTCTGTGCCTCTTCCATTCCACTCTTCTTCTCTATCTTCTTCTCTTCCTTCTTCTCCATCTGCACTCCACACCCTCCTTTCCACCTTGCTCGACGATCCATCTTCGCTCTCTCTTTCGCTCCGCTTCTTCTCCTCTTCCGTTTTCTTTGCATTATCCTCTCTTGCGTGTCTCTTCCTTTTCCTTTTCCTTTACCTTCTCTGCTCCTGTCGAATTTCCTTGATTCTTCGCTTCTCCCCTCCTCCTCGCTTGTCATCTCCTCCCACCAACTTCTACTCCTTTTCCCAGCCATCCTCCTCCTTCCTCTGACCTTCTCTCGGCATCCTCACCTCCTTATCACTCCGCTATCTTTCTTGCCTCTTCCGCTTCTCCAATCTGTGGTCCTCCCTACGTTCCTGAGTATTTCCGCCACTTTTCCTATCTCCTTTCTCTGTCCACCAATCCTGCCTCAGTCCGCTTTTCCGCCACTTTTTTCCTTTTTCTTCCTACAAGCAAACTTTTCTCTGATCCTACCCTTTCTCATTCTTTCTTGCTTTCTCCCTTAACCTCGACACGTGTACGTATGTATATGTATGCCACCTGTCTTTAAATCACAAAAATTACTAATTGTATAAAAATTAATAATATTTAGGTAAAAGTGAATTACAGATTATTTAAAGAATTCGTGATTTGTCGGAGAAAAATTTCTAGTTCGTGAAAGTTAGTATTTAGGTGAAAATAAATTAAATTCTTTTGCAAATTGGTAATTAGTAGAAATAAATTCTTTATCCCTCTCTAAAAAAGGCGTGCAAAGTCGATACTCGAATATATCGCGGTTATAGTTGTCGCTTTTCCGCGATGCCGATTGGTTCTTTCGCTGCGCTTACTTCATTTGCTGCTGTCATCGTATATTTTGACAGTTGTGTGTATCAAGGAGTTAATAGTATAATAGTAATAGCATAATGTTAAAGCTAAACAGCGCGCGCGAACCGCGCGTCTGTGGTGTCTAGTCCCTCTCTAAAAATGGCATGTTAACTGACTTAACTGAGTTAATTTTATTTGTATCGAAGAATTGAGGCCTCTTTTCCGCGATGCTGATTGGTTGTCTTGAATTTTGCATTGCGGCGTGTTTCAATTGTGTCGCTTCTGTGGCTGTCAATTTCGAAAAATTTTTGCTAAATGGCGCGCGCGTAGCGCGCGCTTGTAGTGTTCTAGTTATTAAAATAATTAATAGTTTGTCAAAAATAGTGAGACACCTGTCGTGAGACAGGTTAGTTTTACTCTACTGATGACCAGTCATTGCGATAGTAATCCTGCTCAGTACGAGAGGAACCGCAGGTTCGGACATTTGATTCACGCACTCGGTCGAGCGGCCGGTGGTGCGAAGTTACCATTCGTGGGATTATGCCTGAACGCCTCTGAGGCCGTATCCTCTCTAGTCAAAGGTGGCAATGATATCTCTAGGAGTCTCGTGAGTTGAAAGGCTCAAAACAATGTGACACACTACTAGGCGGCTGGTCTTCGCGGGCCGGTCGTCGCACGAGCTCGGTTTGCCGTACGGCGCCTCTGCCCGTCGTCGGGATCTCACCGCTTACGACGGCACGGCGTCTAACGGTCGAACATGAGTTTCGCGAGTTCGATGTCGAGACTCGGAATCGTCTGTAGACGACTTAGGTCTCCCCAGGAGTCTCTATATGTGGACGACGTCGTGGCCAGTGTCCGCACCGTCGAATGAGCTATCGCGTTTCGCGATCAATTACTCGAATTATTTCGGAGTGCCGGCTTTGAGTTGCAAAAATGGGCGAGCAGCTATCCCGCCGCGTTGGAGGGGCTCGACCCAGAAATCTGCAGTCAGACGATGCTTTCTTTCGAATCACCCGAAGATCACGCGCTTAAGGTTCTAGGCCTTTGCTGGCACTCGCAGTCGGATAGTTTCGGGTTTCAAGTTAACCTTTCAACGCGGAAATGCACTAAGCGCATTATTTTATCGGAAGTGGCGCGCATATTCGACCCGTTGGGATTCTTAGCTCCGCTGACGTTCACCGCGAAGAGACTGATCCAACGCTTGTGGACCCTGAAGCTTGAGTGGGACGACAAACCTCCGTTAGATGTTCGTCGCCAGTGGGAACGCTATCAATCGGAGTTCGACGCGCTGGCCTTTCTTCGTATACCTCGTACATTTCCCGCGGGCGATAACGTTTTCGTCGCGAGTTACACGGCTTTTGCGACGCGAGCGAACAGGGATATGGGGCCGTAGTGTACTTGCATATTGTCACTTCTTTGGAGAAGAAAATCGTAATTCTCTGCGCCAAATCTAAGGTGGCTCCGTTACGCGCTATCTCGCTACCTCGCTTAGAGCCCTGCGCTGCGTTGCTTCTCGTTAACTTAATCGCTTACGTCCGTCAGGTCCTACGAGGACACATAGACATTGATGAAGAGTACGCCTGGTCCGATGTCAAGGTTGCTCTATATTGGATCCGTTCTTCCCCGCACCGATGGAAGACCTTCGTTCGTAATCGCGTTGCTCGGATACAAGAGAAGATCTCAGTATCGGCTTGGGGTCATGTCGCCACCGAATTCAATCCAGCCGATCACTGCTCACGTGGACTTTTTCCTCGCGAACTCGTGGCTAATTCAATGTGGTTGAGAGGCCTGGAGTGGCTGGCGGATTTCGAGTCCCGCGCCGAGCCTGTTCTTCCTGAAGAAGCTCTTCCATGCAAGGAAGAAAGGATCGTAACCCTCGTCGTTGCGCGCGATACGCCTCAAGCCCTATACTGTTTATTAGACAGATTTTCGTCGTTAGATAAGATTTGTAGAATAGTAGCGTACCTCCTAAGATTTACAAGTCGATCCAGGGCCAAGCCGGTGCCCGCGACCTTGGCCGTGGATCAACTCGAAGCGCATTCAGCGTTATTAGTTATAGTAAAAATCGTAGAATCGGAATTCTTTCGCGAAGAGATTGATCGAATTAGAAACGGGAAGAGACTACTCAAGCCTCTTTTCAAACTCGCTCCTTTTCTGGACCCAACGGGTATCCTCAGGGTGGGCGGCAGGCTCATTGACTCGGGATTGACTTTCGAGGCCAAACACCCTGTGCTGCTACCAAATAAACACCGACTTACCGAGCTCGTTATAGAACGGGTACACCGTACGCATTTACACCCAGGTAGACGCACGCTCCAGTATTTGCTCGCCTAGCGGCTTTGCTCCCTTCAGCCCCCCATGGCAGACCTCCCGGTCGAAAGGGTCAGTGCCGTCAAGCCATTTTCGATTAGCGGTGTAGATTTCGCGGGACCGTTCTCGATAGTTCCTCATCGAGCTCGGGGAGTCTCCTCCTTTAAGGCTTATGTATGCCTATTCGTTTGCTTCGCGGTTAAGGCAATCCATTTGGAAGTCGCTCTTTCACACTCCTTTCAAACTCTTTTCTTGCTGCGCTGCGACGTTTCGTGGCCCGTCGCGGACGCTGCTCGTTCCTATATAGCGACTGCGGCACTAACTTCGTGGGAACAGCGCGTGACCTCGAGAATCATATGCGCCTCGCGGCGGAACGAGAAAAAATTAGATGGTCTTTCAATCCTGCCTCCGCGCCCCACTTCGGGGGTCTCTGGGAGTCGGGAATCAGGTCGTTTAAGACACACCTTCGGCGGGTGGTAAGGAATCAAATTCTCTCGATAGAGGGGTTCACGACGGTCCTCGCGCAGATAGAGTCCGTCCTGAATTCCAGGACCTCTGCCCTATGAGTACCGATCCATTAGATCTCGAGGTGCTATCCCCGGGCCACTTTCTCACCATGGAGCCTCTTGTGGCCGCTCCCTCTCCCGACGTAACTCTGCTGCCGGTGAATCGTTTGGGTCGATGGCAGTTAATACAGCGGATCTACCAAGATTTCTGGAAACGCTGGCATAATGAGTATCTCAATACGCTGCAACAGCGTCCCAAATGGTGGACCGCAGCCAATCAGCTTAACGTAGGTTCGTTAGTCCTCATCAAGGACGACAACGCGTCCCCGCTACGTTGGAAGCGGGGACGTGTGGAACAGTTACATTCGGGTAGCGATGGCGTCCCGCGGGTCGCCACGGTCCGGGTGGTGGACGGCTCGATCTCGCGCCCCTTGGTAAAATTGTGCCCCTTGCCGATAGGCACATCACCACGGGCCACGAATTTGGAGTAGTAAAATACAAGCGTTGTATTTTGGTGGGCGGTATGTTTGGAGCTCACGTGTACATATTAGTTGTTAAGTTAATCGTTTAAGTTTTGCGTTACATATTAGTTGATAAGATGCTTTTTGTATTAGCTTGTATTTGTTAAAGCGTTACCGTCGGTAACCTAAATTTCGTGTTTAGTGACTCGCGCGGAATGTTGGCGGATCGCGATCGTTAGCATGTCAATATTCGCGCGACTCACCCGACTCGTGCTGCCCGCCCGCGAGTGGCATCCCCAAATAATGGGAGAAATTGGTACTCGTTCGCGCAGTACTTTACAGGTGCGCGAGTCAGAGAGTGTCGGAAGGATTACTCATCGTTCGGACGTGATCGTATTAACACACATTCGGACACCATCAAATCAACTCATATCTCAGACGTAGCCGAGTCAATTTCGCACCGCGCATGATACTTATTTGGAAATCGTCGAGTGCGAGCAACGAATCTGTCACCGTGCCTTGCCTGCCTGCCTGCCTATTGGCACGCTTCCGCCTGCCATTACCATTCTTGCACGCTTTGCTCCTCCCACTACCAAGGAGGGCTCGCAGCCGAAGAAAGGACAAGAACGATTAAAAAAGCATTGCCAGAAAAGGGCTGGGCAACGATACGGTGAGTCGCTTTTGCTTGCTTTAGTCGTTCTGCGTTTCGTTTAAACCTCGTGAGGGAACGGTCCCTCTGGTCCTTCGAGTATTAACGCATGGAACAATCGCGAATCCGGGGAGGGCCTTTTTTATGTGGGGAAAATCTTCGAAAAGACTCCCCGCCTCTCGGGCTCAAGGCGGGGTTGTGCCGGATTCTACGGGCGCTTATCGCAATTACGGGGGATACTCCAGGAAGGCCGAAGCCCTCCTGAGCCTGCCCCCAGCGCGACGTCGCCCATAGCCTACCGGCTAAAACCTCCACAAGTCTTTGTGGCGCCCTTCTGGGGGGCTCTTAAGGAGCCCCCCTGTCCTTAGACAGAAAAACTAATAAGTAGGTGGCTGGGTGGACTAATCCCAGCCAACCACCCCCCCACTCTGAGGGTGCTGACCCATCGGGGGGCGCCGTAGCAACCAGTCACGGTCAGCTGTGACGCGTGGTGAGCCCGCACCACGCGCCACCCCCAGGCGGTAAAGGAGAGGGGGCAAACGCAACTCGCCGGCAGCGAGCCGTCGGGGGACGCCGGGGAAACCGGTCGAGCCTTGCCATCTGAGAACTACGGCCGTCGGGGATCGGCCCCGGCACCAGTCAGGCCCGCCACCGAGAAAAGCGGAGCCCCTCTCCCCACCGCGCCCTCCTGGGAGGGCAGAGGGCCCGGGCCAGGGACCTGAGTCCCCAGCCCTGGCCCCCAGAGGGACGGAGGAGCATCCGTGACGGGGACCCCGCCCAAGCAACCCTTCGCCCCTCAACTTATCGGCGAATTACTTCTGCTTTCGAGGGAGAGGAGGAGCCCCCGTCCGAGCGCGTTCGCCCGAGCGCCCCCTCCGCCTCGCACCCTCCGCCGACCTGCTCGGCACGAAAAAAGCGGCAGAGGGGCGGACTTCCGTCCACCCCCGTGCCACCCAACCCCCACGCCGCACACATCCCTCCAACCCGGAGGTGCCGAGGACTTCCGAAGGAAGTTCTTGTTGTCCTTCTCCTTACTCCATCTAGGCCGGGAATTTAATCTTCCCAATCTAATCCTCGCTCTCACTTAAGGACGAGGACGAGTCCTTGTCCCCGCTTGAGGGGGGAAGGGAGGCGACTTCACTCTTCCTCGTCCTCTCGTCCGCGACAAAGTTATGTCGCAGAAGGAGATGAACGCTGCCTACCTTTCCCTGCTTTTCTCCCTCACCCCGGTCGTCTTTGCTATTACAGCCGGGAGGGAGAGGCAGAGATCCCAGGTTTAGGTCTCTGCTACATAGCCTGTGGAGGGGATAGAATCGCGTCACGTGACGCTGACGCACACAAGCCAAGCGCCCCGTGTACATGTGCGCTCGGCCAGCTTCGGCCAGCTAGAGAGAGCAAACATGCTATGCTCTTTTTCTTTCTCTCTTGAACCGGCGCGTCGTCAGCCTCGCAGACGAAATACGTATTACGTATATTAGCGGCTTGACTGTCGCGTGCTTCTTTTTACACTAGATGCGATCAGATGCGATACACTATCATATCGCTTAATGATTTTACAATTTAGAAGTTAAAATCATTAATTAATTAAATTACAATTTCTTGTGTATGTAAAAAGTATTAACTTAAAAACAAAACCGAGAACTTGATTCGCCAGTAAATAATTAACAATCAGCACAGGAGTTGTGTTCGACCAAACTGGCAATTTTATTATTCAAAAGACGCTACGTTTCGACCGCAAAATTCGGTCCTTTTCAAGCGTGTATAACTCACAAATATTATTTAGTTAGACATAGTTGCCAAAATACGCTGAATCTAAAAACTAAACATCAGATTTTGTAGAACGCGACAAGCAGAATAAGTCCAGAAACATTATACACTGGGCAACAAAATTATCGCAACAAAAATTTTCGTAAAAAATTTGCCCAACTTCAAATAAGCACAACTTCGCAAAAAATTGTCATATCTGAAAGTTTTTTTTTTTTCATTTTAAAGGGTGAAGTCTGTACTTTAAGGAACCATAGTCAGATTTTGAATTTAGCCTTTCCCCATCCCGCCGTTCTTCCAAAAGTAAGGACGTATTACGTCTCCAAAAAATTGCATACTTTGACACATTCTACGGAGTAAAATGAATTTTTTTCGTAACTATCATAGCAACTACTGTAAAATATAGACTTTTCCCTGCAAATTAAAAAAAAAATAAGTCCGTACGATTTTTTTTCGCCGAGTTATGGCTGATCAAAGTTACCTATGCATTTTTGTGCATTCAATCACCGCCAACATTAGCATTACCCGATGGACACTACGGGGAGGTTGCTGGTCGGATTTTGCCCATCGTGTGTGTGCGTGCGTGCGTGCGTCGTGTTAGCAGAGATTTGCACAAACTAATTTTTATTCAAACGAGGCATTGTTACGATTTTGTCTTTTGTTTTCCGAAAGAACGATACAATACAGTGATCGCAATACTGTGAAGTTACTTAGAGAAGTAATGTACTGTGAAGTTACTTACTTCAGTATTACAAAACTTCACAGTATTGCAGTCACTGTATTGTATTGCTCATTCAGAAAACAAAAGACAAAATCGTAACAATGCCTCGTTTGAATAAAAATTAGTTTGTGCAAATCTCTGCTAACACGACGCACGCACGCACGCACACACACGATGGGCAAAATTCAACCAGCAACCTCCCCGTAGTGTCTATCGGGTAATGCTAATGTTGGCGGTGATTGAATGCACAAAAATGCATAGGTAACTTTGATCAGCCATAACTCGGCGAAAAAAAATCGTACGGACTTATTTTTTTTTTAATTTGCAGGGAAAAGTCTATATTTTACAATAGTTGCTATGATAGTTACGAAAAAAATTCATTTTACTCCGTAGAATGTGTCAAAGTATGCAATTTTTTGGAGACGTAATACGTCCTTACTTTTGGAAGAACGGCGGGATGGGGAAAGGCTAAATTCAAAATCTGACTATGGTTCCTTAAAGTACAGACTTCACCCTTTAAAATGAAAAAAAAAACTTTCAGATATGACAATTTTTCGCGAAGTTGTGCTTATTTGAAGTTGGGCAAATTTTTTACGAAAATTTTTGTTGCGATAATTTTGTTGCCCAGTGTATAAATAAAAATAACTTACATATTGGAGTGTTAATTACAAGAAATAAAAGACAGTTTAACTACATTTCCGTTGTCCGTATTATATCGGAGGGACGAGTCCCTATCGTGCGATGGTGAAATTGCGACTGACAAGAAAGGACAGAACAATAAACATTGGCTTCGAATTTTTCTGAAGTAAAGAGAGGGAAGTAGATGAGAAGGGGATATTACGTTTTCTTTATGATATGTTCATAGAGAGCATTGAGACTCTCCGTGTCATTTTGCATATTAATAGTGTTGTCCGATTTTTTAATAAAAAACATCTCGGCTAATTCCCTCTTTCTAATCAGTTTTTCTTTGTGCATTATCTCTGGATTCCCCCAATCAAAGTCATGTCAACGGGATATTCGATGTTCTAACTACACTAACTACAGAGTATTTGCCAGCTGGTTTTCTGATATCCTTCTGGTGTTCTTTCAGACGCGTGCAAAGATGCCTTTTTGTTTGCCCTATATATATAGCATTACAATCTTTACACTTGATCTTGTATACGATTTCCGTTTGTTTCAGATCATCAATTTTATCTTTACCGCGTTTAATCAGGCAATCTAATTTTTTAGGAATTGTGAACAGAGACATAATATGGCACTTTCTCAGCGTGTGATTAATATTCTATATTAATATTCTAATATTAATATTCTATTGCATATAAAAATTGCAGTAAAGTGAGATCAGTGGACATGATCAGAAAACATGTGGACCTGATACTTAAAGTTTTTAATGATTATCATCCTAGACTCAAATTTACATACGAAATTGAAAATAACGGGTCTCTTAACTTCCTCGATACAACTGTCATTAGAAATGGCAATATTCTGCTAACGAATTGGTATCGAAAACAAACGTTCTCGGGAAGATATACAAACTTTTATTATACAAGTTGAATACCATCACAAGTCTAGTTGATCGTGCGATGCGATACTACTTTCTGATAAAAGATTCCATAGCAATAATATGAAAATAGTCAAAGACATCTTAAATAACAACAATTTTCCAAAACAAATTATTATAATAAACACATTTTAAATAGGTTACACCTCTTAAAAACATGTGATACTTCACATAACATCTCCACGAACAATAAAACAGACTTTGATTTAAAGAGGTGCATGCCGTTACCATACATAAAGGGTTTAAGCGAAAATATTAATCACACGCTGAGAAAGTGCCATATTACGTCTCTGTTCACAATTCCTAAAACATTAGGTTGCCTGATTAAACGCGGTAAAGATAAAATTGATGATCTGAAACAAACGGAAATCGTATACAAGATCAAGTGTAAAAATTGTAATGTTATATATATAGGGCAGATAAAAAGGCATCTTTGCACGCGTCTGAAAGAACACCAGAAGGATATCAGAAAACCAGCTGGCAAATACTCTGTAGTTAGTGTAGTTAGAACATCGAATATCCCGTTGACATGACTTTGATTGGGGGAATCCAGAGATAATGCACAAAGAAAAACTGATTAGAAAGAGGGAATTAGCCGAGATGTTTTTTATTAAAAAATCGGACAACACTATTAATATGCAAAATGACACGGAGAGTCTCAATGCTCTCTATGAACATATCATAAAGGAAACGTAATATCCCCTTCTCATCTACTTCCCTCTCTTTACTTCAGAAAAATTCGAAGCCAATGTTTATTGTTCTGTCCTTTCTTGTCAGTCGCAATTTCACCATCGCACGACAGGGACTCGTCCCTCCAATATAATACGGACAACGGAAATGTAGTTAAACTGTCTTTTATTTCTTGTAATTAACACTCCAATATGTAAGTTATTTTTATTTATATAATGTTTCTGGACTTATTCTGCTTGTCGCGTTCTACAAAATCTGATGTTTAGTTTTCAGATTCAGCATATTTTGGCAACTATGTCTAACTAAATAATATTTGTGAGTTATACACGCTTGAAAAGGACCGAATTTTGCGGTCGAAACGTAGCGTCTTTTAAATAATAAAATTGCCAGTTTGGTCGAACACAACTCCTATGCTGATTGTTAATTATTTACTGGCGACTAAAGTTCTCGGTTTTGTTTTTAAGTTAATACTTTTTACATACACAAGAAATTGTAATTTAATTAATTAATGATTTTAACTTCTAAATTGTAAAATCATTAAGCGATATGATAGTGTATCGCATCTGATCGCATCTAGTGTAAAAAGAAGCACGCGACAGTCAAGCCGCTAATATACGTAATACGTATTTCGTCTGCGAGGCTGACGACGCGCCGGTTCAAGAGAGAAAAAGAAAGAGCATAGCATGTTTGCTCCCTCTAGCTGGCCGAGGCTGGCCGAGCGCACATGTACACGGGGCGCTTGGCTTGTGTGCGTCAGCGTCACGTGACGCGATCCTATCCCCTCCAAAGCCTATCCCCTCCACAGGCTATGTAGCAGAGACCTAAACCTGGGATTTCTGGGGAGAGGTCCTCTCCTATCTCCTATTGCCTCCCGGAGGGCACGACGCTCATCGGCCCACGCTGGACAATGTTCCGCTTGTTCAATGAATCAAGCCGGCGTTCTCGCGCCGTTTTCGCGGGATCCGAGCTTGGTCCCGTGCCTTGGCCTCCCGCGGATCTTCCTTGCTGCGAGGCTTCCGTGGCGGCGCGAGCCGTCGTGGTCGTCCTCTTCGGCCGACTCTCTCAACCGCCTCGACGTCCTAACCTTGGAGCGCGATCTTGTTGCACGATTGCGTTCACGGTTATAAAGCGTGATTGCATTTGTGCGATCATCTCTTCGTTTCGTCCGCGTATATCTGGTGTCATGTGTGCGAGACTTATTATACAGCTTATTAGTACACTAATAAGGTGGATAAGACGTCAGATTTACAATCAAACAAATGCGCCTGGTTGCCGAAACCAGGATACATCCAATCCAATGTGTCCGGTTACTTCAACCAGAATGCAACTAACCAAATTTGTCTGGTTACTTTAATGAAAATTATGGATCGTTCATTTCTCACCAGACAGTCAGGTTGTTTCAACCAGATTTCCAATTAATTCAACCAAATTTTTTTTTCCGTGAATGTAATTTTTGCTTTTCACATTCATAGTGATTTCGTGAATTGGTTTCAGTCATATATAGGTAAATATTTTTATATTGTTAGTTTTTCAAGTACTTTTGATAAATCCAAAGCGATTTTGTGATTGCCTTACATTGTATTGGTGTCACGCCAGTCCGCGCAAAATAGCGTGTTTGGGGTGATGTGCAACATGATGTGAAATGTGTCGACATGCAAGGTCGCAACTTGTGACAACTGCGATTCAGATGATGAAAAATAAAGTTTTTGGGGTTTTTCCTTTCATTATATTAATTTTTAAGCGATAAATAAATAAGAAATCAAATAAAAAATGATTTTTTTTTTTTCAGGTCGATTACAACACAGTGAAATTTTTTGTTCACCAGATTTCGATTAATTTGTATTTAAGAAGCCCAAATTTAACATTTAAGTCGATTGATGTCGATATTCATGCATTTTTTACCTTAATTTTACCTGTGTTGCACATCATCCCAAAAAAATTTGAAAATGCTAAAACAGACGTTTTTTTTTGAAAACTCGAAAAATTTTTAGGAAAAATTTAAAATTTTGAAAATCTAATCACGCAGAATTGTAGTATTTTCCTTCCTCTACATTATACAGCCATGATATATTCAAGAATTTGATTTTTGGATATGTTTTCCGAGCAACGAGTGAACGTGTTGCACATTACCCCACACAACCCTAAAAATTTTGATATCTGACACAGGATTTTTGAGAATTTTTTCAGATTTTTGTAGCCATCGATAATGTTAGTTTAAAAAATTATAACTAAATCAATTTCATAAAAAAAAAAATCTTTAAAAAAATCTGAGTGCATGTTAGAGTAAGAATAATAACATAAAAAAATCATCGATCAAATCCAAGAGGTCGAGGGTCAAACCCAGGTTGATTTGGCATGAAATGCCCCATATGTAAGTCGCAACTTTGACGCAATGGACTTTACGTTAATCATTAATATCTTCTTAACCATAAGCAACACAAAAAATCCCTTTTAAGGGCTGAAAGTCCTAACAACATATTTAATTCTGATTGCGATTAAACGTCTCCGATACGTCACATATCGTAGTTATAATATGCCAAAATACACTAAAAATAGCCTATTTTTGCAACTTAACTGCAAATATCTCAAAATTGTGATGTGATAGAGCAATTTGGCAAATGGGGTCGTTCTCTGCGTCCAAAAGACTATCGAAGGCTCATTCTTGTGTTTTTTTTGTTGTACAATGTTATATTAAGATCATGAGAAAAATAAGTATAACATGGTCAGGTAAAAATACATTATTAGATATAAAAAAATCTAATAATATATGCAATTTAATATAATTATATATAATAAAATCTAAAATTTGGCGCTATATGATCTTATCTTTATATAATCATATTTATGGCTTGACCTTATTATATATGAGGGTAAATCTGGTCGAATATGAATATATAAACGTGGGCCAAACGAGTAGGCAATTGCAAACAAGAATCAAGGAGCATCGTAATCATATTAATTGGAGTACTCCGAATCATTCTGTCATAACTGAACACAGATTAGAATGGAATCATGATTTCGATTGGAATAACGTTGAAATCTTAGATAATGAATCCTATTGTGATAAACGTTTGATTTCGGAGATGATATGCATAAAAAGGCAGGCGAATGGTTTGAATTTACAGACCGATGCGGAGGGTTTACCGGACGCGTATTTAAATGTGATCGAGAGACTGTCTAAAATTTAGAACAACTTTATGCGAGGGTTTATTCCCTCCTCTGGTTTATACACCAGTCTCTATTATGTTAACCTTCCCACCTATGCCTCACTCATTCGCGACGTTTCGAACCGTGAAGTTTGTTGTTACAATGCGATATTCCGGTCTGCAATTGCTCTGTAAGTAAATCCATTAGTTATCTGATTTTAACATGGAATGCCTTTACCACATTGCGACTCCGTTTGATGGTACAGGTAGGGCTTTCGAATCTTTCTTACCCACCTAGTCTTTCAACCTGGCGAGATTATTTCTAAGATGCGAGAGATGTGGAGCGAGTGCTTACCGGCGTATCTGGAATTTCGGCAACGGTACATCCATAGAATTTCAATCCTGGTTTTTTTAATTTTTGACTGCGTCTTTTATACTTTGTTCGTCTATTGACTACGCCTTATACTTGACTTCTTTTTGATTATGCTTGTAAATCTTCGTATTTGACTTTATGTAACTTTTAACGCTGAAGAGGACACGAACAATGTGTCGAAACGTAAGTTAATATAGCTCGGTTTGCCCAGTGGCTCCCTCTATAAGAGGAGGGAGAAGACTCCCTCCCGCCTCCGGGGAAAGGCGAGGGGAGTGCCGGATTTTTACCGGCTAAAACCTTCGGGTGTCCTTCTCGGCGCGTTTTTGATGAGGAGGGGGGCCCCGGAAAACGCACTGATTCGTCCAGGACCCCCCTTGCGCCACGCCCGGTAACTGGGCGTCTATCCCGGGGCATTTGAAATGCCTCATGGCCTTTGTAAACCTGGCTCCGAGTGGCGGGTTGAAGGGACTGCCCCAACCCGCCACCCCTCGCGTTGAAGGGGTTATTGCGACGGGCGCGCGGTTACCCCGCCCGCGCGCCCGCGCCCTCCGTTACTAGTTCCCCTTCAATATGTGGAGAACTTGGCTTCTCGCAAATCCGATGACTCGCCTCCCGGTGAGGGGGGCAAGAACTAGCATAAAGGAGGGGGGAAGACAGAGCCGTCAGGTAGCGTAGCGACGGCGGTGCTTCCACCTCTAAGAGGTGGGGAGCGGGCCTCGAACCATAGATCGTAAGGCCCACGGCAACCGCGGCGCCTTAGCCGACGGGTGTACATCCCCCGCTCTTTGTCGTCATCTGTCCTCCTCGGTTGAGGAGGACGCTACGAGAGAACGACGACCGCCGCGTAAGCGCGGCAATCGCGGTCCCTCATCGTCGCTATCGCCGTCGGACGGGGAGCGGCAGCAGCAGAGGGGACGTCGCCGCCCGCGCGACGGCGCGGAGCACGCCGACGCAACGGCGGCGGGGACGACCGTCGTACCCGGTTTCTCGTCCCGTCGTTCCCGTTCCCACGACTACGTCGTAAGCGTAGTTGCAGCGGTGGTGGTGGCAGCGGTGGTGGCCGTCCACTGTTTTTACTGTCGGGAGGGGGGGTAACTTCCCACTTCTAACGCGTTCAGCCGCCTGCTTCTGCGACATAACTCGGCCGCAGAAGGAGGCGAACGCCTTTCACTTTTCCTCCCCCCGAAACCCAACCGCCGTTGGACAAAACTCCAGAGTGTCTAGCGCCGTGTCCGTCTCCTCCGGGCAGTGGTGGCAGCCGGTGGTGCGCTCCTTCCCGATGCGACACAGGTACTCCCCGAAACATCCGTGTCCGGTGAGCACCTGCGTTGCATGAAACGACAGTCCGCTACCCTTTCTTCCTACCCAGTCCCGTAAGACCGGCTAGACGGCTTCGCGTACCCTCCTCCCCGAAAAATGTGCCTCGAGTCGAGAATTCAGGAACATCTGGCGAGGAGGTCGATCGGCGGAATACCGGCGAGGGCCGTCACCCCCACGTGCGAGACGGTCCTGTACGCCCGGGCTGCCCGACTCGCGATGAGCCGTTGGACAGCCACGAGCTGTCTGCAGAGGGTGGGATCTTCTGCCACCCTCTCCGCCCATACGGGCGCTCCGTACAGCAGAACGGAGTGGACCGTCATCGCGTAGAAGCGACGCACGTGCCCGCCTGCGCCGCTCAGATTGGGCAGCAGTCTGGCGAAGCCATTGGCCATTGGCCTATCCGGTCTCTTCTCCGAATGGGGCGTGATCTCAAGTTGCGTCTGCAGCAGCGTTTGTTGCTGCTGCACTTGCGCCATCTGCGTCTGCACGCTCTGAATTTGCAGCTGTAGCTGCGTGTTGAGCTCGCGTAACGAGGTGAGGCTAACGATATCCGTCTTTTGCGCGGAAACCTTTTGTCTCAATTCATCCAACTCTAGGTCTCTGCCCGCTCCGGTCTCCGGATCCCTGATCTTCTGGATCAGTTAACCGGCTGCTGCCTCGTTGAGCGCCTTCCTCATTGTACCGCTCAAGTGCTTCAATCTCTCCGAAACCTTGTTGATACTACGCAGGCTCTCTATCATGAGGCCTGGTATCTCTACGGTTGGGGAGTATTTGAGTCTCTGAGCCTCCGTAGCCTCCAAGATTTTACGATTCCTGGAGAGGCTCGGCGGTATCGCGGGGTTCTCCAAGTCTCTCAGCATTCGCTGAACCTGGGCGAGCTCCCATTTGTTCTTCTGGAGTTCCTTCTCCAATCCTATGCCCGTGGAGACGGGGCGTCCTCGCCCCCTAAAAAGCTTTGCGCAGTGATCGCAGAGCTTTTCCTCCCCCGCAGACTCGAAATCTTGTTCGGGGGCGGGGCCGTTTTCATCGGCGTTGGTGTTGACTCGGTTGACGTTTACTTCTTTGCCACTTTCGTCCTCCGCCCGCCCACCCGGCCTAGTCCCCCCTCTTCGTCCGAGTCCTCGATGTTTATCGAGGGTCGCGTATCCACATCGATAGCAGCATTAGTCGACAGAGACGTGTCTTTTCTCGACTGTTTGACCGCGACCTGACGCGGGACGTAGACTACAAACGTGATCGTGTCGCTGCCGTGGCGGAAAGGTAGAGGATATTGGCGTGTCCAGCGCTAGGTGCCGTCCGGCGTTAGGGAAACTCCCCCTAAATAATTCTTATTTTTTTATGTATGTTTTATGTATGTTATGTATTTTGTTATGTAACTTTTATTGCGTTTCCCCGTAGGATTTACAATTTACAACACATTGGCGCTTTTTAAGGGACGTACCCAAACCCTTTACAAACTTTTTTTCCTTTTTGACCTGGCCATATGCGACCTTACATTTTTCTTATTTCCCTACCCTTCCTCCTCTCCCTTCGCCCTCTGCTTGTCCCATTCCGCTTCCTCCTCCTCTGCGTCCCTTTGCCTCCCCCTTTTCTATCCCGGTTCTCCCCTTCCGTCCTACTGTCATTTCTTCCCGTCCTCTTTGTCCTCGTCCGCGTCCATCAAAAACTTCTCCTCCATCTCTCTCGAAATCTCTTCCTTAGACATCTTTGCCCTCCTGCTTTCTTCCATTCTCTTTTCTAATCTCTTTTTCTTCTTCTTTGTCCGCCTCTTCTTTCTCCTTTTCTCTTTCCCTTACTCTTTTTCCTTGATCCTCTAACTCCCCTTTTCCTTCCATTCTTTCCCCTTCTATTTCCATCATCCATTCCTCTCCTCCCCTTTCCTTATCCAATACCCATCCCACCGCTTCCTGCCAACTTCCTCCTCCAGCTTTCCATCTTCTACATTTTTCCCATACGTGTTCCCACGTTTCTTCCCTGTATTTGCACAACCTACATTTCTTCTTCTTTTCCCCTTCCCAGTACCTGCTCTCTCTCATCTCGTTCGCTAACCTAAACCTCGCCACCCTTCTTTATCTGCTCTCACCCCATCCCTTCTTCAAATATCCCGGAATACCCCCTTCTTTTATTACCTTGTACCGCTTATTGTATTCTGATTTCTCGCTCCTCTCCCATCTCTCTTTCCTTTGCGTCTCCTTATTTCTTCCTAATAGTTTATGGTACCATTTGTCTCCATCTTCTCTCAGCCTTCCCAGTTCTTTTAACCCTACTCCTCTGTCTTCAAAGAAATTTTCTCTCTCCCGTTTTCAGCTTGTTCCAACTTTTCCTCCTTTCTACCTTCTTTTCAACTCTTCCCAACATAGCCTCGCCAGCTCACTTCCATTTCCCACCTCTAACTTTTTCTCGAATCTCCATGCCCTCATACCCGCCCTCCTTCTTAGCTTCTCCCTCTGCAGCTTTTTTCTAACAAGATATTACGGTGTTCTTCCATCTACTCCCAAACCATCTGATATACCTTTCCTCCAACCTTTCCATTCCTTCCCTCTCTCTCCATCCCCATATTTCTGCTCCATGTCCCAAAACCGTCCACACCAGCCTATCAAACAACCATAATCTTTTTCCCCAGTCTTTCCCAAATCTCCTCTTCCCTATGTTCCAAACCTTACCCATCACCGCGGCCGCCTTCTTGATCCTTTCCCTTACTTGCGCTTCCTGTCCTCCGTTTCTTCGAAACACGTAACCTAAATACCGAAATTTCCTTACCTCTCCTATTTCTTTTCCTTCCCATCTCCACCTTCTCTTACAATCCCTTCCTCCTCCTTTCCTAAACCTCATTATTTTTGTTTTCTCCACATTCAGCTCCAATCTCTTCCTACCTAAGTACCCTTCTAATCTTTCTAGCATGCTCCTTATTTGATCCTTATCCTCTGCGATTAGCACTACGTCATCGGCATACGCCAACGTATACACTCTCTTACCTCCTAGCATTATCCCTCCTTATTCAACCCTGCCCATTTTCTCTTCCATATCCGCTAGCATCACATTGAACAGTAACGGGCTCAACGGGCACCCCTACCTTACCCCCCAGAACACTTCTCCCATTTCGTTTCCCCCCTTTACCCTACTTTTTGTCTCCCTTAGAATCTCCTCCGTTTTTCTCACCAGTCCTTCCCTTATTCCCATTTCTCTCATAACTTTTATTAGTACCCCTCTATCCATCGAGTTAAATGCTGCCTTAAGATCCACGAAACATGCTATCAGTTTTCCCCCTTTTTTTCCAAACTTCTATTCATCAAGTAGTTCGGCACATAAATGTTATCTATAGTTCCCATTCCCCTTTTAAATCCTGTCTGGTTTTGCGGTACTATTCTCTTCCTCTCCAGCTCCTCCCTTAGCCTCTCCGCCAGAATGGCCGTATACACCTTATATAGCGACGGCATTATTGTCACCCCTCTATACTCCTCCGCCCTTTTTTCTTCCCCTTTCTTTACTATTGGTGCAATTATTCTCTTCTTGAAATTTTCCGGGCATCTTCCTCCCTTCCAAATCCTGTTGATAAACTTCCATGCCCAATTCTCCAACTCACTCCCTCCGCGCTTCGACACCTCGTTTGGTATCCCATCCCTTCCCATTGCCTTTCCGTTTTTTAACTTCCTTATTACCTTCCTCATTCCTTCTAGCTAATCTCCTCCTCCTTCTCTTCTTTTTTTTCCTCCGTCCCATCTTTCTTCCCCCTTCTCACTCTCCCCTTCACTCCTCCTAACAAATTCATAAAGTGCTCTTTCCATTCTTCTTCCTCTATCCCTTCCTCAATTTCCCTCCTTTTTCTTCTCTCCCTATTTACTATCTCCCATACCTCCGCCTCCCTCCTCGCTTACTCCGCTTTCCTTTCCCATCTCAGATTCTCTTCTTCCTTATTCCTCTTACATAATTTCATAAACTCCTTCCTTTTTTTTTGTATGCATTGCCTTCTTCTTTTTCCTTTCTCCATTCCCTCAACTTCTTCTTGCCTCTTTCTTTGCTTCTCTGCAATCCTTATTCCACCACCCCACCTTTTCCTTCTTATTTCCCTTCAACTCCTTTTTCACCCCTTTTATCGTCTCTACTATTCTTGTTTCCATTTCTTCCCATTCTTTATTTAACTCCTCCTCTTTTTTCTCTACTTCCCCAATTTTTTCTATGAACACCTTTATTCCTTTCTCGTTCCACACTCCCATGTTTTTTTCTTCCACCCTCTTTCTCTGTTTTTATCCTCGCTTTCCTTTCTTAAAACCATTTCCAAGGGATGGTGGTCTGAGTCTACTCTATCCCCCACCGTCATGTTCTCAATCTTTTTTTTTATTTTTCCTTCCTCTATAACATAGTCAATCACCGTATCTCCTCTTCCTCCCGTAAAAGTAAATTCTCCCTCCTCGTCTCCTCTCACATTCCCATTGAATATTTCCCATCCTCTCTCCTCCAAGCAATTTACCATCAACCTCCCCTCTCTATCCATCTTTTTATCTTTCGATTTTTTCTTCCTTCCAACTGCCCTCCCCCCTTTTTTTCCTTTATACTCCCACCTTCCTGTCCAGTCCTTGCATTAAAATCTCCTCCAATTATCGTAAACCTTCCTTCTACTTTTCTTTCCATTATGTATCTCAACTCCTGCAGGGTCTCCTCCATTCCCTCCTTCTTTGCATATACTCCTATAATATTCCAGTTCTCACCCCCTATCCTAACCTTCCCCACTACCAACCTCTCCCTATCGATTTCTATTTTTGTTCCCTTCTCTTTTAACCCTTTTCTCATTCCCATTATCATTCTATCGCTCTCTCTTTTTTATTCTTTCTCTTCGCCCATTGCACTCCCCATTCATACCCTTTTAGTAATCTTCCCCTTATTCTTTCCCAGCCTTTTTCTCCTATCTATGTCTTTATTATGACTATCACATCTTCTTTTTTCAGCCCATCCCAAAATTCCTTATCTTTATTTTCCAACCCTGTTACATTCCAGAACACTATCCTCCAATTCTTCCTCCTCCCCCCCTCTTCGTCTCCTCTGACTTCCGTATTGCTACTCTCCATCTCCTCCCCTATATCCTCGTCTCTTCTTATTCCCCCTCCTCCACTCTTACTCCTCTCTCTCTCTAACGTCACCTCTCCCCTCCTCCCTCTCTCCTCCGCTCTCCTTTCTTATATTTCCCTTTTCGCCCTTTAAAACTCCCTCTTCCACATCCCATCTCCATCATATGTTTTCCAATCTTATTCTCCCTGCTCTAATCCACACCCCCCTTCCTTCTCTTTTCTCTCTTCTCGCTATCTCTCTCAGTTTCCAATTCACCCTTCTTTTCTCCCATGTCAAATCCTCCGTGATTCTTTCCTTTCTACCCCTCAAACTCTTCTTTTTCTCCATCACCTCCCACTTTTGTTCTTCGTTCTCCAGTTTCATCAGCACCATTTCCCTTCCTTTTTCTGCATCCCCTTCTATTCTCTTCACCTCTATTGCCTTTACTTTAGCTCCTATTCCTTCCAATAATTTTTCTGCCTCTTCTCTCTTCTCTCCTTCTCTTACTTCCAGCCCCCTTATCATTATATTTCTTCTTCTTTTCTCCTTTCCCTTTTTTTCCATCCTTCTCTCCAGCTCTCTCATTCTCCCCTCCACCTCCTCTCTTCCGTTTCTTACCTCCTCCTTTTTCTCCTCCTTTTTCTCTTCTATTTTCTCCTCCAATCTTTTTAACTTTTCTTCCACTTTCTCCTTCTGCTTTTTTATCTCTTCCCTCTCCTCTCTCCATCTCTTCTCCTGATCCCCGAACTCTCTTCTCAGTTTCTCTATCTCTTCTCTCATCCTCCTACCCTGCTCCTTGAAGCCCTCCCTTAGCTCTTCTCTCATGGCCCTGAAGTCATTTCTTATTTCTCCCATTATCTCCCTCAGCTCCTTCACACCTATCTTCGACTCTTTTTTAGGAGATCTTGCCGTCTTGTTACTTCTCTCAAAAATCTTAAAAATATCATTCTTCTCTTCTCCCCCATTCTTTTCTAGTTCCTCTCTTTTTCTTTTCCATAACTCTTCTAAATTTCCCGTGCCCCCTCTACTATTTCTATCCTTTTCTTTTACTTTATCTATGGCTGCGTTTTGCCGAACCTCTGCTTAGCTAAGCGCAAAGTAGCAATTGAATGTGATTGGTTTTTACCTTTGAATCCAACCAATTACACTTAATTGCTACTTTGCGCTTAGCTAAGCAGAGGTTCGGCAAAACGCAGCTGCTCGGGAGGGTGTGAGTCGCCCCTGATTTGCGAATGTCCTATGGCGTGGAAACTCTCGAAGGACCAGAGGGACCGTTCCCTCACGAGATGAAATGCAATGCAACGAGCAAACGATTATTATAAGCGACTCACTGTTTCGTTGCCCGTCCCTTTTTGTAGCGGGTTTCTCTCTCTCCTTCCTCCGGTCTCGTCCTTCTGGTGGCTGGCGAGATCTTAGGCGTGCAAGCGTGCAGCAAACGGAGAAGCAATGCAAGCAAGAGAGCGGCAGGCAGGCAGGCAGAGCACAACAAAATCATCGTTTGCAAGCGACACGAAATGTGATGTCCATGCACGAAGGTCGACTGCTCCGATCGGGTCCGAAACTTGGGCGAGCGTTACTCCGATCGTGTCCGTCGTGATTTGCGTCTTGACTCGACTCTCTCTGATACGTGATTGAGCTCCGGCACTCTTCGGCTCGCGCACCTGCGAAGTACGGCCGGAGCGAGTACCAATCTCCCAAATAATTAGGCGGGCCACCCGCAGGCGGGCAGCACGAGTCGGGTGAGTCGCGCAAGTATTTACCGCGGTCCGCTAACGTTTCGCGCGAGTCATCGAACCCGTGATTGATTGTATCGATGGTACTACTCGCCGTAGTACCCGCTTGATTTAGTACGGTTAAAGCGATCAATGACAAATATGCAACTTAATCCTACGTAAGCTAACATCAACTATATACAACTTAATGATACGGGAGCTAAACGACTATATACAGGCGAGCGCCAAACATGCCGCCCACCAAAATACAACGCTTTGTATTTTACGATTCCACATCTGCGGCCCGAGGTAGGGTGCCCATCGGCAAGGGGCACAAGATCGAGCCGTCCGCCACCCGGACCATGGCGACACGCGGGACTCCATCGCTACCCAAATGTAGCGCTTCCGCACGACCGCGCTTCCAGCGCAAGGGGGACGCGTTATCGTCTTTGCCTCGAAGGTCAATCCCGAGTGGATGAACCTACCGCCCACCCTGATAATACCCGTTGGGTCCAGAAAGGCGCGAGCTTGAGAAGAGGCTTGGGTAGTCTCTTCCGTTTCTGATTCGATCGATCTCTTCGCGACAGGATTCCGATTGTACGAGTTTTACTATAACTAATAACGCCGAATGCGTTTCGAGTCGATCCACGGCCGAGGTCGCGGGCACCGGCTTGGCCCTGGATCAACTAGTAAAGTTTAGGAGATATTGGATACGAAACAACGAAGCGACCCGAATGATCGCGATAAGGGGTTGGTCCAACGGATCGAAATAAGGGCGCGCGTGTGAGCGACACTCGTTTACGACCTCCGGATGAGGTCTGGCCGTTAGGTGACACCCGAAAACACTAATTGTAAGATAAAGCTTTCTTTCGTTAAGAATTTCCTGAGATATTTTAAATTTTGTCATGACATTTTTAATAGACCCTTTTTGTTACACCCTGTATAACCAGCAAATAATTCTTATTAATTAAAGTAAAAAATGTAAAGTCTAATAATTCTTATTCAATTTGGTAATTATTTATGCAAGTCTCTAAATAACTTCAACAAAAATTTTTAATGTAATCCAGCTATTAAATAATATAATCAAATTGAGAATTTTTTTCACTTTTGTTTATCTATCATTTATAAGCTTATAATGTACGAAATAACTTATATTTCTGTGATCGTCTTTTGTATTTTAGATATAAGGCGAATTAATGAAAATGCTTTTATAACAAATAACTAACATTTTTTTGTTTATAAAAAAAATATTTATTTTCTGCAAATTATATCTTTAAGTTATTTTTATATAATTATATCAAAGATATTTAATTAAATATCTTTAATTTTCTATGTGTAAATAAATTCATATTTATATATTGAAATATCACACTAGATGACGAATATCGATCATCAAACATTTAATTTATTATAGTTAAACAAGGCCAGATATCGTCAGACCTGAACAGTTTTCGATCAAACACAATCTCAGTTCGACTTATATCTGGATAGATATGGTCAGAGATAATGTATTTTGGATCGCATTCGAGAATAGATATGATTATATCTAAACAGATACATTCAGATCTGGACTGTTTCGATAAAATTCAATCACATATATGGTTCGATTGGAGTAGATATGGTCCGATCTGAGCCGTCGAAAACCAGATTACACCTCATACATAGTTATATATAGTTATATATGAACATATATGATCAGATCTACGCAGATATGAGAAGTCATATCTGACCAGATAAAATTTGATCTGCTGAGATATAATTTGATCTAGCCAGATGCAATGCTTTTTTCCCGGGTTTACAAGAAACAGACCGTCTATATATCTGTATATTATAAACATTAAATCTTATTTATTTTACCGTAGTAAACGAAACAATACGTCGCTGAACCACGTGATTTAGTTAGCCAATCAGACCATTTCCTCAATGTCGCTTCTCTATTATTTATATATGACAGATCTGTTGTTATATATAAGATCAATTCGAATATGATTACATAAAGATATGATCATATTGCGCCAAATTTCGGATCTGATTATATATAATAATCATATAAAATTCATATAAAATTATATATTTTTATATCTAATAATATATTGTTACATCTAACCATATTATACCTGTTTTTTTCTCGGATGGGCGGAGGAGGGTCAGAACTTCGTTGTTTATTAAAAAGTTGTTAACAAAAGAAGATTCATAAATAAAACATAATTTTCGTTCGTTGATATACACAGAAACCCCCGCTTACGCATATGTTGTTTCTATATAAGCAAACAAAAATTATGTTTTATTTATGAAAGTTCTTTTGTCAATTACTTTTTAATAAACAACAAGCGACGGATAAAATCTTTTAAAGGTCAGGAGAATGCCCTTGATAACATATATGTCAGGCTTGAAATCGGTGAGAGGTCGCCGTTAATATGCATAATTACCAAAGAATAGGCTGTAGCATCTTGCTCATATTAAAGGATATTTCGGAAGAGTATACTTGGCTCGTGTTTCTTGATTCTTTTACATATTGTTCACATATTAAGTTAGCTCATAATTCAAAAACAATTTTTTATTTTTAGGACCCGGTACCGCCGGAACCATGGTCTGGCGACAGAGATGCTTTTAAATATGGAAACGTTGCTGTTCAACTTGATATCTTTAGCCGTGAAATAATTGGCGATGAAGATTGTTTGTATCTTAACGTATATACCACGGATCTTAACCCTGCGGAGAAACGGGCTGTGATGGTATGGATACACGGGGGCGGTTTTTTTACGGGAAGTGGCAATGCAATCATATATGGTCCTGATTATATCGTCCAAAAAGATGTGGTTCTGGTTACTTTAAATTATAGATTAGGTGTTCTTGGTAAGTTACTCAAATTCAATCTATAAATCACTGCATATCACACGCTCCTATTTTTTTCTTAAACATTTTAAATTTTTGTTTTAAATGAATCGCTTACAATAGATAGTCACTTTACTGCTCTCCTATAAAATTACCAGAATTTCTGCTTACATTTATGTCGCAATATAAAAACAGTTTTACACATACTAATTAGATATTAGATAAATCTGTTGGTCGGTAAATCTCATTTAGTTCTTGAAGTTGCATTTTGTTGAAGTTGCATTTGGATTATATTATAAAGACGCGTACGTAAAAAACCGATCGTCTGAATATTGTACATATAGCTCACCACGCGGTCGATAGAGTTAATCCGTAAATTCAAATAAGTCTATTATATAGATATGTAAGAACTTTGCGTTTATTACTAATATTTATTGTGTTGTTCAATACTGATTTAATAACAATACTGTATGAGTTATGAGATAATAACGTTTACATGTAGAGTCATATCTGTTACATTTTAATGTTCACTGTGACTGATTTTATATCGATTGAATGATTAAACCGTTAAATTTAAATAGTGCACTGCATTTGTCGTTTAAATTTCAACAGGTTATGGGCCCAGAACCGTATAGAAATAATAAAGTCGATATATTAGTAAAGTCTATAAAAATAAAATCAGATACTAGCCCAGGAATGCGCAGAAATAATAAAGTTGATATAGAGAAATTTTATAAATATAAAATATAGATATTGAGCAATAACAATACGTAGAAAAGGGCACTAAAGCAGAATAAAAAAATACAAGGTTATAAAGGACGTATAGAGAAATAGATTGCTTAAAAACGTTTTTTGTTTTTTGAATTTGATATCTAAAAGGATTAAAAATAAAAATAATTAAATTAAATTAATACTGCTATAGAAAATGTTTCTGTAATGTGAATGAAATAATTAAAAAAAAACTAAAACGCGGAATATATATATATATATACACATATCTCGGGAAAAAAACTCTTATTTATTCATATTAGTTTATATTAGTAGAAATATGATATGTGAGAATATATAATTATATATGACCATATATGACCATATATGATTATATACTCGGGAAAAAATACCTCTTATTTGTTCATATTAGTAAATATATAATTATATATGGTCATATAAGAAATGGAAATATAATCTTGAACAATATTATATGGCTAAATCTCTTTAAGTATAACTTTATATAGTCATATATGGTTTTATATACTAGTATATTATCATGTGTGATCATGTAAAAGTATATTTATAAGTTTAAAGATAATCATATATGAATATATAGGAGAGACCGGGGCTAACTCGACATCGGGACAAACTTGACACTAGACTTTTTGCTAATTTAAATTTATCGTAGAAACTTGCCTTTCCTACTGTAAATGCGTCTTTATGTGCCAGTATTATCAACGGGATTTGATGACATTCTGAGTTATGGTGTAATTTTTAGCGCGACATAAGCGTTTTTGATGGTGAAAAGTAATTTTTCTGATCTCTTGAAAATTTCTGCTCTTTCATCGAGCTTTACTCTTGCAAACCTATATGTAAGTGATTTTCATGGAAAATTTGATGCTCTATATGAATCCGATAATTGTTTTTGGATATTTTCAAAATTTTCATGTTTTTAAAGTGACAAAAGTAAAAAACAACGTCCGGGGCAAAGTCAACACCACGCCGTTTCGTCGGTTCCCAGTAACAAACGATGCTTGTCATGCAGCCGTATGGCTCATGACAAATGTATGCGCACGTCCGATCGCGAGTTTACCTGCATTAATTGTTTTTCAGACATGAGTTTAGATGAAGATAATTGAAAGTTCAATAATTTTTGTTCTCATTATTTCAAATAATTATTCTAGCTACTTTATTCCGAATTTTTGTACTTTTTAAATACACAATAAACAATGTATTTTTATTTTCAGACAGTATAAAAAATAAGTTCCAGATCCAATTGTGTCGATCAGACAAAGTGTTGAGTTTGCCCCAGCGGGGTGTCGAGTTTGCTCCGGCATTTTTCAATTCGAAAATTTGTCTTCGCGTCACTTTTCCTTTCCTGGCGGCAAAACAAAGCGACGTACAGCAAAACTTTCTGAATCAATTTTGTACCTGAAGGAACACTCTTTAAATATATACCATTAAATTTGCCTAAAAATTTTAATTAAATATTAAAAATTGCTTTTGAAAAAATAGTGTCGAGTTAGCTCCGGTCTCCCCTACTCTATAATGGATCTATCCATATAAATTTGTATAACTGTTATAAATATTCTTCTAGTATATTATTTTACTTGACAATATCAAATTAATATAAAATATATTATTTTTAGTTTCAGTTTACACAATTGCGTTTTAAGTCCAATACAAAGTCCATATTAGCACGCAGTGCCAATTTAAAAAACTGAAACATGTATTTAATAATATAATTGATATTGTGAAATATTATTAAGCATCAAAATCCGCTTCGACCAAAAACGGCACTTCTCATTGCTTATATGTTATTTTAAGTTTGTTTTTCTAATTTTGCATAAGATACTTAATTTCTTTAATTGACATATTAATTTTTATTAAATATTTTCGTAAACAGTGAAATTACCAGTAATAATTCGTGAAAAAAACTGTTATATAATATGTATTATAGGTCTTATAAACAAATATCGTATTAATCGTATTATTTTGCAAACATACCTTATAATTTAAACTGAAAATAATATAATCGCATATGAAATGATATAGTCATATAAGATTATATATGATCAAATCAGAATATTGCATCTCAAAGTATCCGATAGATGGCATTCGATGTGATCTGTTTCTCGTATTTAAAATTTGACACACAGTGTTATAAGAACGGCATCAAAAAGACACGTACGACACTGTCTCGCGCTATTCTCGCGCGACGCTGTCTCGGAGCGACACAATTTTTGTATCAGTTATATCGTGAAGTCCACTCTTACATTTTAAGATATATAACAATTTTCTAAAACCTATTTAAATATATATGTCTTTATATATAATCTTATATAATCATATATGACCATATAAACTCTTATCAGGCCAAAATTCATATATGATAAGATAGCTTCTTATATGAGCATATAAGACCGCTTCTTATATGAACATATAAGATATTATAAGGGTTTTTTTTCTGGGTATATGTGTGTATATATATATATATAATATATAGATAACATATAATATATATATATATATATATATATATATATATATATATATAGATAATATACTTAAAAAAAAGAGATTTATTGTAAAAGGTTAAGTTACGTAAACAGTAAGACTTAAATATTGTTAAAATGGCAAAAGTGTGTGTGTGTATTTAATGAAGATGTTACAAACATCGATAAGCTTGCAAATGTAGAGGATTATCCTTTATGGAAATTTCTAATGAAAATATTATTTCGAGCTAATAATCTATTTAAGATAGTGACTTTAGATAAACCGGTAGCTGAACGTGATGAAAAATAAAAAAAGGAAGATGCTATTGCGCAGAAGACTATTATTACAACGATGGACAAGAGGCCACTTTTACATTTGATGAACTGCAAGACTGCATTTGAAATGTAGACGAAGATAAAAATAATATTTGAGAGGGATAATGAGCAGCAGAAATGCAATCTATTGCAAAACTTTTATGGATTTTTTATGATAAAGGAACAAAAATGGCAACGTACATAAGTAAACTGAAGAATCTTGCATACAGACTTAAAGCCATGGATGTAGAGATAAGCGACACAATGATAGTGTCGAAGGTACCTACTTGCTACGCTACCTGAAGATTATGCATATTTTGCTAGTGCATGGGATTCCACGGAAGTTGTTAATAAAACTTTAGAAATGAGGATAAACGTCAGGAATCAAGAAGAGAAAGGAGTAGCATTTAAAGCAGAAGGAAGAAAATGCTTTAAGTGTAATAAAATGGGACATATTGCTAAAGATTGCAAAGTGAAATTAAATAATGGAGGAAAACAGGTAAGATGTTTTTGTTGCAATAAAACAAGACATGTAGAAAAATTTTGCAGGATTAAAAAGCAGACGAAGACTGGAAAAGGATGCAGTATTTGTAAGAAGAATATTTGTAAAAAGAATCACACTGAAAAGGTATGTTATTTTAGAAAAAATAAAGACAAGAAGAATGAAGATGAAGATAAAGTAACTTTTCTGACGTCGAAAATAAGAAAGTATGAAGATGAAAATAAGACATCTCTATGGATTGTTGATTCAGGAGCAACATCTAATATGACGAATAAATGTGAGATTATAATAAATTATAAGAAGATAAATATTAAAATAGAAGTTGCTAAAATAAACGAATCTATGACAGCTTGTTAATGTGCTCGTGTGTGTATGAAATAAAGTGGACTGTATATATATTAATTGGTCTTTAATGATAATTCACTTCAGACTGTTATTAGAAACTACTGCTGTCCGCAATGTTGTACATGCCTCAATGGCGACGACTCGACTACTACTACTACGGAAACGCGACAAAGTAACGCCACCTAGTATCTTCCGGAAGGCGCACTAGCGCTTTTGATATACGCGGTTTATATAACTGACCTTTTCACTAACATACCGCGCGCCTTGATAACTTATAGTTTTCAAAATTCGCTTTAATCTATGCAGTACTGACAAACAAAATATAATTAATTAAAATAAACATTAGTCGGATACTATTATTACTATGACGATGAAGCATTATCATCATTGCAATGATACTCTTCTAATGGAAGAACACAAAGTATGATAGCAGGCCGCTTATACGACCCAGATGCGGTTTTGATGACAGCCGCTCTAACAATATCGTCGGCTCCAGGAAATATCTCTTGTACTCTTCCCAGAATCCATTTTAATGGCGGAAGTCCATCCTCCTTGCATAAGACTAATTGACCTACTTTAATCTGCGGCCCCTTATTATTATAGCTTTCCACTTAATGCATCACCGATCAAGAAGTGACCGGGTGATAGGTAATCCAGATTATTCGGATCCTCAGATAACCCCGTTAAGGGCCTTGAGTTTAAGATCGACTCTATTTGTGCCACTAACGTAGACGCCTCTTCAAACGTCATCGCTGTTTCAGTTGCCACTTTGTAGAAATGCCTTTTGAATGATTTCACGTTGGACTCCCACAAACCACCGAAATGTGGCAAACGTGCCGGTATAAAATGCCATCTTATGCCATCTGAAGCAGTCCTACCGATAATGATGCCTTGTTCCTGGATAAATAAAGCCCTGAGTTCTTCCAGCTCTCAATTGGCCCCTACAAAGTTAGTGCCGTTATCGGTATACACGTCTGATGGCCTTCCTCTGCGACTAATAAAGCGGTTAAAAGCGTTAAGAAAAGTGTCTGTAGTCAGCTCCGAAACCACTTCTAGATGCACCGCTTTGACAGCCATACAAACAAATACTGCGATGTAAGCTTTAACTCGCTTTGCTCCCCTTCGTCTTCCCTCACATAAGAAAATAGGTCCGCAAAAGTCTATGCCCGTACTGGCAAATGGTCTCGAAAGTTTTACTCGTTCAATAGGTAAGTTTCCCATGATTTGCTCCGATGAGCGTGGCTTTGACCTGAAACAAATAATGCACTGACAAATCAATTTTCTGACCGTCCCGCGCGCCCTGAGAGGCCAATAGGATTGGCGAACAGCTGCTATAGCGTTGCGTCCGCTCATGCATGAAATTTCTTTTATGCTCATGCTGTATAATTATCTCCGTGAATTTTGAATGATGAGGAAGCATCAGTGGATACTTTGTCTTGTACTGCAACTCTGCATGCCTTAGTCTACCCCCGACTCGCAAAAGACCTCTGTCGTCTATGAATGGGTTGAGACTCTTCAAGTCACTGTTGTTCGGAATACTTTTGCCATTTTGCAAAGCAACTATTTCCTTGTTGAATGCCGAACGTTGTTCCATTTTTATTAGGCACTCCTTGGCGTAATTCAGCTCGGACATCAATGATTACAATGATTCTAACTCATTCTTCTTTCTGCAGAGCTGTATGAATCTTATACACGTAGCTGTAACTCGAACGAGTTTTATGAATGATGAGAATCTGTTTATCCAGTTCTCCTCGGGTTCGTCAACTGTTGCAATTGTAACTGTTATGCTCTGCTCCTCTGGGTCTTCTTCAACTGGTACTTCCAACTTAGACATTTGATCGACGTCATAGCTAATCGGATCTTGCAGCCATGTAGGCCCTTTCCATCAAAGTCGGCAATTTTGTAGTTCCTTTGAATTATATTCTCTTGAGACCAAGTCCGCAAGATTTTCCTTGGTGCCCACGTGAGACCAATCTTCTATTGAAGAAAACTCCTGGATTTCTCCTACTCGATGTGCAACGAATATTGGTAATTTCTTGTTGATCGCTTTTATCCAGTGTAAGACTATAGATGCATCTGTCCGATAAAACGTTCTGTGGATCTTGATACGTAACGCCTTTTTAACCTTTTTCATTAGTTGAACCAATAATTGTGCTGCACATAACTCCAATCGTGGAATGGATATTATCTTGATAGGAGCTACTCTAGATTTTGCACACAATAAATGCACTTGAATGCTGGCTTGTTTATCACTGCAGCGTACATAAATGCATGCTCCGTACGTACTCTCGCTGGCATCGCAAAATCCATGTAGTTGTATATCCATATCCGGACTGCAATCAAATACTCTGCGCTGAACTTCAAAACCATCCAACTCTTTCATATGCGCGATATACTCCGTCCATTTAGAAGATATGTCATGTGGCAACTCTTCGTCCCAATCAATCTTTAGCTTCCACAAGGTTTGCATTAGGATTTTTGCGGTGATTAACACTGGTGCCAATAATCCAAGCTGATCAAATATTTGTGCAATATTTGACAGAATCGATCTTTTTGTATGCGTCGTAGATGATTTTATTTGGATAGAGTATTGAAAAGTGTTAAAATCTTGAGTTATTTTCAGCAAACTTGAGAGGTAGATAGATTATCAACTCGAATAACTAGTTCAGATATACAATGTTACTTTATTATTAAGAACAAAAAGTTAGAAACTCAAACAGGGCAAATGAAGTTCGTTGGCACGCAAAATTAATACAATTGATAATACGCAGTTATACAAAGCTCTCTGTACTTATCTCGCAAGGCCTTACGATCCGCTCGCACGCACAGTTCGCACCAGAGAGAAAGAGGAACGGGAAGCATCAAATCGCGAGACCCCGAGACAGGCCCACTATTGCCACCTGTCACCTTTCCTGTTCTTTAGACACGCGCAACACGACTATTGCTAACTGATATACTACAGAGAGCTCCACAAAGAACAGAATACAGCTTGCTCAAAATTACATTTTTTAACACTCTCTCTTAATTTTGCGCAGGCTGATTTAGCAAACTTTTCTTACAATTATTAAACTTTTCTACATTTAACGGTTTAGTGAGTATATCAGCTATTTGATCGTTAGTTGGACAATATTTAAGTCTTACGGTGTTGTGTTTAACTAATTCGTGTACAAATTTATATTTTACATCAATGTGCTTCGACCGCTTATTCACAATTCCGTTGGTCATCAGCATCATTGCGCTCTGATTATCTATATTTAATTCAACTAAAATTTCTTCACCTAAAAGCTCTTCTAGCAAGGCTTTTAAGTACAAAAGTTCCTTACAGCATTCTGCTGCAGCCACATACTCTGCCTCAGTACTAGACAACGCTATAATTGGCTGTCTTCGAGAACACCAGCTTATCGAACCACCAGCATAAAATATGGCATATCCCGTTGTGCTTCGTCTAGTTTCTTGGTCACCAGCATAATCCGAATCACAATACGCTACGAGTAGATTGGCTTTTCCATTGCTGCATAATGTGATTCCTTCTTCCATATGTCCTTTCAGATACTTTAGGATATGTCTGACATCATTTACGTTTTCTTGTGTGTAACTTTCTATATGTTTGCTACAAAAATTAACTCCATACGAGATATCTGGTCTTGTCTTTGATGACAGATACAGTAGGCTCCCCACCACTTCTCTATATAGGTAGTTTATATTTTTGAGTTCGGTTTGATTTCCGTCTCCTTTGAGTATTGGAACTTTTACAGGCTTCGCATTGTCCATTCCATACTGTTTCAGCATTCCTTTTATATACTCAGTTTGGGTCAGTTTTATTTGTTCTTCTTCTCTTGTTATCTCAAATCCTACAAATGTTTCCGGATTGTTTACTGCCGTCATCTTAAACTCCAAATTCAGTTCCTTGATTATTTGTTTTAGATCTTGCAGGTTTTTACCCATTAGGTAACCATCATCCACATACACTCCTAGAATCAGTTCGCCTGTTTTGATGAACAGGCACTGTTCACTTTCGAGCGGCTTAAATCCTTTTACTACTAGTCTGGCTTTATACGTCCCGTTTTGTTTTATTTTAAATATCCATTTTCCGTGCAGGGGTTTTTGTGTTCCCAATCGTTTGGTATCTACCAAGTCCCACGTATTATTCTACTTTAGTGATTTCTTCTCTTCGTTTATTGCTTCCATCCATCTGTTTCTGTCTGACCCCGTAATTGCTTCTTTGTACGTCAAGAACACACATTCGCCATATTTCTCGGGACGTTTTGTTTTTCTTTGTGATTTTCTTATTTCTGTTTCTAAATTTCGTTCTTCCTGGTTTTCTTCCGTTTCCGTGTCTTCTTCATCTTCCTGTTGTTGTCCTCTTGTTTCTTCATCGTCAGTCTCTTCCTTTTCTTCTGTGACTTTTTCATACTCTTCTTCTTGTTCTTCATCTTCTTCCAGTAGAGTCAGTCTGGTTCCTTTTAATTTTGCTTTTTCCAAGTTTTCCAGTTTCTTGTCTTCAAACTTGACATTTCTCGCTACTGTTCAACAATTTTTCTTTTTTCGGTGTCCCACAATCTGTATCCTGTGGGCGCATAGCCGACAAATGTTAATTTCTTGCTTCTCTTGTCCAACTTCTTCAATGGCCCCATCACTTTCGTGAATGCTTCGCAACCGAACATTTGTAGGGATTTTACATTTGGTTTCCGTTTCTCCCACATTTCATACGGAGTTTTCTGTAATGATTCCGTGGGAGATCTATTAAGCAAATAAACAGAGGTGTACAGAGCCTCACCCCACATTTTTTTGTTTAACTCCGAGTCAAACAGGAGTGCTCTTACTTTCTCCATCAAGGTCCTGTTCAATCTCTCGGCTCTTCCATTCAGTTGCGGTGTATATGGAACTGTATTATCTATTTGTATGCCTTTTGTTTTACACCACTTTGTAACTTGTTCATTTATATACTCTCTCCCATTGTCGCATCTAATTTTTGAGACTCTTGTGTTCCAGTGAGCCTCCACCTTTTCTATATGTTCTTTTATCTTATCCGGAATCTCGTGCTTATTTTGTATTAAGAAAGCCATAGTATAATGCGTGTAGTCATCTAGGAATGTCAGAAAGTATCTTTTTCTATCCCACGTAGAAGGTTCCACTGGACCACATAGATCCGTATGAATAATTTGCAGCGGCCTTTTAGCTCTATTCCTCGACTCGCCAAATTTATTTCTTGATTGCTTCGCTTCTTGACATACCGCACATATTGTCTCCTCTTCTTCCATGTCTTCTGATGTCAAATTTAATCCTTCGCACATTTGCGTCAGTTTCTTCAGATTTCCATAGCTCAGATGGCCTAGCTTTTTATGCCACATTTTAGTACTACTATTCATGTTCTCTGTCAAGAATGAATCTTGTTTTATTTCAGTTTTCAGTTTTACCTGAAACAAACCATTAGATAATTTTTGTCCCTTCATTATCGTTTTATCTTCGTGGCTTATTTCTACTTCATTCCCTGAAAACAGAACTTTACCACCATTTTTAGTTATCGCATTTACCGACAGAAGATTCGCACTCAGTTCAGGAATATACAGCACGTTTTTGAGCCTGCAGTTCTCGAACTCTATTTCTCCGCATCCTCTTGCCGTCATTGACTCAGAAGACTTCGCTATTCCAATCACCGAGCTCATTTTCTTCATTTGTTGTATAGCGTTTTTGTTTGTCATGTTTGATGTACAGCCGGAGTCCACTATCCATGTGTCAGCAGCATTCATATCAGCCGTCAAGAAAGCTACTTTACTTTCTTCTTTTTTGCCACTTCTTTCTCTGAAATAACAATTCTTTTCACTGTGGTTAGTTTTCTTACAGATACTGCACCTCTGATTACCTGACGCCTCTGGACACGTCTTCGCAATATGTCCCGTTTTATCACATTTGAAACATCGTACTTGTCTTCTTTCAGCAGTTCCTTTAGTGCACGATTTTGTCAAGTGTCCCGTTTTATTGCATTTAAAGCACTTTCTATTAGTGGTCTTAAACGCTACTGCTTTTTCCTGCACCTCCTTCAAGTTATTTCTTGTTTCTTCCGCTATCAGTCTTGCAGTGAGGTTTTCCAGTGTCTTTTCCGCCTGTCCCGTCGACTCCCACGCACTCGCAAAGTATTTATATTCTTCAGGCAGTGTGGCTAATATCTTTGAGACTATCATTTTATCATTAAGTTTAGTATCTAACGCGTTCAACCTAAAAGCTAAGTTTCTTAATTTACTTATGTATGTAGCAATATCTATATCTTTAGTATATGTTGTGCTATAGAATTCTTGAAGTAAATTACATCTTTGTTGTTCAAAATCCCTTTCATATATACTGCAAATTTTTACCCACATTTCACGCGCGCTTTTACAATCTAACACATGCAGCAACGGTTTCCTATCCAGCGTTGTAATTATTAATTTTTGTGCAGTCGCGTCTTTCTTTTTCCACGGAGTTCTTTCAATCTCCGGTGTATTTTGTGTTACTATCTCGTCTAACTCATTCGCTTTAAACATTATACCTATTTGAAACTTCCAAATTTGAAAATTTTCCGCGTCGGTTAACTTTTCGATATGTACGCTATCTTTTGTGAGCGACTTTGCCATTTCGATTTTAAGGTTGTTATTTTATCTCTGTCTTATGTGTGTATGTTCTCTCTTTATTTGTCACTCTTAAGGTGGAAGCACATAAAATTGCAGGAGCCATGAGCACGAATGCAGAAGCCATATGCGCATGCGCTATGGTGTCTGCATACTGCTATGGCTTCTGAATTTTCAATCTACATACACTATGCTTATGTATTTTTATGTAGATTGAAAATTCAGAAGCCATAGGCAGTATGCAGACACCATAGCGCATGCGCATATGGCTTCTGCATTCGTGCTCATGGCTCCTGCAATTTTATGTGCTTCCACCTTTATCGTCCCTGTACCTAACGACCTAGTGATCACGTGTCGTACGCCGCGTGTCGTAACCGGCCGTTCTCTCTCTCTCTCTCTCTCTCTCTCTCTCTCTCTCTCTCTCTCTCTCTCTCCTCTCTCTCTCTCTCTCCTCTCTCTCTCTCTCTCTCTCTCTCTCTCTCTCTCTCTCTCTCTCTCTCTCTCTCTCTCTCTCTCTCTCTCTCTCTCTCTCTCTCTCTCTCTCTCTCTCTCTCTCTCTCTCTCTCTCTCTCTCCTCTCTCTCTCTCTCTCCTCTCTCTCTCTCTCTCTCTCTCTCTCTCTCTCTCTCTCTCTCTCTCTCTCTCGGGTGAGTAAAGTGTGCACGTCCGTTGTGTCGGCTCTCGCTTTTACTTGGATATTTTGCTGCTGTATGCTGCCTTCGGGCTCCCTTGTTCCAGGTTTGGGCTAGTTTTTCGCTGCCTGTCACGTGCTATTCTCATTTCCCGTTGTGCTAGCGCTTGCTTCTGGGATTTGCGTGACAAATGCTTCTCTTTATTCCATCATAATTTCGGAGAATCATTTTGTTGACATCGGCGACCTCGTCTGCGCATGCGCCTGCTGCCTCAGCTACTCTCTTCTGCACTCACCTGTTCTTGCGCGTGCATGTTGTTTGGAGTGGCACCACTGTCTATCTTCGTGGTTCCTTCAACGTGTTGGCTTACCTGCGCGCTGCCTACCGGGTGTCGATTTTGATTATCGACGATTGATCGAGAGGTGACGCCTGTCAGTGTCTTGCAGTGCATATGCAGCGCAAGTGCGACAGGTGCACTAAGTCAGTCGCCGGCTTGGCTGAGTCGTGCCCTGAGTGTCTCCGCGTGTTCCATCCGGGTTGTGTTAAGGCGTACCTTGTCACAAAGGCTGCTCGCGACTGCTGTAAGTCACGACTGCCTACTATGCCGCTCACACCCAGAGACACGCATGGACAGCGTCCCACTGATCTTTGTGGCGCTTCTCCGGGAGCTGGAGTTCCCCCCCCCCCCCGGAGTGCAATCGTCTACTGACGCCTTGCTCCAGTCGATACTTAGGAAGTTGGACGAGTCTGACAAGAAGTTTACCGCCAGGTTCGACGAGGCTGACAAGAGGATCACCGCTTTCATGCGGCCATTAATGCGGACTTTGCGCATAGACTCGAGCAGCTGCTTACGCTGCTCAAGACTGCTGCCGACCTCAGTGACAGAGTGACCGCATTGGAGGCTGAGTCCGCTCAGCCTCCGTGTTGCTCCCAGCATCCAAGTCAGAGCGCGTCCGCCCCATCGCGCGTCTCAGGAACATCCGATTTAATTATTTCTGGTGTTCCGTCTAGTTATTCTTTCACACCTAACGAGATCGTCGAACGTGTTTTCAATGCTCTCAATATATCTCGTCTTTCTGCTGATGTTCTTGAGGCCCGCGATGTGGCGGGGGGTTCACCCACGGATCGCGGTGTGACGCCGGGCCCCAGTCATCTCCTCGATGCCCCGCTCAGCGCTAAAAATAGAACCGTGATCGTCGCATTAAAATCCAGAGAGATTCGCGATTACATCTTGCGTGTTATGCGTCGTAAGCGCGGGCTGTCTGTCGAGGAGGTCTTTTCGCAAGACGTTCCTGGTCGCATTTATGTGAATGAGCTCCTCCCGACCGACACTTATGACCTGTTGCGTCGCACGAGAGCGAGAGCCAGACAGCTGTCTCTCAAATTCGTCTGGCACAGGGACGGTCAGATCCTTGTCCGTAAGGACCAGGGTTTGCCCCCGATTTGTATAGCTTCTGAGGCTGATCTGGCGAATCTGCAGTGACCGGCTGCGGCGGACGTTGCTCCTCCTGCTCCATCTGGTTGCCTTAGGATCGCCTGTTTCAACGCCTGTTCCCTTCCTGCCCATCTCGAATCTATCCAGGTCTTTCTCAAGTCTAATTTTTATCATATCGTCTCCATCACTGAGACCTGGCTTCACTCTCACATCTCAGATGACTTGGTTCGCATCCCTGGCTATTACCTGTTACGTGCTGATCGAGAGGGCAGGGAGGGGGGAGGTGTCGCGTGCTATGTCCACGATTCATTGTGCGTGCGGGTCCTGGCGTCGTCGCCTCCCGCTTTCTCAAACGAACCGGAATATCTCGTCCTTGATGTTTGTGGCGATGCATGTGAGCCGCTCCTTCTCACATCTATCTATCGGCGACCCAAGGGCAAAAATCTTAGCAAGTTTGTTGACACTCTAACCTCACTCATACATAACTACAATAACATCATCATCACGGGCGACCTTAATTCTAATCTCCTCACCACGTCTTATGAATCTAATCACCTCAGAGATGTAGTTTCACAGTTGTCACTATATATTGTCGAGTCTCAAGCCACATTTCACACTCGATCTTCTGACTCATGGCTCGACGTCTTTGTTGTCGACAGCCTGAGTAAAGTTGTATCATTTAGTAAGTATGCTCTTATGCTCCCTTTATCAACGGTCACGATCTTATTGAGTTGACTTACTCCTTCCGACCCCCGTCTGCTAAGAGTCGCACCTTGGTCCGACGTTGCTTCAAAAAATTCGATGAGCATGAGTTTGTCCATTCTCTCACCTCAATGTTATCCACGTCATTTCCTGACGACTTTGGCCTTGGTAGTCCTGGCGAGTCCGACCTGGATAACATTCTCAACACTATCACGAGCAACTTTACTGCTTGCTTGGATATCCACGCGCCTATCAACACTTTTCGTGTAACTCGACCATCTGCGCCTTGGCTCACTGATGTCCTTGCTTGCAGGATTCGTTACCGCAACCGTCTCTTTAACACGGCCCGTAGATCCGGCAACATCCTTGATTTTAACATATACAAGTTGTACAGGAACGAATTAACGCTTGATTTGAGACGAGCTAGGCAGCAGTTTAACTTGGAGAGATTAAGCTTATTTTCTGATCCTTCCAGACTGTGGCGCGAACTGGCCAATTTGGGCCTTATTGACTCATCTTTCTCCTCACCGCTCAATTTCTTTCCTCCTGATCTCCTAAACGCTCACTATCATTTCAAATCATTCTCCCCTCTGTTCTCATTCTCAATTCTCTGAAATCATTTCATCCATTCCTCTGTCCGACCTGATTTTTAATTTTTCTCCCATAACTAAAGATAATATCCCTTCCTTGATGTCCTCCTTCCCTCCTGCTTCTCTCGCCTCGGGTTGTGATCACCTGCCACTGTACCCTGTCGCCTTGGCTTTACCTTACATTGTTAATCTTATCATTTCGTTTTTCAATTGTTGTCTTAACCTTGGCTACTTTCCATCTTTATGGAAACGGGCTATTCTTCGTCCCTTGTCCAAGACAAAGTCACCGGCTTCTCCGTCGGACACTAGGCCCATTGCCAATCTGTGCGAACTTTCTAAGTTGTTTGAAAGGGCCCTACACAGCCAAATTTCCGACTTTATCAATTCTCACCATCTTCTGGACAATAGGCAATCGGGATACCGTAGGGATTTCTCTACACAGTCTGCTCTATTGAGGCTATGCCACGATATTAGACATGGCGTTGACCTGGGCGAGGTGCTTATCCTTGTCCTTTTTGACTTTAGCAAGGCCTTTGATACAGTCAGTCACTTTCTACTGTTAACTAAGCTCCGTAAACTAGGGTTCTCTGATCTTGCCCTCAAATTGATCTTTTCCTACCTCACTGGTCGCTCTCAGGCTGTCGCTGACTTGGAGGGCGTGCTCTCCGATTGGCTTTCGGTCACTTCGGGAGTTCCCCAGGGATCCGTCTTGGGCCCTCTTCTTTTTTCACTATTCATCAACGACATCGGCGCCTTTCTTAGATTCACCGAACGCATCATTTTCGCTGATAATACCCAGATTTATCGTAGATGCCTTCTCAGCCATCTTAATACGGCCTTGCAGCTCGTGGCATACGATGTCGGCATAGTCGCAGAGTTTGCTGCTGCCAACAGACTTACACTTAACCTAGCCAAATCAAAGGTCTTGATCTTCGGAAGCAGAGGCCAGGTTAGTCAACTCACTCTTAACCAACTTCCTCCTATCTCCGTCAACGGCACCTCCATTCCTTACGTGGCTGAGGCGCGGAATTTGGGGGTCATTATGCGCTCTGACCTATCATGGGAAAGCCACGTCTCGCATGTATCAAGAAGGGTCCACTACACACTCTATAAACTAAAATTCCACAAGAACTCTTTATCCCATAATCTGCGTATTAAACTCGTCACCACCTTGGTGTGGCCCTTGCTTGATTACTGCTCTCTTGTTTACAACGACGTGTCTGACGAGCTCAATACAAAGCTCCAGAGACTCATAAACTGTGCTATTCGCTTTGTCTTTAACTTGAGACGTGATGAACATATTACGCCCTATCGTCATCGTTTAGGATGGCTCTCGGTCAAAAACAGACGTCTTTATTTTCTGGGTATCGAAATGTTTAAAGTTACACACGGTCTGTCTCCTGACTACATCTCCGAGATCTTTTCTTACCCTGATCCCTCTGTCAGACGATCGTCTCGTCTTGTGCAACCACATTCTCTCCATGTGCCTATCCATCGAACTGTGACGTATCGCAAGTCTTTCCATCTTGTGGGGACCTACTTGTGGAACTCGCTTCCTGTCGATCTTACTTCGTCATCGACTATCACCTCTTTCAAACAAAAGCTACACGACTATCTTTTATCGTATGAGCAGAGCTCCGTCCTGTGATCCCACCGTGGCCCCTTCCCTCCCTCTTCGGTTCATTATCCCTTTATGAGTGTCAACACATTGCTCTTGTCTGGCGCATCCGCAGTAATTGCTGTAATTGCGTGATTTTGTTATCTGTACTTTCGTTTTTGCTTCTATTTTGTTGTATTTTTGTTTGCATATTATTCTTTTACTTTAACGCGCAAATTTTGTTCTGATTATTTGTCATTTTTATTGTTATATTATTTTACCTTATTTTATTTTATTTTTTTTCTCTCTTCTCTTCTTGTGTATATATATTTTTTCCTTCTGTAAATTGCCATTTTGCCTAAAGTCTTGACTATGGCATAAATAAAACCAATCAATCAATCTCTCTCTCTCTCTCTCTCTCTCTCTCTCTCTCTCTCTCTCTCTCTCTTCTTTCTGTTTGCTTTCTCTCTACCTCTCAAGTTCTACAAATATTATTTTAGCAATTATTTTAACAACTACAATTTTGACTTTTACAAAAAAAAGAATTAGGCCGTTACCACTGGGCCCATAACCTGTTGAAATCTTGAGTTATTTTCAGCAAACTTGAGAGGTAGATAGATTATCAACTCAAATAACTAGTTCAGATATACAATGTTACTTTATTATTAAGAACAAAAAGTTAGAAACTCAAACAAGGGCTATAACGCAAATGAAGTTCGTTGGCACGCAAAATTAATACAATTAATAATACGCAGTTATACAAAGCTCTCTGTACTTATCTCGCAGGGCCTTACGATCCGCTCGCACGCACAGTTCGCACCAAAGAGAAAGAGGAACGGGAAGCACCGAATCGCGAGACCCCGAGACAGGCCCACTATTGCCACCTGTCACCTTTCCTGTTCTTTAGACGCGCGCAACACGACTATTGCTAACTGATGTGCTACAGAGAGCTCCACAAAGAACAGAATACAGCTTGCTCAAAATTACATTTCTTAACAAAAAGTATCCTGCCGTCGATTCCATTTAACGCCTAGCGTTTTAGATGCGCCATCTTTGTCTAGATCCAATGTAATATTGCTGTCTATGTCCCTTGGTATGTCTTCTAATAACTCATCACTGTTGGACGCCCACTTGCGTAGTACAAATCCTCCTTCCAGCATAAGTGAAATGACTTGATCACGAATTGCCCTCGCTTCTTCGATAGAATCTTCACCGGAAATGAAGTCATCTACATAAAAGTCTTCAAAAGCTGTCAAAGCGCCTTTAGGATATTTGTGTGCCTCCAGATGCGCTAGTTCATCAATAGACTTTGTCGCCAGAAAAGAAGACGCTGCAGATCCGTACGTCACCGTCAACATCTCGTATGTCTTGAGAAGTTTCCAAATATGCTTCCTCCAAACTATACGCTGTAGTGAGGTTTGCTTTTCGTTTATTAATATCTGCCTGTACATTTTGGCAATATCTGCGATCATTGCATACACAAATCTTCTGAATCGAATTAGTATTGAAAAATAAATCTTGCTGCAACACTGGACCAACCATTAATGCATCATTGAGTGATTTGCCGCTGGTAGTTTTGCTAGATGCGTTGAATACTACCCTTAATCTCGTGGTAGTACTTGTTTCCTTTATTACACTGTGATGAGGTAAATAATATTGCGGTCGAACATGCCAAGATGGAGAATCCTCGTTGACTTCCTTACTTCCTTTATATGACCGAGTTCTACGTATTCTTGCATGAAATTTGTGTACTCCATTTTCAGCTGTGGATTATTCTCGAGTCTTCTCTCCAACTTTTTGAATTGTTGAATCGCTATGTTTCTGGATTCACCGAGTTTTTCTAGTTGATCTTTTCTTACTGGCAGTGTTACTATAAAACGCCCTTCCTCGTTGCGCTTATGTTTGTTTGAAATGTTCTTCGCAGAGGCGTTCCTCGGAGGATCTCGTATTTTGGCGTTCGGTGTTCTCGATCTGCCAAAATCTAGCCATGTTTGCGTTAAGCACCTCGTTGGTAACCAAATTGCAGACTGTACCCGTTTGCTTTGTAGCGCCACAATTGCCTGACACTATCCAGCCGAGTAATGTCTTCTGCCACGTTGGTTGCGTTTTGGAAACTAAAATCCTTCCAATGCACATCATGTCAAAGAATATCTCCGCTCCCAGCAGCAGATCCACCTGCGATGACACATGAAAGGCCGGATCAGCTAATTCAATACCTTTAGGAATCTGTAATTTTGCAACGTCGATGCGATCCACGGGAATTGCCTGCGTAATTTGGTCAATCACCAAGCAACTTAAATTCGCTCTATAGCCATTGATCTTGGACATTACCGCTAACTTAACCTTCTTGTGAGTTTGAGATATCTTATCCAGTCCATAGACAGGGACGTTCACTGCTGTTTTAAATTTAATTGCTTAGCACACTCGGCAGTAATAAAACAAGACTGCGAGCCACTGTCCAATAATGCGCGGCAAGAAATGCTATTGCCTTTACTGTCAAGTACATTGACCATTGCTGTTGCGAGAAGTACTTGCCTATTCTGATTCAATGAATTATGGCTTGCGCTGGTGGTTATTGTTTTGTTCGTGGTCGACGATTCTGTATCTTCCGTTGAAGACGCTTTCTTGTCTGCTGTCACCTGCTCCCAGTGAAGAAGTGTCTTGTGTCGTTTGCCACATTTGCGACATGAGCCTGAGCCGCAATGTTTGGCCTGATGCGATGCTATACTTTTCAATATACCAACTATTCTCTGCTTTAAATAACTTTTCTTTCAATATACCAACAATTCACTGCTTTAAATAATTTTCATTCGTTCATACATGTACTATTTCCACATAAATATCAGTCATTTATGTTTATTAGTACTTAAAATAACTGCTACATTTTTCAAACTTTTTTTGTTTATAACTTTTTAATAAGAAACGAGCGTCGGCTAAAACTTTTTGAAGGTCACTCAGGAGGGTGACCTTAACAACATATGTCAAGGTCAAGGTCATCGGAGGTGCCTCCCCTAAAATGCATAATTACCACAAAGAATGGAGTTTATGAAGTTAAATTAAAAGAAGATCAAAATGTAAAGACTTAGTTATCAGAAGAGATAAGCGATGCGGCTGAGATGTGGCACAGAAAACTTGGTCATAGAGGACTGGATAATATGAAGAGAATATTGAAGATAAGCAAAGAGGAATGGACTTGTCGTTGACACAACTGAGTAAACTGGAGAAAGTTTGCAGAATTTGTATGGAACCAAAGCAAACAACCCGGGAAAAAATGGAAGAGATCTGAACAGATTTGAGCAGATCTCATCAGATCCAATCCACTCAGATCTGGTTTGATCAAAATATTGGCCCTATCTGATCAGATCCAATCAAACATGAGTAGATCTGATCCAATCCTAGAGGATAGAGTCAGATATGTAACGAGAATAATCTATTATATCTGCTCAGATCCAATCAGACATGAGTAGATCTGATCCGATCCGGTGTCCATCCACTGCAGAAAATTGTTGTTTTTAAATGTTATTTTTTAAATATGCCACTTTATTATAAAAGTGGACTCCACGATACAAAAGTTGTGCCGTTCCACGATTTACATAACTTGGCGCAACTTAGCACGACACTGCCGTGTCTGATACCGTTCTTATACCAGTGTAGGGAGCAGCATATCTGTCTCCCTTCTGATTGGTCAGCCCCCTCTCCTGCGCTAGCAAGAGAGGTTGAGAGTTACGAGGTTGGCAGAACTGAGTTGGACGACCGTTAGAATTGTACTGACTCTCGTGGCAGTTGCGTGGTCTGCAATAAAGCATTATATTATCAGCAGTAATCGAGTGTGTAATTATTCCTCGATACCTCTCGACAAGACGTCGGTAGTAGGCCGACACCCGGAGGCATAATCGGCCTCCTGCGGTACCAAATACCTACATTGGTGACCCCGACTAAAAAACATGCAACGGTTCTTGCACAAATCGCTACCGGAAGCCCGAGTCAGAGATAAATCCTCGTGTGGACCAATCTTCCCCGAGGAACGGACGCAGAAGTAGCGGATCGAATTAACCGCAAACGCAAGGTACATTCCTATGCCGGCGTCCCTGGCTGTTAGTTGCCCACGCTGCGGCCAGCCAGCCTTGCCGCGCCGAAACATCTTTCGGGCGGCCATTTTTCTTGCCGCGCTTTTTGCACGAGGCACGAGGCGTGCACGTGAGACCCCACCGGCGCCCGGGTGGCCACAGCGGTTCTGCCGTCTTATTACCACGACCATTCCCTGGTGTGCGTCTGGCCTTTCTCCGCCGCCGCCGTTACCGCCGTCTCCTGATGGTGTGCGACCGGCTTTTCTTCGCCGATGCCACGGATCGTCAACATCGCTGTTGCCTCATCGATTTGATTGCGTGAAGCCAACGACACCGGCGCCTTGGATTCCGTCGTTGTTGAGACATTTAATGCGTGAAGCCAACGTCTCCGGCGCCTTGGGTCCCATCGTCACCGGGGCTTTGGATTCTACCCAGACTACAGTAATTAAACAAAGGATAGTAATCCCCCCCGCGCCGTCATTTTTTAACACTCGTGCCGTTTACATCGTTTATATTATTTAACGCTCATGTTGTTTATGCTGTTTATCGCTCTCGTTTTGCTAGTAGCTTACTATAAGTTTAAAACAATGTCGGACGCGGCTCTTCAAACCCCCGCAGAGGCAGCGGAAGCCCAGCTAAACGCTCAGAACCTTGATTCAGTCACCTCGGACGCGATTGATAATAATATTGTAATTTCGTGTATAGATAACCTATGGGTTCCCAAGCTTCCCCCGTTTTCACAAGTTGACCCAGAATTGTGGTTCATCCAGGCTGAGATTCTTATGAGAAATTCTAGGATCACTGCAGAGTCCACTAAAGCCGATACCATACTCGCCGCGCTCGATGTCGAAGTAGTGGGACACGTAAGGGACATAATTGCTTTAAACCCTTCCCCAATGGATATTTATAAGCAGATTAAAGCTCGAATTATCGCGGCATACGCACCTTCGGTCGAAGCAAAATTGCGAAAACTTCTAACGGGACAAGTCGGGACCGACGGAAAACCTTCGTTAATCCTTAATCGATTGCGCAATCTTAATAACGGGAATTTAGATGATAATGTAATAAAATCAATTTTTTTGGACCATCTACCACCCAATCACCGCGCGATCCTGATAGCTACGGAAATTACCGACCTCAACCGTTTAGCCGAGACCGCCGACCGAATGGCTGAGAGCAATATCGGAGGCGAGTCTTACGCGTCCGCCGTGAGCAAGGAAAATTCATCCCCTCCCGCAAAGACTGAGATTCAACAACTCATCGAAAGAATAGAGAAGCTGGAAAAGATAAATTCGCATTCGCGATCCAACTCCCGCTCCGTAAAAGATCCAAAAAACTAAAACAGCCTTTCCGTTCGGAGACGGTCGGCAAGGGCCTTCAAATTTCTAACCGTCTCCACGTCCGTGATCGTACTAGTGGCCAAATGTTCCTTGTTGATACAGGCGCGGATATCTCTCTTGTACCCGCTATCGATAGGATCAAGGGAAGGCCTTCCGAATTAAAGCTCTTCGCAGCAAATGATACGCGTATCGACACGTTCGGGGAATCTCTTCGTGAGCTGGACCTCGGTTTAAGACGGCCAATTCGATGGAATTTTTGCATTGCCGCAGTTCCGTACCCCATCATTGGCGCTGACTTACTATCGCACTACGGGTTAATACTAGGTGCGCAACTAAGTTTCCGGGTTTTTTTTATCAATAAAAAATGAAAAATTTCAAGAGAAATACAAAAAATGGCTTATTCAAAGTATCGTCCCTCGCTAACTATACATTTTCGCCATCTCTCTGGCAATACATGAATACCGCGACGATAAAACGACGCGTCTTTGGACCGAAACCATTTATCCAACCAATTTTGCACTTCTTCGAAATTGGTCAAGTGTAGCCCAGCCAAGCCATGCGCCATCGACCGGAACAAGTGATAATCGGAAGGCGCCAGGTCTGGCAAATACGGCGGGTGCGGTAGCAGATCCCATTTGAGCGTTTTGATGGTGTCCTGGACGATGGAACTGCGATGGCACGGAGCGTTGTCGTGCTGCAATATCACTCGTTCGTGTCTCGTATACCATTCTGGCCGTTTTTCGAGCAATGCATGGTTTAAATTGGTCAGTTGTTGTTGATAGCGATGCGCATTGACAGTTTCGCCCGGTTTCAGCAGCTCATAGTACACGATTCCTTTCTGGTCCCACCAAACGCAGAGCATTGTCTTCTTTCCAAAACGATTTGGTCGTGCCGTCGATGTTGATTTTTCACCAGGTGAAAGCCACGATTTTTTGCGTTTGGGATTCTCTAAATATATCCATTTCTCATCGCCAGTAACAATTCGATGAAGAAAACTCTTTCTTTCATGCCGCAAAAGCAAAATTTCGGAAGTGGCTCTTCGATTTTCCATCTGTCTCTCAGTCAACTCATGCGGCACCCATTTTCCTTCCTTTTGAATTTTTTCCATGGCATGTAAACGTTTGGAAATACCTTGGTGAGTCATGTTTAATGCCTCCGCAAGTTGATTTTGTGTTTGCGTATCATCTTCATCCAATAACGCTTGCAGATCGGCGTCCTCAATTGTTTTTGGTCTTCCGGAGCGCTCCTTGTCCTCAGTGTCGAAATCGCCACTTCTGAAGCGTTTAAACCAATCTTCACAGGTAGTTTTCGATGGTGCATGTTCGCCGTAGGCCTCCTCAAGCAAACGACGTGCTTCAGCTGCAGTTTTTTTCAAGTTAAAACAGAAAAGCAAAGCTTCCCGCAAATGCTGTTTATTTGGCACAAAATTCGACATCTCCATTGTTAGAAACAATATTTTTGCGTTGCGATATGTATTGGTATAACGACTGGTTATTGTTAACAGATGTCCAAGCTATAACTTCAGACAACTTCAAACATTTAAATCGAGTACATGTGTTATTGGTGCCATCTATGTGTGAAACCCGGAAACTTAGTTGCGCACCTAGTAGTAGATTTAAAACGACGACGTCTTATAGATTCCACTACTAAATTATATACCCTCGCGACTAAAAAACCGGCCCCGATACATTCGATTAATACGATTAAACCTTCCTCTGAGTTTTCTCAAATACTCAAGGAATTTCCGCAAATAACAGGAGCCCTTCCTCTCGCCCCGCCGTCCAATTGTGACGTGTTTCATCATATTATAACCACCGGCCCTCCAGTCGCTTCGCGCGCTAGGCACCTTCCTCCTGATAAACTTAAAGCCGCAAAGGCCGAGATTAGAGCTTTAGTCGAAGCAGGCATTTGCCGCCCCTCTAGCAGTCCATGGGCCAGTCCCATTCATTTAGTCCGTAAAAAAGACGGCACCTGGCGGGTGTGCGGCGATTACCGCGGTGTAAATGCAATCACGCGACCTGACAGATACCCCACCCCCCACCTGCATGACTGCTCCGTTAATCTACACGGTAAAACAATCTTTTCATCCCTCGACTTATATAAAGCCTATAATCAAATTCCAATGGCCCCTGAGGACATTGAGAAAACAGCTATCATAACCCCTTTCGGGTTATTCGAATACTTATTTATGACCTTTGGCCTTCGTAATGCCGGTCAATCCTTTCAACGTTATATAAATCGCGCCTTAGGCGATCTAGATTTTGTTTTCATTTATATGGATGATATTCTAATTGCTTCCTCTTCTCCAGAGGAGCATGCTAAACATTTACGCATTGTATTCCAAAGGCTTAAAGAGTTTCACCTCCGCCTTAATGTTGAAAAATGCGTGTTCGGCGCACATGAACTAAAGTTTCTCGGGTATATAATAAATGGTAAAGGAATCAGCCCCATCCCAGAAAAAGTTGAGGCGATTACCAAATTTCCTAAACCCAAAACCATCGCCGACTTACGCCGTTTCCTCGGCATGATAAATTTTTACCGTCGCAACATTCCTCGCGCGGCAGAAGCTCAAGCACCACTAAATGCATTACTAGTCGACTCGCGTAAAAACGATAAGCGTGTAATCGTATGGTCTGACGAATTAATCGAAGCGTTTGAAAAGACCAAAAACGGACTTGCTAACGCTGCAATGCTGGTGCATCCCCATATTGGCGCGGAACTCCGTATAGTCGCGGATGCCTCTGATTTCGCCATGGGGGCAGTTCTTGAACAGAAAAAACGGGATACTTGGGAGCCCCTAGCATTTTTTTCGCATAAATTCTCCCCCGCGCAAACTCGGTATAGCGCTTACGACCGAGAACTCACGGCAATTTTTGAAGCCGTTAATTATTTTCGTCATTTTGTAGAAGGACGTGAATTTAAAATTTTGACCGACCATAAACCGCTCATGTACGCGTTTATGCAACGGTCTGACAAGGCGTCCCCGCGACAACTACGCCAATTGTCATATATCGCGCAGTTCACAACGCATATTGAACATGTCGCTGGTTCACAAAATGTTGTTGCGGATTCGCTTTCGCGGATCGATTCCCTGCGTTTGCCGGTTGAATTTAATCTTAATGAGCTCGCCGAGCTACAAAAGAACGACGAGCAACTCAAGTTGATTGCTAACGCCCCCGATCATCCTTTAAAGTTGAAGAAAATTCAGTGGGGCCCAGATCACACAACTGTATATTGCGAAATCTCGGGCGAAGCTATCCGGCCATATGTCCCCGATAGTCTCCGCGTTAAAGTATTTCAAATGTTCCATAACCCAGCCCATCCGAGTGGCAAAATTACCGATCGCACTATCCGACAGCGTTATGTCTGGCCTGACATGCACCGCGATATCGCTAAATGGTGTAAAAATTGTATCGAATGTCAGCAAGCGAAAATCTTTCGTCATGTAAAACTAACTCCTGAGCACTTTGTTGCTCCCGACGGGCGATTTGATCAAGTGCATATTGACATTATCGGCCCATTACCTCCTTCTGAGGGTTACTCTTATTGTCTCACTATGATCGACAGATTTTCGCGTTGGGCCGAGGCAATTCCCCTTAAAGATATCTCTGCACAAACCGTTGCTAGAGCATTTTACGACACGTGGATTTCCCGTTACGGAACCCCTCGATTACTAACTACGGATCAGGGAGCCCAATTCGAATCCCGCCTATTCGAGGCGTTACTTTCATTAATCGGTTGCGAACGAATTCGTACAACCGCCTACCACCCGGCGTCGAACGGCATGATTGAACGTTGGCATCGGGTGCTTAAAGCCGCAATCATGTGCCATGCCGATGCGTGCTGGACGCGTACCTTATCTACCGTTCTATTAGGACTTCGGTCGCACGTCCGTGCTGACACAAATGCGTCTCCCGCCGAATTTATGTTCGGGACGACTTTACGACTTCCCGGGGAATTCTTTCTTCCCGATGATTTTACACCTAACCCTAATTATTTCCTTGAAAAGTTTCGCGAATATATGCGCCAAGTCCGGCCGGTTCCCGTCGCGCACAAACATAAAAAACGCGCCTTCTATTTTAAAGATTTATATAATTGTACCCATGTGTTTTTACGCAATATGGCTAAAAGGGCGTTAGAGCGTCCGTACACCGGTCCGCACAAGGTAGTGCAACGCATCTCGGAGCGCGTATTCAATATTGATATCAACGGAAACACAAAAAGCGTGTCCGTCGATTTATTAAAGCCGGCATATTTTGTCCCTGATGACCCCGCCGACCCCCCATCAACTTCCGAGAACATACTCAACCGGAATGTAAATCCGAACCCAGCGCTTAAAACCTACTCTCGTAAGACTGTTACATTTGCGCCGTCCACTAAACCAAAGTGATTTAATTGTAAGCCAGAATTCTATATAATGTTATTAGATATAAGTCGGCTCAAATTACGTTTAAGCGTATAATATATTTTTTGTTAAGGTATTGTTAACCTCGTACAATAGCACCTGGCCAAACACTTAAGCTCATTCGCTTAGTGCAATATTACTTATTATTTATTTCGTTAACACTCGGGGGGGAGTGTGTAGGGAGCAGCATATCTGTCTCCCTTCTGATTGGTCAGCCCCCTCTCCTGCGCTAGCAAGAGAGGTTGAGAGTTACGAGGTTGGCAGAACTGAGTTGGACGACCGTTAGAATTGTACTGACTCTCGTGGCAGTTGCGTGGTCTGCAATAAAGCATTATATTATCAGCAGTAATCGAGTGTGTAATTATTCCTCGATACCTCTCGACAAGACGTCGGTAGTAGGCCGACACCCGGAGGCATAATCGGCCTCCTGCGGTACCAAATACCTACACCAGATTCCGTCGGATGCCATCTATCGGATACTTTGAGATGCAATAACATTATGATCTGATCATATATAATCTTATATGACTATATAAGTTTATATGTGATTATATGATTTTATCAGTTTAAATTATAAGGTATGTTTGCAAAATAATTTAAAAGATTTATGTTTTATATATACATATACACATTAATCTTTTATATTTACCTATTATTAATTAATTTTGCACGGTACTTTTTTAATGGAATATTTATAATAAATTTTAAATATGGTGTATCGAAATTAACAATTATTATTAAATTGGCAGAGACTATGTATATTATATATGTTAATGTTTGAAAATTGAGAAAACTGTTTTTAATATAAAAATTAATTGATTTTTTGACCAAAAATAATTTAAAAGCTCCCCTTTACAGAGTTAATATTATATTTGATATAATTCCAACATTGGGTGTAAAAATTAATAATAGACGATTTGAGAACGAAATTTTTATAAGTTCTATACTGGCGAGATCTGCTCAGATCCGGCAAGATCGGAAGAGATCTGATTGGATCAGCAACACAACTTTGTAAGCCAAGATTGGACTTATCTGGTGAGATCAAGATATGTCTGACTAGGTCTGCTCAGATCCGGCAAGATCGGAAGAGATCTGATTGAATCAGCAACACAACTTTGTAAGCCAAGATTGGTCTTATCTGGTGAGATCAAGATATATCTGACTAGGTTTGCTCAGATCCAGCAAGATCGGAAGAGATCTGATTGGATCAGCAACACAACTTTGTAAGCCAAGATTGGTCTTATCTGGTGAGATCAAGATATGTCTGGCTAGGTCTGCTCAGATCCGACAAGATCTGAGACATAATGTCTGCTTGTACTTCAGGAGATCTGAAGCAATCAGATAATGTCCGATTATTATAGATCGGAAGAGATCCGATTGGATCTGCGATTATATATCGAACGGCAGCAATGGTCAGATCTGGTGAGATCGGATTATAGTTCAGCATATCTGGCTGCATGTGATTAAATATGGCCATGCAGATCTGGCGAGATAAAATTGTATCCAATCAGATCTGACTTTACTTGAATTTCAGATCTCGTTGTATCTCATTTTATCAAATCAGACATGGTCAGATCTCCTCCATTTTTTCCCGGGAAGAGTTAAGTTTAATGCTTCAAGAGCAAGAGCTAAGAGGCCACTTCAGATTGTACATACCGATCTATGTGGTCCAATCGGTCCAGACACTTGGGATGGACATAGATACTTTATCACTCTTTTGGATGACTATACACATTATACTATGGTGTATTTGCTCAAAACAAAAAATAAAGCAGCAGATAAAATAAAAGAGTATGTTAAGAAGGTTGAAACTAAATAAAACTCCAAAGTTGCAAAAATAAGATGTGACAACGGAAGAGAATTCATAAACAATGCATTTACATCATGGTGCAAGAATAGAGGAACGGAATTGGATACGACAGTGCCTCACACTCCACAGTTAAATGGCAGAGCTGAGCGTCTCAATAGAACTCTTATGGAAAAAGTGAGAGCTTTGCTGTTTGATGCCAATATGAAAAAGGATATGTGGGGAAAGGCTTTGTACACTGCAACATACATACTCAACAGATCACCAACGAATACTTTAGAAAAGACGCCGTTTGAAATGTGGGAAGAAAGAAGACCGGATTTGAAGAATCTGCAAATTTTTGGAAGTGAATGCTATGTCAAAGTACTTGAACCTCTAAAGAAGTTAGATAGCAGAAGCAAATGTTATCAGTTTGTTGGCTATGCACCATGTGGCTACAGACTCTGGAATAAAGAAAAGAGAAGTATCATAATAGCCAGAAATGTTAAATTCAAGATGTTAACGGAGTCAAAGAATCAAAGCACTAATAAAGAGTTAAAGACTGTGAAATTGTTGAAAGAAGAAAATGAAGATACAGAAGATAATGAAAACGATAAAGATAATGAAATAGAAGAAAATAATGATGAAAACGATGAGGATAATGAAATAGAAGAAAATGTATTTAAAGAAGCAGAAAACATAGAAGAAATACAAAAGGATGAAGTAGAAGATTTATCGGAAATTGGAAGAGTAACAGAAGTAAGAAGATCTATAGTAGACTAATAGAAAAATTCAAGAATTTCGTGTACTTAACGTACAGAGAAGCAGTAACAGGAGATGACAGAGATAAATGGATAGAGGCTATAAATGAAGAAAAGAAATCACTTAAAGAAAACAAAGTATGGGAAGTGATAGATGAAGAACATATTAAAATATATAGGGTTAGGTTTTGAAGTTTTTAAGATTTATTTTACATTTTAATTTCAAATGTTGCAATCCAATATTACAATAATTTTAATATTATGTAAATTTAGTTACAAAATTTTATTTTAGAAACTATTTGTACTAACTTATTTTAAAGACTGTACTGTTTTTATGAATAAAGTAACTTTTAAAACTAAACTACATAATTATATGTGGTATATTACGGTTGGGTAATGCCACTTTGCAACACTTCTGTATTTCTTTCTTTTTAATAATAATAAAAACAATCAAAATATTTTATTAAAATCATATACAAAAAAAAAGTGTGCAAGTAGAAACTTGCACATTGTTTCCTCATAGTTTTTAAGTGTGCAAGTAGAAACCTGCACATTGTTTTCTTATGGTTTTGAAATGTGCAAGTAGAAACCTTCGCTCACAAAGCTCCTCTATGAGGAAGTTTGTATTTTATTCGATGTATAATTATTAGTATTTATTTGTTTTGGCTTCCTCATAGAGGAAGCTTTGTGAGCGAAGGTTTCTCCTTGCACAATGTTTAATATATATTGACTATATATGGTCTTATATGATTATATATATTTACATATATATAACATTATTATATATGTTTATATATGATTATATACCTTCCTTGAATGATTATACTCTATCGATTAAAAAAAAACAGCCCGATATCTTAATATTTGAGGAAGTTAGAGCAACCACGGACATTTCTAAAAAAATTAAAATTTTTTTTTTAAAGAACCCCTTTACCGATCATCGCCAAATTCAATACCAACCTTCCTTGTAATGTTTAATATATATTGACTATATATGGTCTTATATGATTATATATATTTACATATATATAACATCATTATATATGTTTATATATGATTATATATGATTATATTTATTTTCTCAATATTTACGGAAGTTAGAACAACCACGGACATTTCTAAAAAAATTAAAAATTTTTTTTAAAAAGAATTCCTTTACCGATCATCGCCAAATTCAACACCAACCTTCCTTGAATGATACTCTATCGATTAAAAAAAAAAACAGCCCGATATCTCAATATTTGAGGAAGTTAGAGCAACCACGGACATTTCTAAAAAAATTAAAATTTTTTTTTAAAAAGAACCCCTTTACCGATCATCGCCAAATTCAATACCAACCTTCCTTGAATGATACTCTATCGATTAAAAAAAAAACAACCCGATATCTCAATATTTGCGGAAGTTAGAGCAACCACGGACATTTCTAAAAAAATTAAAAAAAAAAAAACCCTTTACCGATCATCGCCAAATTCAATACCAACCTTCCTTGAATGATACTCTATCGATTAAAAAAAAAAACAGCCCGATATCTCAATATTTGCGAAAGTTAGAGCAACCACAGACATTTCTAAAAAAATTAAAATTTTTTTTTAAAAAGAACCCCTTTACCGATCATCGCCAAATTCAATACCAACTTTCCTTGAATGATACTCTATCGATTAAAAAAAAAAACAACCCGATATCTCAATATTTGCGGAAGTTAGAGCAACCACGGACATTTCTAAAAAAATTAAAATTAAAAAAAAAACCCTTTACCGATCATCGCCAAATTCAATACCAACCTTCCTTGAATGATACTCTATCGATTAAAAAAAAAACAGCCCGATATCTCAATATTTGCGAAAGTTAGAGCAACCACAGACATTAAATCTGCACATACATACACACATACGGACAGGCGATTTTGATGCGATATTTCGACATTTTAGAACACTCTGAACATATTGGCATCAAAAACTCAAAAACCAATCTCTTCGTTGGTTTCTTCTACCCCTATTTCATATATAAATCACTTAAATTTGGTTGATTAGACCCAACTTTATACGCAATCAAAGGTTCATATACGAAATTCACGAAAACAAAGCTTCCTCTATGAGGAAGCAAAAGAAAACCACTGCGTAGTAAATGGGTGTCAGAGTCAAACCAAATGGAAAATATAAAGCTAGATTGGTGGTTAAAGGCTGTGAGCAGAAAAAGGATATAGATTATCAAGAAACGTATAGTCCTGTAATAGGACAAAGTGCATTAAAAAGCGTCTTTGCCATAGCAACTGCCAAAAATCTCAAGATAGTGATTTTTGATGTTACGACTGCATTTCTCTATGGAGATTTGGAGGACGAAATCTTTATGTACCCACCAGAAGGGTATAATTATAAATATAAAATCTTGAAATTGATGAAGGCACTTTACGGCCTTAAACAGGCGCCGTTGAGATGGAACATCAGATTTACGGATTTTCTAAAGAAGATGGGATTCAAGTCCTTGAATAGTGAACAATGTTTTTTTTAAGAAGATAGATAGTGACTTGATACTAGGAATTTATGTGGATAATGGTGTAATCATTGGAAGCAATATTGAAGAAATAAATGAGTTCTTGAAAGAATTAGCCAAAGAGTTTAAAATTAAAATATCAAGAAACTCTAAGGTATATGTGGGACATGAAATACTACTGAAGATTACATGATGCTGACACAAAGAGATTATATCAAAAGGATATTGCAACAGAATGGTATGGACAATGCTAAGACCGTAAAAGTACCATTACTGCCTGGTGACAATAGTAAAACACTACCTAATAATATGTGTTATCCATACAGAGAAATGGTAGGGAGTCTACTCTATGCATCATCCAAAACAAGACCAGACATAGCATATGGAGTAAACTTTGTTAGCAGAGCAGTTGAAGAGCCGACGCAGGAAAGGATACATGATATAAAACACATTCTAAAATATTTAAATGGAAGTTTAGATAAAGGTTTAAGATATGAAAAAAAATGGAAATGTTAAGATCCTTCAAGCATATTGTGATGCAGACTACGCTGGTGATGTAGAAACAAGACGAAGCACATCTGGATATATCATTTTTTTCGCTGGTGGACCAATTAGTTGGTGTTCAAAGATACAGCCAATTATAGCGCAATCGACCACAGAAGCGGATTATGTTGCAGCAGCTGAATGTTGTAAAGAGCTGGTTTATCTAAAGACACTATTAGAGGAACTACTTTGTGAACAAATTAATATAGAACTAAATATTAATAATCAAAGTGCAATTGCTTTAATTAAAAATGGAGTTGTGAATAAAAGAAGCGAGCAAATTGATGTAAAATTTAGATTTATTTACGAGCTTGTAAAAGATGGAATAATTAGTTTAAAATATATATTGTCCGACAGCAGAACAGATAGCGGATATATTGACTAAGCCATTATGTATAAATAAATTTGTAAAATTTAGAGACAAAATTGTTAAAAAATTAAATTAAATTTAAGGAAGAGTGTTGGTAAATCTCATTTAGTTCTTGAAGTTGCATTTTGTTGAAGTTGCATTTGGATTATATTATAAAAACGCGTGCGTAAAAAATCGATCGTCTGAATATTGTACATAGCAACGGAATGATCTTCCCTTTTCTACGGCGGATTCCGGTGAGCTCACCACGCGGTCGATAGAGTTAATCCGTAAATTCAGATAAGTCCATTATATAGATATATATGTAACTTTGCGTTTATTACTAATATTTATTGTGTTGCTCAATACTGATTTAATAACAATACTGTATGAGTTATGAGATAATAACGTTTACACGTAGAGTCATGTCTGTTACATTTTAATGTTCACTGTAAGACTGATTTTATATCGATTGAATGATTAAACCGTTAAATTTAAATAGTACACTGCGTTTGTCGTTTAAATTTCAACAAAATCGATATAAGTATCCCAGACAGCACCATTTCCAAAATCGGGACATAAGACATCTTTTAGCCATCTTTTCGTAAGACATCTAAAAGATGTCTTTTAGATCTATATCCTGTTTTTGGACATGCGTGTTGTCTGGGATATCAAGAAACACAGACCGTGTATCTATACGCGAGCCGACGAGTTGAGAGATTCAAAGATATATTATCGAATCTCACGATGTTTATCAGAGTATTAAAAAAAAGTTAAAGACTTATTGAATAAATAGTTGTTCGCGAAATCGCTGATTAATCCCGGCGATGGAAGCGGGATGAGAAGGACGCGCGTGGAAGGTGTTAACTAAAATATGCACTTTATTTTGTGTGTAACTCAGACCACAGTCTGAGCCGTCTTTAATATATCGAAATTGTTACAATCTGACCTGAGAATCGATGAGCGGTGTATAAATGAGACGTCTGTGTATGATCGTTGAAGTCGAGCTACAATTATATGAATTGCCCTCCGTGTGTGGTGAGTCGCCCGTGAGCCGGTGAGACACGTGGCGGTCGGCACTCGCGAACGTGTGAGCCTGAGTCGTCGTGTTGAGGCACCAGAGTTAATGAGCGGTCTATATCACAGTTCAAATGAGAAGTCTAAGCAGCGTGGGCACTGCGATGTGCACGATTACCCGAAGTCACTTGTCGAAACGTACAGAATACACGTAATACGACTTGTCACCGCGCGGCCATTAGCACAATTGAATTCGATCGCGAGGAAGACGTTGGCGATGAGCGCGCCCGTGCGGGCGCAAGCTGCCGCGGTGATCGAGCGTCGTTACCCGATCGATGCTGCCATCTGATCGGACGGCGCAGCGGTAACTGAATCTCGAACAATAGTACTCATACTGACAAGGGAAACGTCCTAAGAGAAATATTTACCCTTACGAACTTCCCCTCAATGACCTTCTCCTTCACATATTGGGAAAGAAAACATTCACCGCGGGAAGAGGAGCGCTAGCGTAGCATAACAAACATCGCCGCCACGTCGACAGTATTAGCATTAGCTTACATGGGTAATGTAAAAAAATTATTATTTTTGTTAATTTGACATGAGAAATGTCGACACTTTGTTTGGACACTTTGTGTGAGTATACCCATGCATCACTATCGTCAATATGGCCCAAATAGCATGTCGCAATCTTGTATCTAAATCGTCAACATCCTGGGGAAGCGTTTTATAAACTTTTTCCTTACAATATCCCCATAAAAAAAATCTAAAGGATTGAGATCCGGAGATCTTGCGGGCCAACATATCGGACCGTACCGACCCATCCAGCGTCCAGGAAAGTGCTTATTCAAGTAATTTGTTAAGGTGGAAGCACATAAAATTGCAGAAGCCATGAGCAGAATGCAGAAGCCATATGCGCATGCGCTATGGTATCTGAAGAGCTCTACAGATACCATAGCGCATGCGCATATGGCTTCTGCCTTCTGCTTATGGCTCCTGCAATTTTATGTGCTTCCACCTTTACAATTCTGGCGTTGTGTGGCCCAGCACCGTCTTGTTGAAACACAATCTTGTTTCTCTCTAATAATAGAACTTCTTCTAAGAAATCCAGATTTCTCTTAAAAGTTCCAAGTATGTTTGGCCAGTTAAAATATCCGGAAGAACAATCGGACCAAGTATTTGAGTTCCCATTATTCCAGCCCACAGATTTATTTTTCAGCGAGTTTGGAAGCTTCTGGGTCGCGTAACTGCGGGATTTTCATCGCTCCAAAAATGCATATTATGCGATTTAAAATGCCCTTCTCGTGTGAAGAATGATTCATCGCTGAATATCACACGAGAAGAGAATCTGGGATCTCGATCTACTTTCTCAGAAAATCTTCGCAGAACGTTCTTCTTGCATGATGATCTCCTGGTTCCAAATGTTGCACGCGTGTGTAGTGAAATGCGTGCAACTTTTTTTCTTTGAGTACTTTTTGTACAGTTCCATAGGATAGATTGTGTCCTCGAGCAACCTCCCGAATACTCGTTTCAGGATTAAGCTCGAAAACACGTACAACTTGCTCTATGCCCCGCAAATCTCTCGCCTCGCGATCTCTCCCAGTGTCGTGCATGTTCGGAAGGACATTGCCAGTCTCGTATAATCTTTGAGCTGCTCGAAGTATGACGGGAGCCGACGGATGTCTTGCTCCATTTGGATACAATTCGGCGTACCGTCTTGCAGCTACGTAATACTGCCCGTGACACTCGCCAAGTGCCATCAGCATGTCGTAATATTCTTCGTTTGTGTATCGTACTGCCATATCGTCCTCTTAACGCTTCTAATAATCGAGGGATTATTGATTCCAGTGTCGATCGCTTCATCCTATTTATGCGATCTTCGCGGGGGTCGGTATCCCCTCCCCGCGACCCGCGACGAATAGCGAGTTTCGCGCGTCGCGTGGGCGCCGCGTGGACTCACTCATCGTAAGTTACTACAGAAGTAACGCTCGCGTAAACGTAGTATGAGTGAGTAATTGTGTGCGTGTGCGTGTGCGTGTGCGTGTGCGTGTGCGTGTGCGTGTGCGTGTGCGTGTGCGTGTGCGTGTGCGTGTGCGTGTGCGTGTGCGTGTGCGTGTGCGTGTGCGTGTGTGTGTGTGTGTGTGTACGCGTACATCCATCGCTTGTAGCAAGCACCGAGCACCGATCGCAGCGAGCACCCCACATAATCACCCTCGTCGGACGGTGAGTCGCGCCGCCCCTGCCTACCTTCCGTACTCGTTTCGCGTGATTCGCTGACTATTTCTTGTAATAACTCAAAAACTAAGCTTCGGACAAAGTTTTGGTAAAGGAAAAATCGTCTCAAAATTAAGTCAGGAATACGACATTTTAAGGACAAACGATAGTTTCGGATCACCCTGTATATAAAAAAATATACACTCAGTTTTAGCATTAGAGCAGAGGGTAACGCAGCTAATGAACAGTATAGATAACAAACTGAATAAAAATCTTAATTATTAATATCATTATGTTATAATAATTAAGATTTGTATTCAGTTATGTTATCTATACTGTTCATCAGCTGCGTTACCCTCTGCTTGAAAGAGTTTACATAAAAACTACAGCTTCCTTTTCAGTAATAGATTGATAGTCTGAAGTAATAGGTGATGGCAAAAAATCTGAAATTATTGCACTATCATGCAGAAGCACTAAGAATTTAAAAATATATTTTTATGCATATTAAAAGATATATTAGCAATCAGTGTAATTAGAAAAAAAGATGTACCAGATAATATAAAAAAAATTGCATGCAAAACTATGAACATTATAATGATGATCATTGATGTTATGTTACATTGTGTTTACTGGGATGGCTTTTTTTTTTTTTTTTTTTTAAGTGGAGGTAACCTTCGAAAGACTCCGGTTTTTCAGGGTAGTGTGAGATTTCTACTCACTAAAACCTCCACTGTACATACGTTACCTGCTGCAATAGGCGTTGATTTAACGCTAGCCACGCCTCTTTGTTTAAAGTGATCCGCCCTTCAGACATGTCAACTCTAATCTCTTTGTAACAATAAACAACTCTACGTACATAGATTATTATCAATATAATAAAAGAAATTATTTATTAAATCTGAAAGTAAAACAATGTTATATGAGTAGTAGGACCAGTATACGAGCATTAATCGATGTTACAAAAATTTTAACTAACTTGTATCAAGATTTATTAAATTGACGTTTCGTACCATACTCGGACTTCATCAGAATTGTCAATTAAGCAAATAATTAATAACATATATCGGGGTCAAATCGCAATCAATCAAACATGGAGAAGTACCGCAATCACAAAGTCAAAAAACTTAAACATTGTAGAACGCTTTCTTCGCAAGTCAATCATGCTCCAGTTAAATTTCCGTTTTTATTAAGTATCATCGTCCCGTGGAGACCCATGCAAGTCCACAATTTCAAAAGGCACCATACATTTCTGGACCAACTTAGTGGCAACTAAATAAATGTATTTAGATAAGATGATATAATATCGACTCAATAAAATAAATTAAAATTAAAACCGAGACACTTACATAAGTGTTCAGAGATGACGGGAACCATGACAGGCAATAATTATATGGCATCGGTATAAAACGTCTGATCTGCGCGAAGAATCATCGTGAACTGAGAGAGGAATGAACTTGACACGAGGACAAAGAATGTTTGCAATTACCTGACCGTGGAAAATTCGTTTAAAACATCAAAATAAATTTCGTCCAATAATTCGGTGTCTTTGTTAGAGTTAATCCCGTTTGTTTGCTCTTTGATATGTATCATTTCAGAGATCATTCGTTTTTTGATAATTCGGTTCATGATCTAAGATACATGTATTATCCCAGTCAAAGGTGTGATTATAATTTAAAATATGATCTGTTATCACCGAATGCTTGGATTCATCCAGTCTGATGTTATACTTATGTTCTCTAATTCTAGTCTGAAGCTTTCTTTTCGTCTGGCCCACGTACGATGCATCGCAGTTTTTGCAATCAATCTTGTACATTACGTTATTGTTCATAAACAACGAGTTCTTGTCTTTTTGGACCCTGATGATACTACTAAGTTTGTTCAAGATACGGTACCCCATAGATATGCATGATTTATCTACTTTCAAGGCAATTAATTCCGAGATTGATTTGATATATGAAAGAACAATAAAATTCTTTTTTTGTTGTGTTTCTGTTTCTTCTGTGCTACCGTTCAAAGATTGGTTGATAAGTTTTTTCAATCTCCGATTGATATGGGTGAATTTTAAATTCATAAGGTAGCCGTTCTCAATCAAATTGTTATAATAAACACTAAATTCTGTAGGGACATTCGTGAATAACGAAACCACGTCAAAGGAAACCAATATCTCAGAGTCATTCAACGTTAAGTTCGAAAGGTCAATGCACAGCTCAAAAATATTATTCACGTGGCTTTTTGCTTCAGGAAGGCTATTGGCCAAAATCGTTTGTAAAAAGAAAGCCAAAGGATAAAGAGCCGTATTAATAGACGAAACAATTATTCTAAATGGTACATTTTCTTTATACATTTTTGGAAGGCCATATGCTTTAGGAATAAGATTTGAATCACTGGAGTGCATAGAATAATATTCTCTTGGAGAGATATACTCTTTCTTCAACCACTTTTTTAGAAGGTTATTCAGCTCTTTCTCAATTGTGATGGATTTTTCTTAACTATGGAATACGTCTCATTATCACTTAATAATGCTTCTATTTTATGAATATATTCATCTTTGTTTAATGCCACTGTGACACGTTCCCTTTGTCAGCTCTTGTAAATACGACGTTAGGATTCTCTCGTTGGTAAGTCACCGCGTGCTTACAATGTTATATAATATTAAAATGTTAATTAGTAATAAACAACACGAATTAATAATTCGAGTAAATCGCAATTTAAAATGAGTTGATCGCGTCGCAAAGTGACCTCAACCATATTATAGGAAGTATACTTTATAAAATATTTCTTGTTTTTTTATATGCAAGCTCGTTAATATAATTTACTTTTTATCTATTATTATATATTTATTTTGAAAATAGTACATTGCAAAGCAAAACCTATCTGAGTTTAACACTTTGCGACGTAATCACCTCAGTTCAAATTGCGATCTAATTTGCAATGCACTATTTTCAAAACTAAAATATAATGTATAAAATAGTGGTTGAGGGGGGGGGGGGAAAGAAAGGAGCAAAGAGGTCGAGATGTAAAACAAGGAAAAATCTTTCAATTCCATTTTTATTAATTAATATTATTACTTTATATCATAAAAAAACATTTTACATGTCATGCATATTACATGCATATATATATATATATATATATATATATATATATATATATATATAATAAATTTATTTTTTTATTTTTTTATTAATTTTTAATTATACATACACACACACACACAAATGAATTCTTCTTATTTTTCAAAATTGTCTTTATTTTTGTTCTTTCTTTACATATGCATACATATACAAAAAAAATAAAAATAATATGATAGCCGGTATTTGCTGACATTATCTCTCAATATTTACATCCGTGTGTTCACGTATTAGTGTTTGTACTTACGTGGACGCTACTACATATGCGATGTAAGAGAGACAAAGATGCAAGCAGTCAGTATGTTACTACAAAAATTTCCCCAGCTCCTTAGATCTAGTGAGAATCGTAATAACGAGATTTTTCATAAAATAAGTTACATAGATTCGTGAATTTTTTTTATATATACTCTTTATATAATAATGCAGTCAGCTACAGAGCCCGATTTTGCATTTTTGCTCTTAAAAATTTATAATAAATTAAATACGGACTCGGCTAACCCAACCTTACCCGTTGCTAGCTGCCCATTCCCCCAAGTTTATTAAAAATTTTTATTTTTACCTTTTTTCATAAAATAGCTCTGTAGCTGACTACAGATGAGCTTACTGATTAAGAATATCCTAAATGGAATAAGATTCATTCGGTATTTTGGCTAAAATCTGGTTATTACGAATCCGTAATTCCAGGCCGGCCGATAGGCCTCTCCACCGTGTCTCCTGCCGACCCTTAAAGGGGGAGCCTCATGTAACGGTCAAAAAAATCGAAAAAATGTTTATTGCATAAATTATTAGTAATAAAAGATAAATACGTTTACTGACTCCCCTCAGGGTTGCAAGGCGTTTTGTAGGGACGTTTTCAACCCTTTATTCAATTCTCATCCACTACTACCCTTCTCCTCTCACTTAACCCTTTGGACCAACGGCTTAAGGGTCGACAGGAGTAACACTACCGACCTCTGTCGGGTTGCTTAGCTGCGAGTCCGTATTTTATTTATTATAAATTTTTTAAGAGCCAAAATGGAAAATCCGGCTCTGTACCAGCTTGCGGCTGATCTTACTGATTAAAACGAGCATAAGTGAAATGAGATTCGTTAATTAATTTGACTAAAATTTGGGACAAGCCGTTCCTAAGCAGCTTTGCAGCTCTAAGCAAGCCTGCAAAGCTGCTTAGGAACGGCTTGTCCCAAATTTTAGCCAAATTAATTAACGAATCTCATTTCACTTATGCTCGTTTTAATGAGTAAGATCAGCCGCAAGCTGGTACAGAGCCGGATTTTCCATTTTAGCTCTTAAAAAATTTATAATAAATAAAATACGGACTCGCAGCTAAGCAACCCGACAGAGGTCGGTAGTGTTACTCCTGTCGACCCTTAACGTCTCTTTCCGAAAGACGGATTCTAGTTTGCTCCGCACAAGAGTCTATCTTGTACAGAGGGCGCAGCTTTCGGAAAAAACATTCCATGTTTACATGGCTAGTGAATTCGAACCTGGTTCTTCAGATTACGAGTCTGGCGCTCTACCACAGTATATACTTGTGGCTCTACCACTAGACCACACTGCCGCCCTGCATAAATTATTAGTATAATATCTCTAGAATATATTCCCAAAGTTCCAGAGCGAAATTCGAACTTGAAATAGGCGATTTTATACTTGAGCATTACCACCGACGAGATAATAGTATCTCGTCGGTGGCATTACGCAAGTAAACCGCGCGCTCCGAGAACTTAAAACTTTAAACGCATTTTTCTCAAAACCACGTTTTTTAAATTGGTGTGCAAGATTACTCATAAACTATTCGACCAATCAACTTGGTTTTTGGCATGCATGTAAATAACTAAATACCATTGTATGTAAACCTACTTGTTTAGTTATTTTATTAAATTAAATAACTTTTATTGCATAATTAAATCCAAAATTTTTCCGTAAAAATTGAATTTTTTTAAGTCCTGTTATTTTTTTAATTTTGCATTATTTACTGAACAGGTTTACCGACAATGGTAACTTATAATAAAAATAAAAAAATTTTGTATTTTTTATTCAGTGATTAATTGCAGGCGCAATGCTGCACACCAATTGTGAAGTCCGGCGCCGCGGCCTTGGAGAATAAGCTTTGTTGCTACTTATAAATAAAGAATTTTGCAATGAAAAAATATTTTTTTACATCTACAAATGTTGCTAAAACAATTACCCAAGTTTCAATAAGTTTCATTTTAATGTCTCTTTAAAAAAAATTCCAGAAAATTGCCTTGTTTTCAGCGTTTTACATGAGGCTCTCCCCTTAAAACGACCATTCTTCACCACCAAAATCAGTCCGAGTTTTCAGACCTGTGTGTAAGACCGTTCTCCTGAGTAATCTTCAGAAGGTTTTAGCCCCTCCCCCGCTTATTATGTGTACTGTCTATACACACATATCAGCAAATTACTTATTTTAGTACTGATATAAACTGTTTCATTCCTCAGTTATATTTGTTCATAACTTTTTAATAAACAACGAGCGACAGCTAAAACTTTCTGAAGGTTACTCAGGAGGATAACCTCTAAATAATATATATGAAGGAGAAAGTCATTGAAGGGGGATTTGTAAGGGTAAAAATATACCATTTTTAGTTAAAATGAACCAATTTCGCAAAAAAGGAAATATATATTAATAATTTCTTCAGGTTTCCTAAATCTCGATGACAAAGTAGCAACAGGCAATCAAGGTCTGAAGGATGTGGTTATGGCATTACAATGGGTCCAAAAAAATATATCAAAGTTTAGTGGAAACCCGACAAATATCACTATCTTTGGCGAAAGCGCTGGTGGAGCCATTGTACATTATATAACTTTGTCTCCGTTAGCTAAAGGTATAAATCCTCTTACTTTATCTATAAATACATTATTACTTTGAACATAATGTTCTAAAACCCTTAAACAAATTAATCACAAATTTATTATATAATTTATTATGTATTATTTATTATATATATAATATAACCATTTTAATTTAATTTTTTCTCAACAGGAATATTTAGTTGCTAATATATTCTTTAGAATAAAATATATAGATAAAAAGATTCTTTGTGAGTTAGCAAAATAAATAAATATATTTCTTTAATAAATAAATAGATATTAACTAATATTCCACGTGGAGTAGGGGTCCGATTGACCACAACCACTCACAACGACCGGTGCCTAGAGTTTTTCCACTGGACTAGCCCTGTGAGTGGGCTGTGGTCAATTGGAATATGGTCAATGGGACCTCTACCTCCAGGTAGTATACCTACGTCAAAATGACACTAAAAACTGATGATTACTGATCCAATTACGTCAGTTGACCAAATAATACTTAATTTAAAACGTCTTTTTTGTGAAGTCTTAGTGACGTTGTATAAAATAAACGTCATAATATCGTGATTTTTAAGTCATTTTTAAAAATAAATGTTTTGTAATATAATTGAAAATACAAGATAATGTCAACAGTTGTTACAGAACATTACAAAACAATTTGCATTACAAAATTATCTTTTTATAAATATCTATATATATAAATTGTATTGTTATATTAATATTTACTGGTTACAAGTAAGTGTCGGATCATCTGATAGATGACATCCGATGGAATCCGTTTCTCGTATTCATGAAGAATAGAGATAAGGAGGACGAACTTCATGTTTCGAAATAAGCCCAAAACCCGGTTACAGTGATAGTTCGAAATACATACACCGACAGCGCTACGATCGGCAAATTGGCATCTAACAACCAACGTATAATAGACAAACTAATTAAAGAATATTTATAATTATCTTTTCCAATCGTTTGAAAATTATTTGGAGAAATTTGAAAAAACTTTCCAGAGTTTGGAAAACCATTACAATAATTGAAAATTAATTAAAACAATTAAGCGTATAATTGGCATATTGTCTAAAAAATTTTTTTTATTATTCAATCGCTCTAGAATAATTTGGATAAAGTGTCGAAATATATTTTATTATTTAGAAAAATTACTCTATTTTAATAAAAATTAATTAACAGGTAGATACCGGAAATAAGTTGGCGCTGGAAGTTTATATTTTTTAATAAACAATAGCTCAAACGATTGCTCCTTAAAGATGTATGTCGCTATAGCTATATGTAGTATAATTTTGTTTTCTTGATTAAACAGTGTAGAGCTAATCTCAGAAATTATTTATCAACAACATGGTATCATTGGGACAGAAAAAGCGTAAAAATCGCAATTTTGTCCCATTTTTGTACTTGATATTGTTTAAATAAATCATTAAAAAATTGAAAAAAATATATAAACAAAAAATCTTAAAAAACCGTAATTGCATAATTCTCAATGTCATAGAAATGTACCATAAAAATTTAATTATTTTTACCGTACATGAGCATAGAGATACATATTATAATATTTACATGGGAAGTATATCTATATATGTACAATTTCTGTAACTTTTAAAGCAATTAAATATCTCAGAAACGGGTCGGACAATCGATCGCAAATTTAACACAGGTTTTTTGGATATATAAGTGCACAATCTCTGTAAATTTCAGCTTTATCCCTTTATTTTGACATAAGCGACATACATCTTTCAGAATCAAGAATTGCTAATTTCTTTTAAAATTAATATTTTTTTAAAAATTTACAAATAACGTAAAATTTATAATTATCGCTCAAAAACATATTTCTAATAACTTTGTGCAACTAAATCCAGCATAAGATAATTGCTCCTTATTGCTCCATTATTACTTTAATAATTTATTGTATTTGTATTGAAAAATTAACAAATTAATTATTTCACAATAAGTGACGACGCACCCACTTAACCTAACCTATTGACTACTTATTCCCAAGTAGCAAAGTGACGTCAGAAGACGACATAATGAGGTCTATTTTTAGTCACTTTTGGTCTATGACGTCGGCGACTAATAATGGACGTTTATAAGACGTCATTTCTTACTTAGACCATCTAAAGACGTCATTTTAAAGACGTCTTAAAGTCGTCCAAATAAGGTCTTTTTGTAACATAACTATTTTTACTCTTTAATATATGTATATGGCTCGATCGGCAGCCAACGGCAGAAATATTCAAACGTAATATAACAATTGTTTGTATATTGTTTATAACTATATCTCAAAGAGTTCAACCCTTTAATCAATATTAATTTTTGTAGAATAATTGTTCCTCGCTTGCTCTATTGGGATATTCAATCGCTCCATTTGTATAATTAATTTTGTATGATACTTTTGCATTTTTATTGAAAAATTAACAAATTATAAAGGCTGGAGCACAAACTTTTGCGTAACGCATAATGCATCCGACCTTTAATTTGTTAGTTTTTTAATAAGAATGCTAAAGTATTATACATACGAATGGAGCGATTGAATATCCCAATAGAGCAAGCGAGAAACAATTATTCTACCAAAAATCAATATTGGTTAAAGGGTTAAACTCTTTGAGATATAGTTATAAACAATAGAATTGTCGGCTGCCGAGCCATATACAGTTAGTACAGTTACAATAGGCAGTCAATAGGTGGCTGCGTCGTCACTTGTGAAATAATTAATTTGTTATGTCGAATATCTTTTGACCACATTAGACAATAAAATCCATCGACATATACTACTGGACTGCGCATACCACGCGAAAATCGGTCCGCGTCATAGAAAAGGATAGAGCGCATGTGCGGCCAATATCTATCTCTTTCTATTTAACACTGTAATATTGGTTGAAAAGAGACAGAGATTAGCCGCACATGCGCTCTATTTTTTTCTATGACGCGGACCATTTTGGTACATTGTTTAGATACGGATGGCGCAGTCCAATAGTATATGTTAGAGTCCCTCTAATAAGAGTCACGACATCTTGAGTTTCGGTAAAATAAAAGAGAAAAAAAAGCAATATACAAGCGATATACATTCATATCGCTTTCTCTTTCTCTTTTATACCTCTTTCTCTTTTTGTTTCTCGTGCTTTTGCCGAAAATACGAACCAATCAAAAGTTGCAGCTTCGTGTCGCGACTCTTATTAGAGGGACTCTAGTATATGTCGATGATAAAATCATTTATATATTAGATGGATTTATTACTTCTATCAATAAGTATATGTTTGCCGTATCGCCCTGTTAGTAGTATAGGTTAATAATTAGTAATTAGTAATTATATTAGTTATATCTGTTTTTCATTGTACCTCTCGCGCGAAACGTTGGCGGATCGCGAGCGGTGAAAATATGCGACTCACCTATTGATGCTGCCATCGCCCATCCGCCGACGGCACCGACTGCCCCCAAAAAAGGGAGCACCTACTCGCCCGCGGCACATTTTAGGACTGCGGGCATTCGTCGTCAAGCCGTCTTACGGCACTCATCACTAAAGAGTCTTGGAGTGCGCACCAAAACTTCGGAACGCCCGGCCGCACGCTCGATCTCTCGCTTGCTATCTGCTGTCTCTTGCCTGCTACCTTACGCATTTTGTTTGCCTTGCTGCTTACTTATTCGCCTGCCTCGCTGCCTACTCTGCATGCGTGTGCCCGCCAGCCGCAGATTATCCAAGGCCACGAGGATCGACGACTTCCCCAGGGGACGACAGGCGGACCAAACGGTGAGTCGCCGCTTTCGTTTGCATGCGCATTTCGCTTTTGCTACCACATTTGTCGTGAGGGGATTATAATTATCCCCCTCTGGTCCTTCGAGCAACAATTAGACACTTTCGCCTTCGGGGGACTACATACCCCCCCGCTCATTGGTCCTTCAAGGCGGATTTTTTGCGTTAGAAAATTACCGCCGATTTTTCGCTTATCTCGCTTTACTCGCTAATTCTTGTAACCGCGCATTGCAATAACACGTGGCGTACGTGTTAATAATCTCTAGTTTCGCGTGATATCTCTCGCTCACAATTTGGCGACGAGAATACTCGCGTGAACTTCTCACTTATCGTAATACGTGCCATTGTCGTTATCTGCATTAGTCGTAAATTTGCTAATTTGTTCGTTTTGTACTCGCAAAGTGCAATAACACGCGGCGTGTTAATAATCTACAGTTTGCGCGATATCTCTCGCTCGCAACTTCGCGACGAGAATACCCGCGTGAATTTCTCGCTTGTGATACGTGCCGTTGTCGTTATATGCATCAATCGCGAATTGCAATAACGCGGGGCGCATTAATAATTTACAATTCGCGCGATATCTCGCTCGCAATTTCGCGACGAGAATACTCGCGTGAATCTCTCGCTCGTCGTAACACGTGCCATCGCCGTTATCTGCATTAACCGCGAGTTTCGCAATTGCCTGCTTATTAGTAAAAAATAATTGATAGTATAATACCCGAAATATTAAAACTTAGAATATTCTCGGACAAGCCATACGTTCTCGCCTCGCTGTCGGCGGCCTTGACGCTCGGTCACGAGCCGGCCGCGTGTACACAGTTTTTTCTACATATACTCGCGCGCAAAAATAACGCGCTACACTATTTCTCGTTATTGTTGGGTCTGCTTTCGGCACGACTCGAAATACATATTATTCCGATCGTTGGAATTCTTGAAAACACATTTGCCATCAATCGAAAATACTTGTTTGTCGGCACTGGTTTCCGGTATAGAATATTAGCATTCTGGTACTCTTTCAAGTTGATTATTAGATACTATAATCGCAATTACAAAAGAAGTTGTCGTAACTAATGCTTGTGTCGTGGATTATTGCTAGGCTCGTGTCGTATATGCTGCTCGTGCCGTAACACCGCGCGCGACACTCCCTGATCTAATCGTAACGCCATAGATACTTGCGTGCATCTCTCGTCGTAACCGGGTACCTGTGCTAATTGATATATTTTGATTATTGATACAATTATTATTAATTTGTACATCCTTTGCAACCATCTTCCTTGATAGCTATCCTGTGTTTGATTCTTGTTTCCTTGCGTTCGCGACGCACTGTTCTTGCGTCAGTCAAATCGTCATTTTCGGTATCGCACAAACAATACGATTTATTATATTGTAGTTAAAGAATATTCTCTCGTGAATATTCCATCGTGCCTTCGCGTAGGAATTCGAATCGAGCCATCCGTTACGCGTCACCTTGACGAGTGGAACAGTTGTTCTGTTTTTCTGGCATTCCAAACTTGAAACCTATTGTTCTCCGGTATTTGTCGATATTTTCGGGCGGAATTGAGTTGTCATTACTCGAGCTCACGTAAATCCTCAACCTTGCGCGCGTGTTCCACTCTCCGATCATTATGAGCCGGGGTCACATAACTAAACGCGAGTTGTGTATACAGCGGATGAGGGAGATTCATGAGCTGTCGATGCTCGCCGCGGACAATGTCGCACAAAGGCCGAATTTCCTACCCTTTAGGTATCCCACCGTGGCTAAGTTGATCGAAGAATTTGAGGCGGCTCACCTCAAGGTGATCCAGAACGCCTCGGACGAGGAGTTTGCCGCGGAGGACGCGATTTGCAAGGAATTCGACACGATGCGCTTCGGGGTGATCGGACGTTATGAAAAGTTTGTGGGGGCCGACCGAGCGACCAATATTTGACGGCCTCATTGAAAGGGGAAGCGCTCAATGTCGTTAAGAACCTCCCCCTCTTCGCCGATAACTACGCGATAGCTTACGATGCTTTAATTTTGCGATATCAAAACAAACAAGATTTGACGGATTACCACATGGATTTGATGCTGAACGCCAAGCCGTTAAAATCGGAGTCGGCCGCCTCTCTGCGCACACTGTTGGACACATTTACCAAAAATACGCGTGCATTGAACCTGTTGGAATTTCCGACAAACTCTTGGGACTACCTGCTTTTCAAATTCTTGCTAGAAAAACTCCCTTGTTCACTTCGCGAGAAGTTCGAATCCGAACACCGGACGAAGGAAATACCAAAGTACGCGCAACTTACAAAATTCTTCTCAGAATTTACTGCCGGGTCCTCGCGTCCGTATCGGGCCCCTCGAATATGTCGCTCAAATCACAGCCGTCTTTGCCGAAAAAATCAAGTCGGCTTCGTCGCTTGCAACTCGAACTGCCGAGTGTCCGGTGTGTAAGAAACAACATCTTGTTTTCAAGTGCCCTCGATTCTTGAAATTGTTTCCTAGGGAAGACATTCAACGGCAAAAACTTCGAATTTGTGCCTTAATTGCCTTCGCGCGGGTCACGGCGCTAGCAACTGTCCATCGACGTGGACGTGTCGGTCGTGCAAAATAATGAGCCCCTCATCACCATGACTAGCGTTGCGAAATCGAGTCCGGTTGTATTGTTGTCAATGGCGCAGGCCGAAGCTCTCAACATCCACGGGAACCCCTTCCCTGTTCGCATCCTTTTAGATAGTGCTAGTCAACTGAACTTTATTTCGGAAGGCTGCATGCGAAAGGGTGGTTTCGGACGAACCAAGTGTCGTACCATAGTTTTAGCGGTAAATGATACAAAGGCAGCTGCCACTCGAGGCAGCACCTCATTCGTGATTCAAACCCAAGGCAATGGCAACACGCGCATTCCAATAGAGGCTACGATTCTTCCACGCATCTCCGCCCAATTACCTAGTAGTCAAGTCGAACAAAGAGCGTGGAAACATCTACAAGGATTAAAGCTTGCGGATCCGCAGTTCCACCGACCTGGTCCCATTGACATTTTAATCGGCGCAGACATCTTTGCATCACTGATTCGGGATGGTCGTCGTGTACAGACGCCTTCAATTCTATTTTTGGCTGGGTTCTCGTCGGTTCAGTGTCGACGCAGGCGTCCCAGTTAACACACTCGTTTCTGACTCTCGACTCTTTATACGCATCTCTTAGTCGATTCTGGCAATTAAACGAGATTTCATCGAGGAACTATTCGCGCAGACCACGCATCGCAACGTATCTGGTCGCTTTGTAGTGTCGTATTCTTTCACGAAAGATAACCTTTGTTTTGTTGGCACGCGTCAAGTAGCTTTGAATAGATTTTGCGCACTTTAGCGTCGCTTCAAATTAGATGCAGAGTTTAAAATGAACTATAGTAAATTCATGCAGGATTATTTGGATAATGGTTATATGAAATTGATTAAACAGCCGTTCCTGGTGGACGAACCTGTTTTCTTTGCCCCATCATGGGGTATTCAAATCAGATAGCACGACTACAAAATTGCGTATCGTGTTTGACGCATCGGCTAAGGATCTGAACGGCGTCTCGCTGAATCAAATGTTGCGATCCGGTCCTAAGTTACAGTCAGATATAACTGTGATATTGTTGAGATTCCGGATCGGCCTCGTGGCGCTTACCGCGGACGTCAAGCAGATGTTCCTTCAAATCTTGGTCGAACTCGGTCAGTGCGACTACTAGCGAATAGTGTGGCGTTTCTCAGAGAACGACCCAATCTCGGACTACCTTTTGTTGACAATCATTTTTAGATTGACATGCTCTCCGTACCTAGCGATTGCTTGCTTGTTAAAATTAACGGCTGAAGGCAAAATAAGCTACCCGTTGGCCGCGGCTGTCCTGGAAAAGAGTGTTTATGTCGACGATGTGGTGGCGAGCGTCGAGTCAAAGGAGAAGGCCCGTGAGCTTCAGCGGCAGCTACAAGCCTTGCTTAAAACTGCAGGCTTCGAACTCAGAAAATGGGCCAGTAGCCATCCGTCGGTTTTAGCTGATTTAGATCCGGAACTCTGCAATCAGTCATTGCTATCCTTTGAATCGCCTGAAAACCAGTTTCTTAAGGTTCTCGGACTTCGTTGGTATCCTCAATCAGGCAGCTTCGGCTTTCAAGTCAATCCGTTGGACAGAGATTGCACCAAACGCACCATTCTCTCTGAATTAGCTCGCATCTTTGATCAATTAGGTTTCTTGATACCGCTTACGTTGGCAGCCAAGCGATTGATCCAGCGACTCTGGATGCTTATATTGGAGTGGGACGACAAGCCTCCTTTGGAGATATGTTCCAGATGGGAAAGATACAAGTCGGAGCTCCCCGCGCTAGCTTCCATTCGCATATCTCGTACTATCGCAGTAGATAACGTAGTCAAACGAGAAATTTACGGGTTTTGTGACGCGAGCGAGCAGGGCTATGGAGCCGTTGTATATATTAGTGTATATATTAGAATCGTCGCCGAAAATGGCGTAGTAGATCCGTATGCTTAGCGTCAAATCAAAGGTGCCCCCGTTTAAGGCCATCACATTGCCGAGATTCGAGCTTTGCGCGGCTGTTTTGCTGTCAGACTTGTTAGAGTATGTCGAAAAAATTCTCCGGCCTGAGGTTGCCGTCGACGATACACCTGGTCGGGTTCTGAGGTTGCCCTCGCTTGGATACGCTCGACTCCACACCGCTCGAAGACGTTCGTACGTATTCGTGTTGCCCGCATCCAGTCCAACACGGATATCTTTTGCTGGAAACATGTCGATACCAAATCTAACCCAGTTGATTGTTGCTCAAGAGGCTTGTTTCCTCAAGAACTAGTCGATCACCCGATTTGGTGGACCGGCCCTGCGTGGCTCGTCGAATTTAAACCTACTCAAGAAACGACATTGGAAGTTGATGATCTTCCCGAGGAGGAAGATCATCAACTCGCGCCTTCGTCTCCATAAATCCTGCTGATGACGTAAATTCTATGACAGTTGTTGATTCGCTTCTCGATCGCTTTTCGTCGTTAGACAAACTCGTTAAAGTGTTCGCATATTGTCTCCGATTCGTTAATGGAACCAGATAAAAAATGCTCAGTAGAACTCTCGTCGTAGATCAAATCGAATTCCATTTGACTTTACTACATCTCGTCAAATTCGTTCAATCTCGTTGCAGAAGATATCCATAGATTAAAAGGCAATCAGCATTGCTCCAAACCTCTACAAAAACTCGCCTCTTTCTTGGATGCACGCGGAGTCCTCAGGGTGGGCGGTAGACTAACACATTCCGCAATTTCGTATGCAGCCAAACACCCAGCTTTGTTACCTAGCAAACATCGGCTAACGGAACTTATAATAGAGCGCACTCATTGTTTACACTTGCATTCGGGACGTCGATCGTTACATTATATCTTGTCGCAGAACTTCTGGATTTTGGGGGCCCATCAGGCCATTAAACGTTGTTTGTCGCGTTGCTATTAATGCTTCCGGGCGAATCCGCATACCATGCAACCGCCCATGGCGGACCTACCACTAGATCGAGTACGTCAGGCTAAGTTCTTTTCAATCACCGAAGTCGACTATGCGGGCCATTTCCGGTTTATAATCGTCGTGCTCGCGGGACAACCTCGTTCAAAGCCTACTGCCTTTTTGTTTACTTTGCCACAAAGGCAGTTCACCTAGAACTCGCATTTCTTTATCTACAAAATCGTTTTTGTCAGCTCTGAGGCGCTTCATTGCTAGGCGCGGCCGTTGCTTGCGGATATATAGCGACTGCGGCACCAATTTCGTTGGAGCTCATCGGGAGCTCGTTAACTGCATACAAGCTGCCACGGAGAGAGAAAGAATTCAGTGGACGTTTAATCCTCCCTCGGCGCCACACTTCGGTGGCCTCTGAGAAGCGAGGGTCAAGTCCATGAAGACCCATCTGAAACGCGTAATAGGAGCGCAGATCCTCACCGTAGAGGAATTTGGCACATTCATAACACAAGTAGAAGCCATTTTAAACTCCAAGCCCTTATACCCTACTAACGACCTCGGGGTGCTCTCACCGGGGCACTTTCTCATCTTGGAACTCTTTGTAGCTGTCCCGTATCTGGAGCCGGTGCCGATAGGTAGACTCGATCGATGGCAACTGGTGCAACACATGCACCAACAGTTTTGGAAACGGTGGCATGACGAATATTTGCACACCCTCCAACAACGACCAAAATGGCTAAAATCAGCATCTGCGGTGCAAAAGAACACGTTGGTCCTGTTAAAGAACGAGAACGCTCCTTCCTTACAGTGGAGACGAGGGCGGATCGTAAAGTTACACCCGGGTCATGACGGTATCTCTCGGGTCGCTACGGTGAGGACAGCGGATGGCTTTCTTACTCGCCCTCTGGTGAAGTTGTGTCTCCTGCCGGTAGACAACTCGCCAGATGGGCCCATTCAAGCATAGAAAATACGTTGTATTTTGGTGGGCGGCATATTTGGCCTTATCGCCTTGTTAGTAGTTAGGTTAGTAATTAGTAATTAGTAATTAGTAATTAGATTAATTATACCTGTTTTTCATTGTGACTCTCGCGCGAAACGTCGGCGGATCGCGAGCGGTGAAAATATGCGACTCACCTATTGGTGCTGCCATAGCCCATCTGCGACAGCACCCACTGCCCCCAAAAAAGGGAGCACCTACTCGCCCGCGGCACATTTCAGGACCGCGGACATTTGGCGTCAAACCGTCTTACGGCACTCATCGCTAAAGAGTCTTGGAGTGCGCACCTAAACTTCGGAACGCCCGGCACGCTCGATCTCTCGCTTGCTACCTGCTGCCTCTTGCCTGCTATCTTACGCATTTTGTTTGCCTTGCTGCTTGCTTATTCGCCTGCCTTGCTGCCTGCCCTGCATGCGTGTGCTCGCCAGCCGCAAATTATCCGAGGCCACGAGGATCGACGACTTTCCTAGAGGACGACGGGCGGACTAAACGGTGAGTCGCCGCTTTCGTTTGCATGCGCATTTCGCTTTTGCTACCACATTTGTCATGAGGGGATTATAATTACCCCCCTCTAGTCCTTCGAGCAACAATAATTAAACACTTTCGCCTTCGGGGGACTACATACCCTCCCGCTCACTTTATATAGTATATTGAGGCAAGCAAATTTATTGTATTCGAAGTTTATTTTTGTGGTTATTTCTACTTTATTTTATTTTATTTTTATTTATTTATTAATGCAGCGAAATAAGGCTGTGAATATAAGTTTTCTTTTTTTGGCTTATAAAATGTAAACTTTTATTACCGTCTGACTGACTAGCATGTAAGCATCGAAATGCAAAGCTATAGTTTTTAGTTTTTGTTTAGTTCTAGTTTATTATTTGCGTTTAAATTTAAGTTTAAGCGCGATACCTAGTATTTTTTTAGTTCCAAACGTACTTAGCCTGTATCTATTTGTGTGTATGGGGACGGCGCGGCGAGATGACAAGCTCAGCGCAGAAGGCAGCACCGAAAATGGAGACTTGTCATAATGTTTACGTTTAATGAGTAGAGAGGTTTGCGAATTTTTTGACATGCCGGGGGAATGTGTGTGACATATGGATGTAAAAATAAGGGAGGGCATCGGTTCCCGAGGGACAAGATAATGAAAAAACGGCTATAAAACGCGATTTCCGAATACAAATTTGCTGTGCACAAACCATTTTAGACCTGAGGATTATATTACCACCGGCTTTGAAAGTAGTGAGTTTACAATATAATTAATAGACATATAATGAAACATATGTTTAGTCACGAATTTGTATTCGGACATAAATCCTCGCGTTTTATAGCAGTAATGATCCACCGTTTATTTTTCATCATATCTTGTCATTCTTGTCTATCGGGAACCGATGCCCTTCCTTATTTTTACATCCATATACTACACACATTCCCGACATGTTAAAAAATTCCGAAATATTCACGTTTATGTACACAGATTTTCTCGTTAACGATATACTCGGTACTCGATGACAGCCGGTGTGTCTCCAATTTCGCTAGCGCCCCTAGCGGCTAAGAGTGGCACGCTTCGTCCCCATATGGTTTCGTACTGCGCGTTTCGATGAATGTCTTTGTAACTCGTATGCGTCCCGTATAGATGTCACGATGGGCGCGCCATAGCGCGCGTACTGTTTTATTCCCAGTTCTTAGTTACACGTCTAGTCTGCCTCGCTCTTGTGCATTAATAGCTTTTTGTAACCGTTCAATTATATTATTGTTTAAATTTTTTAACATCACGTCGGTGTCGTGTGTAATCTTTAATTAAAGTTCTCATATACTTTAAGTTGTTTTTTTCATTACGAGAAGCTCTACTGTCTGAGCGAAGTGTGCGCGATACAATCTTGTCGCTTCACTATCTGTATTACGAACACAAATTTCTTTATATAGTCTTGAGATAAGTTCACTTAAGTTTAGTTATTAGTTTCTTTTAGGTTTGTTTGCACAAGCTTTAACCAAGCCTGATCTCGTTGAATGCTAAGAATAATTGACAACACATAGCCGAATACGTATTTAACTTTCAGTTTGAAATGCAAGTAGTATAAATAATTTAGAAAAGTACATGACATAAATCAAATAATTATACAGTTTAAAATATCAATATGTTAAACAATATTTTTTTAACAAGATTAAACAATGTTAGAAACAAAGAAAGTCATTATCTTAAAATAATATTGTATAAACTCAATATGCTCAGTATATCTTTAAATTAAACATGTTAACCATTTTTTTTTTTAATATTTATGATAGAATCTAATTTATAACCTTTATATTCAATTTAGGGAAAAAAAGGTATTATTCAGTAGCAAAGTTTTAACTGATATCTTAAGTTTGTAACATATTTAACTAAATAATTATTTAACTGAACTTTATTTCAAAAAACGTGCGAATTAATTAAATTACATTAGTGTATTTAGAATTTAATGAATGAATAAAATCTAATTCCAAGTAAACGGTCTTAACAATTCGTATTTCTGAGAATGGAAACTCGAAAATCAGATAATGACCTTTAAATTAGAGAAATATCTTTAAACTAAGACACTGCTCGGGGGGTGGTAGGACCGTTCCCGGATTTGCAAAAATTCTAATTGTTCGAAGGACCAGAGGAGGTGTGTGTCCGTCTCCTCGACGCGAAATTAAGCGAAAGCGAATTTGTTAAGCGACTCACCTTTCGGGGCCGTCGTCACGTGGAGGGATTTGTCCGTCCTTAGGCAGGCACATGCAGCAAGCGGGCTAGACAGAGCAAGCAGGCAGGCAGAAGCAAGCAGAGTAAGTAGGCAGGCAGAAACAAGCAGAACAAGCAGGCGGAGCGGCAAGGCAGCAAGGCAGGTGAAATCACACTCTCGGAGTCAGCCTTCCGTAGGTTCGAGCATGCACGAGGGAGAGTACACCCCGAGACCGTTTAGCAATGAGTTTCTTACGACGTCTTGACCGTGAGTGAGTGCTCGCAGTCCTGTAATGTGCCGCGAGCGAGCAGTTTGTCCTTTACGGCGGGTCCCTCGTAGGATGTGCGAAGGCAGCACCAATTGGTGAGTCGCGGAAATATCGATATCGATCCGAGATCCGAGCGATCTGCCGACGTTTCGCGCGAGTTACCGAAATATGGTAATGTACCGATAATTTAACCCTAATACTAATACTACTACTAATACTGACGAAACTATTTACAAAGGCGAGCGCCAAACATACCGCCTACTTAAAAATACAACGTATTTTTATTCTAAGCTTGACTAGACTCCTCTGGTGAATTGTCCATTGGCAGAGGACACAATTTCACCAAAGGACGAGTGAGAGAGCCATCCGCTGTCCTCACTGTGGCGACCCGAGAGACACCGTCACGACTCGGGTGAAGCGCTGCAATTCGACCTCGTCTCCACTGTACGCGAGGGGCGTACATTCACGTTTTCATTCTTTAACAAGACCAACGAGTCCTTGTGTACTGTAGACGACGATTTCAACCATTTAGGGCGTTGTTGGAGCGTGTGCAAATACTCGTCCCGCTAACGCTTCCAAAACTGCTGGTGCATGTGCTGAACCAGTTGCCATCAATCAAGTTGGCTCATCGGCACCGGATCCAGGTCAGGATACGGAACAGCTACGAGAGATTCCAAGGTGAGGAAGTGCCCCGGAGAGAGTACCCCGAGGTCGTTAGGATCGGAGCTAATAGGGCATAAGGGCCTGGAGTTCAGGATAGCTTCTATCTGTGTTATGAGAGTGCTGAATTCCTCTACGGTATGAATCTGCGCTCCTAGTACACGCTTTAGATGGGTCTTCATTGACTTGACCCCCGCTTCCCAAAGGCCATCGAAGTGTGGCGCAGAGAGAGGATTAAACGACCACTGAATTCGTTCCTGCTCTGAGGCGGCTTGCATATAATTAACAAGTTCTCGCTGAGCTAAAACAAAGTTGGTGCTGCAGTCGCTATATATCCGCGAGCAGCGGCCGCGCCTAACAATAAAGCGCCTCAGAACTGACAGAAACGATTCAGTAGATAAGGAACAGGCGAGTTCTAAGTGAACTACCTGTGTAGCAAAACAAACAAAATAACACGTAAGCCTTGAGAGGGGTTGCTCCGCGAGAACGACGATCGTAAACCAAAAAGGGCCCAGCATAGTCGACTCCAGCGATCGAAAAGGGCTTAGCCTGACGTACACGATCCAGTGGCAGATCCGCCATGGGAGGTTGTACAGTACGTGGATTCGGAAGCACTGATAGCAACGCGACAGACTACGCTTAATGGTCCGATGGGCCCCAAGAACCCAGAAGTTCTCCGACAAGATATAATGTAACGATCGACGTCCCGGATGCAAGTGTAAACAATGAGTGCGCTCTATTATATGTTCCGTTAGCCGATGTTTGCTAGGTAACAATGCTGGGTGCCTGGCTTCATATGAGATCGCGGAATGTGTTAATCTACCGCTCACCCTGAGGACTCCGCGAGTATCCAAGAAAGGGGCGAGTTTTCGCAGAGGTTTGGAGAAATTCTGATTGCGTTTTAATCTATTGATGTCCTCTGCAAAACAATAAGATTGTACGATTTTGACGTGAAATAGTAAAGTCGAATAAAATTCAATTTGATCTACCACGAGAATTCTATTGTGCGAGTTTGATTCAAGTCGGTTAACAAAGCGTAGACAATACGCGAGCACTCGGATGAGTTTTTCCAACGACGAAAAGCGATCGAGAAGCAAATCCACAATAGTGGCATCGGCAGGATCTGTGGTGACGAAGGCGTGAGAATTCGCTTCCTCCTCAGGAAGATCCTCAACTTCCGATGTCGTTGTTTGAGTGGGTTCAAAGTGAATGAGCCACGCGGGGCCAGTCCACCAAATCGAATTAGTCATTAAATTGCGGGGAAATAGTCCATGGGAGCAATGATCCGGATTGGACTCGGTATCGACGTGGCCCCAAACTGAGACCCGTACGTTGTCCTGAATGCGGGCAACGCGGTTGCGAACAAACGTCTTCCACGTTTCTGATGTAGAGACGAGAGAATCTATGCGAGGGCAACCTCGGAATCTGACCAGGTATATTCGGCATCAATGGTAAGATGTCCCTGAAAGACTTGACGAACGTACGCGATCAACTTTGAGAGAAGTAGAGCTCCACAGAGCTCCAAACGAGGTATTGTAATAGGCCGAAGCGGTGCTACCTTAGATTTAGCGCAGAGTAAGCGAATTTCTACACCATCTCGCGCAACAAAGCGTAAGTAAATTACGGCTCCGTAACCCAGCTCACTGGCATCGCAAAAGTCATGAAGCTCACAACAAACTACATCGCGCGTATCAAACGTGCGAGAAACGCGAAGGGAAGCCAACGCGTCGAACTCAGCTCGATAGCGTTCCCAACTGCGACAGATATCTGTCGGAGGCTCGTCATCCCACTCCAACTTCAGCGTCCACAAGCGTTGTATTAGACATTTTGCAGTAAACGTGAGTGGAGCCAGGAATCCCAAGGGGTCGAAAATACGCGCTACCTCCGACAATATGGTGCGTTTAGTACATTTACGATCCGAAGGATTGATTTGAAATCCGAAGCTATCGGATTGCAAATGCCAACGAAAGCCTAAGACTTTAAGTGATTGATCCTCGATCGACTCAAACGATAACATGGATTAGCTACATAACTGCGGGTAGAGCCCATCCAACGCGGCAGGATGGCTACTCGCCTATTTCCTAAGTTTGAAGCCGGCGCTCCGGAGTAGCGATAACAATTGATCTTGAAGCGCGCGAGCCTGTTCCACCGTACGGACGCTAGCCACGACGTCGTCCACATAAAGCGCCTCGAATAATGCAGCGAGAGCTAAAGGATAGTTGTCGCGATATTCGAGAGCTAGCTGGAGCAAGCAATAGATCGCCAAGAACGAGGAAGAAGTAAAGCCGAACGTAACTGTCTTGAGGAAGTAATCAAGGATAGGATCCGACTCCGAGAAACGCCAGACAATGCGTTAATAGTCGCATTGCTCCGGGTTTACCCATATTTGACGAAACATTTGCTTCACGTCCGCGGTCAGAGCTACCGGGTCGGCGCAAAATCTAAGCAGAATGGCGAATAGGTCTTGCTGTAATTTCGGACCACTGAGTAATGTGTCGTTTATTGGTAGACCGTTTGGGCATCTCGACGAGGCGTTAAACACTACCCGCCACTTGGTGGTAGTGCTATGTAGTTTGTACACGCCATGGTGAGGCGAATAATAAATGTAACCATCCGACGGGAATGGATCACTAATTAATTCCATACGACCGCTATCGAGATAGTCTTGCATGAAATTATTGTAACTAATTCTAAATTCGGGATTTGATTGAATCGGCGCTCGAATGCGCGGAGACGACTAACAGCTATAGAACGCGAGTCGACGAATGTAGGAGGATCCGACGCAAAGGGGTACAAAACTACGAAGCGACCCGAGTGGTCACGATAAGTGGTCCTTGCGAAAATCTCCTTACATTGACGATCTTCTTTCGAACAAAAAGTGTGTTCTGGTACTTCTTCCAATTACCAAAATTGACCCACTGCGGTCTCGATCGACTCGAAAGTGGTAGCGAACGAGTGCAGGGGTGTTACTTGTAACGACGGAGATACCGCGCCCGTCAAGACCCAGCCAAATACTGTGTTAAAAGCGTCCGGTTCTCCATCCCCTCCTTTTTGACGACCATCACGTAAGACTGAGACAAACGATCCTGCTCCTAGTAAAATGTCAATATTGCCGGGCAAATAATACTCGGGATCCGCGAGCGACAATCCCTTTAAGTGATTTCACGATTGGACTGCAACCTTACTATTAGGCAACGACGATGTAATGCGCGGAAGAACCGTGGCCTCGATTGAAAAACGAATATTGTCGCGACCGCGTGCACGAATTACGAACGACGTAAGGCTCTTTGTAGTGGCGGCCTTAGTTTCGTTTAACGCGAATACCGTTGCATTATGCTTGGTCCGACGAAAGCCGCCTTTCCGGAGGCAGTCTTCAGTAACAAAGTTGGCCTGGCTCGCGCTATCTAACAATACGCGTACAGGGAACGCGTTGCCGTGTGAATCTATCACCTCTGCTCGGACGGCCGACAACAGTACGACGCTATTGGCGAAACTAGCCATCGTCACGAGCGGTTTATCCTCCGGTTTAAGAACAGTCGCGGTATCCTGGGCGGCAGGAGTTGCGGTTACCGGTTCGACCGTAGGAGTGGAACTAGAGCTCTGCTCGAAATGCAAGATCGTATGGTGCTTCATTTCGCAGGATCGACATGACCACGCGGAAGGACAATTCTTCACGTCATGTCCCGAGCGAAGGCAGTTGATACATAATTTCAGATCGCGAGCGGTGGAAAGTTTCTCCCTCGACGAGAGTTTGAGAAACCGAGAGCATTTTGATACGTAGTGTTGCTCCTTGCAGACGGGGCAGTCCCGTATGAGTCACGAACGACGAGACCGACGCGGATTTCGATTTGGTCGAAAAGGTGGACGGACCCGAGACGGCCTCAAGGACTTTACAATGCTCGGAAAGAAACTTAATGAGTTGAGCATATCGCGGTATCTCTTCAGCCCTATGGATAGATTCGAATTTCTCCCGTAACAAACGGGGAAGCTTCTTTAACAGAAAATTTAGCAAGATGAAATCTCACGCATCGGTCGGAAATTTCATTAGGTTGAGCGCGCGCGTGTTTTCGGTGAACGTGTCTAACAAGTTGTAGAGAGCATCGGCCGATTCTAATTTCAACGGTTTGGCTTGGCGTATCGACTTTAAGTGGTGGTCTGCTAGCTTTCTTTTGTTCCGATATCTGTCGAGCAGCGCGTCGTAGGCGATCATATAATACTCTGCGGCGAAAGGCAAGTTCTTGATTACATTGAGCGCTTCTCCCTTTAGCGAGACCAGCAGATATTGATACTTCTCTATCGACGAGGTCTGTCGGTTGTCGTGAATCGAAGCGTTAAACAACGCGATAAAGGACGGCCACAGTGTGAGATCGCCCAAGAATTGCGGAAGCGTAATTCGAGCCAGTTTGACCGCCGACGTGTGGCTCGAGGGCTGAGCCTGTACGGTTCCGGGCGGCGTGCCCGTGAGTGCGTGATACCGTCCCTTCACGGCGTTATGCATTTTGTCGAACTCAGCCCGAATCACGTCTTCGGCCTCGAACTCGGAAGTCTCCTGTATGACTTTGAGATGCGCGTTCTCGAAGTCCTCGGCGATCTTTGCCACGCTCGAGTAGCGGGCAAAAAAGCTTTCTCGGATCAATAAAATAATAATTTAGGACTCTCGAAATTGGAAATTCGTAATAGGATGGCTATGAGAGTCAAACGCAGTTGTCTGTGCGTAGATAATCAGAATCACTGATTTATTTCAAATCCATTTCAAATGAATTACAATCGAACGTTTCAGCTTATAGATCGAGCCATCTTCAGCGATATCAAACGACGAATAAAATTAAAATATTGCACAGTTCTCCATTCCAAAGTGATAAGTTTCCTGCTTGGAGATTTCAAGAAACGAAATTGAAAAAGACTACTAGATCCATATCTGTAAAAATAGTTACCTTATTACACCAAGTATTAATTAAAAATTCTATGGTAACTCACTAAGTAGTCTGGAGAACAAATGCATCAAAATAAGCCAAGCGAGGCAGGTATATAAATGCGGTGTGAACATCACAGAGAAAAATGTATAATCTGCACAAGGGATTCTGAGATCCCGACGGCACGACGCACGAAACGGTATTAACAGGAAGAGGTCTTAAGTCAAATTATACAACGTGTAGGTCAAATAAGTAAGAAATAAAACTAATAAATATTCGGTGTATAAACAATGAAAATTGTAAACGTGTAAGTCAAGTCAAATTATAAAACGTGTCGGTCAAATAAGTAAGAAAATAAAACTAATAAATATTCGGTGTATAAACAATGAAATTATAAACGTGTAGATGAAGCCAGTAAAAAATGAAACTAAATATTCTATGTATAGGCAATGTCAGGCGGTACGACGCAAAATGTTTATGGACATGGTTTACAATTTATTTAGAATAGACAGTATGCATGGTGCATAAACTCTGTATCCGTTTGCAAGTTGAGACTATTTTTTTGTAGCTTGATATAAGACATCTCTGAAACAAGTCTTTTTCCTAAATATCGTTCCCTATCTAAGATTTCAACGTTCTCCCAATCAAATTCGTGGTCGAAATTAATTCTATGTTCAGTAATAACAAATTAGGTTGTTGTATTTCTGCGAATATGGTTACGATGTTCCGAAATTCTCGTTTTTAATTGCCTCATCGTCTGACCAACATATGACGCGTCGCAATTTTTACATGAAATTTTATACACCACATTTTTATTTGATTGGATAGGGAGAATATCCTTCTGCACTTTAATAAACTTATCAAGTTTATTCAGACTATAGAACGACAAGTTAACATCTGTAACAACTCTTTTAAATTTTTCGGATATATTAGAGACATATGGTACTGTAAACCATATACGTTGTCTCTCTTCGTTCGTTGATGGAAGTTCATTCTGTTTTCGAGTGCATTTGTTTAGCAGAGATTTAATTCTAGTATTAATAGTGTTAAAAATGAATGTCAACGGGTAGTCGTTCTCTAAGAGAGTGTCTATTACGAATTTAAGATTTTTTAAATGATATTTCGGATGTGAAAGTAGAAATGCCCTATCGACCATGCCCATAACTGTGCCTCTTTTTTGGGAAATAGGGTGCTACGATAAGAAATTAAGATAACGGCCTGAGAACGTCGGTTTATGAAACCAATCAAATTCGAGAGTATTATTGTTTTTTATCATTGTTACATCTAAAAAGTTTAATCTGTCACCTCCTATTTCACAGGTAAATTGTAACCTAGGGTGATAAGAATTAAATACCTGTAGTATTGTGTCAATCGAATTGAATGGTACAGCCATAGCAATATCATCTACGTATCTGAAGTAAAACGGTAAAAACAGTGTAAGTGATCGCAACACCCTACTTTCCAGATCCTGCATCACCATATCGGCAGCAATGGGAGACAACGGAGAGCCCATGGGAGAACCAAATTTTTGTTTGTATATTGTGTTATCGAAAGTAAAGTACGTTGAATCTAAAATTAATTGTATAGCCTGCGTGAATTCGTCCTTAGGAATATTGCACTTGTTAGAAATGTATGCCCATCTATTAGAGATACTTTCCAGTACTAAATTTGTAGGAATGTTAGTGAATAACGATATTGCATCTAATGAAATAAGAACATGATCATTATTAATGTGTGTCCTGTTAAGTTTTGTAACTAGTTCAAAATTGTTGTTTATATGGCTGTCAGGTTTTGGTATACTTGTGGAAATAATTTTATTTCCGATTGTAATTCATTTGGAATGGATTTGGAATAAATCAGTGATTCTGATCATCTACGCACAGACAACTGCGTTTGACTCTCATAGCCATCCTATTACGAACTTTCTCGGATCGTCGATTCAGTCGAGGCCTTCCGGGCAAGCTCATGGATCTCCCGCATCCGCCGGACACATAACTCGCGACAAGAGTGAGCTGACTTTGACTTTGACATGTTGGTTTGATACAGCCAATAGCAGTTAACGACAAAGCGATTAATAACAAAGGCGATCAACTCCAAGAGCACGCAGTACAAGCGAGACCGCGAATATTTTTACCGCGAGCGGGCGGTGTGAAACCAGCACGTCAGCAAAGAGTCGACTTAGAATATACGAAGCGGGAACGATTAAAGGACGGCGAAGGTTTTACGTGAGGCAATGACAAATGGTTCAGCACAAAATGTATCGTCGTCACGTGAAGATACCGAAGAACAATATTAGGTTTCGAGTTCGTAAGCTAAAGGACGAAAGGGAGAAAGAAAACAAACAACACCGTTCCATTCGCCAAGGTGACGAGTAACGGATGGCTCGGTTCGAGTTCCTACGCGAAGGTTCGATGGAATATTCACGAGAGAATATTCTTCAACTATGATACAATATAATAAATCGTATTGTTTGCGCGATATCGAAATGACGATTTGATGGACGCGAGAATAGTGCGACGCAAACGCAAGGAAACGAGAATCAAACACAGGATAACTATCAGGGAAGATGGTTGCAAAGGATGTACAAAATAATCAAAATTGTCAATTAGATTGGCACGGTACCCGGTTACGGCAAGAAATGCACTCCAATATCTGTGGCGTTACGATTAGATTAGGGTTGTTGCGCGCGGTGTTACAGCATACGAGCAGCATATACGACACGAGCGGCATATACGACACAAGCATTAATTACAATTTCTTTTGACTCGATTATAATTGCAAATAATCAACTTGAAAGAACGCCAGAGTGCTGAGATATTTTATACCGGGAACCAGTGCCGACAAACAATAGTCCCGATCGATGGCAAATGTTTTCTTAAGAATTCCAACAATCGGAATAATATGTATTTCGAATCGTGCCGAAAGCGGACCCAGCAACGATGAGAAATATTGTAACGCGTTATTATTGAGCGCGAGTCTATGTAGAAAAAGAACGTTTACACGCGGCCGGCCCGTGACCGAGCGCCAAGGCCGCCGACAGCGAGGCGAAAACGTATGGCTTAATTGTCCGAGAATATTCTAGATTTGAATACTTCGGTTACTATATTACCAATTATTTCCTACTATAAGAAACAATTAACGACAAGAGCGATTAACGACAATAGCAAGCAAGATTCCGCGCGCGTATTCTCGTCGCGAAGCGAAATTGCGATCGGGAGATATCGCGGCGTACGAATTAGCAACACCGATTAATCGTTAATGCAATTGCGCGATTAAGCTATTAAGTAAATACTAGCAAACGAGCGAAAGGTCGGCAGTATACACTAACGCGATAATCCGGCTCGAAGAACCAATGCTCGGGGGGTGATAGGACCGTTCCCGGATTTGCAAAGGTTCTAATTGTTCGAAGGACTAGAGGAGGTGTGTGTCGTCTCCTCGACGCGAACTTAAACATAATAAGCGAAAGCGAATTTGTTAAGCGACTCACCGGTCGGCCGTCGTCGCGTGGAGGGATTCGTCCGTCCTTGCCCCTCTTGTTAATATCGATATACAGATTACATATGCGAAGATGAGATTCTTTTTATTAATATTTCTGCAAACGCATTGTGCAATAATAACATTTTATTTTTTTTAATATTGAAAATGCACATTTTTTATTTTTACGTGATACATAAAACGCAAGTTACCAGATGACATTTCTTTCATAAATCTGCTATCAATTTTATATCCTACAGACAAAACTGTAGTTATGAAGCAGTAGATACGTAGTTAGCAAATAATATGATCTTACAATTATTTAACAAACTAAACAGCTACTACTGCTAATATGAAAATAAATCTAATTCAAATACACTTTAAACGTTCGATTAAAATAATTCGGAGGAACTAGAAACAATTAATAAAATTATGAATAATAAATTAATTAATTATTAATTAATTGTACAATTTTAGAGTTGTTAATTTATACAATTTATGAAATCAATGATGTACATAGATTTATAATATCAATCAATCATCTTTATTTCGCTCCCCTTCCGGGGCTGGGGGAAAGGCGTTTTTTCAGTAAAAACGTTCCCAAAAACCTTTACAATTTATCTTATTTCCCCGATCTGGTCATTGAACAACCTCACAACTTATTTCCCTTCCCTCTCTCTTCCATCCTGCACCCCTCTGGTCATCTTCTTTAGGTCTCCCTCATCAGCACTCCTCTGACTCCCTCCATCCTGACGCAGCTCTTCTCTTTTTTCCGGCTCCCTCCTTCCAGTACCTGACGTCTTCCTTCTTTCCTACTCTGCCTTCCATTCTAAATATAAAATAGAGATTATTCTTACAGTCTTACAAACTTACCTCCTTCTCCTTCTCCCCTCCCTCGACTTTCTTAACGCTTCTCCCATTATCTCCCTTCATCTCTCCTTTCCATCCTAAATTCCTATTCTTTTTTCTTCCTATCTGCTTCGTCCTCGTCCGTATCCATTAGAAGATTCTCTTCCATCCTTTTCGCTATCTCGTCCTCCTCGGTCCTCTTTGACCTCCTGCTTTCCTCTCCTCTCTTTTCTCCTTTCTTTCTCCTCTCTTTCTTTTACCCTCGTTTCCACCGATTTGTCTTTGTCCATTTTCACCCTCAATTTGCTCTCTTCCTTTCGCCTTGCATCCAATACCTTCCACTTATCTTCCTCATGCCCCATTTTCACTAATATCGTTACCCAGTCTCCTCTTTGTCCTATCACGCTTACCCCTTTCACTTCCACCTTCACATTTAGTCCATCCGAAAATAATTCCATCACCTTCTCCCAATTTGATTTTTTTCCCTCCCATCTCTCCTTCTCAATCCTTAGTATCACGTTCTTCTTTTTCTTCTCGTCATTTCTTTCATACTCCTCTGTCCACCATTTTCTCTTGTAAAACTTACCCTTTCTCTCTTCACTGTCATCCCTCTTCCTTTTGCCCGTGCTCTGTTCCATCTTATACACCTTTTTTTTAAATCTCTCTACCTCCTCCCTCAGTTCTTTTATCTCCTCATCTCTTCTCTTACTACCCTCCTTAAATTCTTTTATCATTTCCAATATCTGACCCTTCACTATCTTTTCTATCGCCTCCTTTTCTATTATAAACGTCCCTCTGCACTCCATCTTTTTTTCCACTGTTTCCCTCTTCTTCTTCCTTCAGGCTATCTGTAACAAAAATCATCTATTATTCTCTACTCTTTTTAACTAACTTACCGCTGTATTGGCCTGTCTTCTTCTTCTCTCCAGCTTTGCCATCCATTTCTCTCCCTTTTCTTTACCCTTTTATTCAATATTCTTTTAATTTTCTCGCCAATTCCCTCTGGCTTCTCCTCCTCCTTTCCTCTTGTGCACCACTCTAACACATGCTCCCATGTCTCCGGTTCTGCACCACATATTCTACAACTTCTTTTCTCTATTGGTTCCCAATATCTTCCACCTCTCATCTCATTACCTAGCCTAAATCTCGCTATCCTGATCATGGACTTCTCTTTCCCTTCTTTCTCTAGGTATTCTAGCCTTCTGATTTCTGCTATCTCCCTGTACCACCTGTTATATCTAGACTCTCTTACCCTTTTATCTCTCTCTTGACTCTGAATGTCTTTGTCTCTTCTTGTTAACTTCTCTATACTGCTCCATCCTTTTCCTCTTTTCCTTTCTATCTTTTCAGTTGCATATCCTCTTTTTTCATAGAAGCTCCTTCTCTCTTCTTCTCATTTTGCCTTTTCCTTTCTGATATTCCGTTTTATTTTTTTTCAGCATTGTCTTGCAATCTCATTTCCCTCTCATTCTATCCCTCTTGGATTCCTCCTTTAGCATGTATCCGGGTGTACTCCAGTCTATGTTCAATGTCCGCCTTATATACCTTTCATGCATTCTTTCTATTTTCTTTCTCTCTCTTTCCATCCCCACACTTCTGCTCCGTATAAAGCTATGCTTGCTACCAGCGAATCGTATAACTCAATCTTTCTTATCCAGTCTCCTCCAAGTAACCTTTTTCCTATTCCTCAAACCTGTCTCATTGCTATGGTATCTTTCCTTACTCTTTCGTTTATATGCGCCTCTTGCCCTCCGTTCTTTTGGAATGTGTAGCCTAGATAGCAGAATTTCTTTACTTTCTCTTTTCCCTTCCATTTTCATTCCGTTTTCTTCATTTTACCTCCTCCCTTCCTGAATCTTATTATCTTTGTTTTCCCTACATTCACTCTCAGCTTTTTTTGTCGAAATATTTCTCCAGTCTTTTCATCATCCTTTTCATCTCCTCTTCGTCCTCTGCTATAGCTACTATATCATCTGCATATACTAACGTCCAAAATTTCATTCTCCCTACTACCACACCTCCATCTTGCCCCTTCCTCATTGTCTCCTCTAAATCCGCCAGCAGCAGTATGAAGAGCATAGCGCTCAGCGGACATCCCTGTCTGACTTCTTTGACCATCCAAAAGCATGATCCCTTTTCTCCCTTTACTCTTACTACGCTTTTTGTCTCTTCGTACAGATCTTCTATCCTAGTTCTCAGCTGTTCACTAATCCCTTCTTTTTTCAATACTTCTCAAATTTTTTCTTTATTCACGGAGTCGAATGCTAATTTCAGATCAATAAATGCTGCCACTACCTTCCCTCTATTTTTGCTAACAGCTCTTCCAATTATATAGTTCAGTGCGTATATATTCTCCATTGTACCCTTTCCTTTCCTAAATCCTGCCTGTATTTCTGGTAATATTCTTCTTTTTTCCGCCTTCTCCAATCTTTTAGCCAAAATTGCCGCATATATTTTGTAGCTTGTATTCATTAATGTCACCCCTCTGTAATCTTATGCTTCTTTTCCTTTTCCTTTCTTTACTATTGGTACTATTATACCTTCTTTCCAGTCTTCTGCTATTTCTCCTGTCCTCCACGCTGTATCACATACCTCCCATATTTTTTCTTTCAATCTCCCTCCTCCATATATCCATACCTCATTTGGCAATCCATTTGTACCTGCTGCTTTTTTTCTTTTATTTCTTTAATTACTTCTTCCATTTCCTCTCTTCTTATTCCTTCCTGCTCCTCTTTGTTACCTATTCTTTCCTTTCCCTTCTTGTCTTTTTCACGTGGTTCCACAGTTACTTTTTCAAATAGCTCCATGAAATGTTTATTCCACTGCTCCTCCGTTATTTCTTCGCAAACCTCTTTTCTACCTTTCCTTTCTTTGTTTATAAATCTCCATACTTCCTTCTCGTTAGTTGCTTCTCTCGCCTCTTTCATTAATCTCTCCTTTTCGATCTTTTTCGTCTCTTTTATTTTCTCCTCATATTCTTTTTTCTTTAGAATGTACCTCTTTTTATCTACTTCTCCCTTCCTGCATTTAACTAGTTTCTCTCGTGCTTCTCTCCTTAGTCTTACACATTCACTATCCCACCATCCGTTTTTTTTTTCTTCGATCTCTGGTCTTCTCTTATTTCTTTCCAAACAGCTGTTTGTTTTACTGCGTCCTTTATTCCCTCCAATATTTCTTCTATGTTCGCACCCTCTATTCTTGTCTCTTTCATTCTCTCCTTATAACTTTCTGTTCCTTCTTTTGACCAATTCATTATTCTCTTGACTCTTTTCTCCCCTTTTCTTCTCTCACAAATTCCTTTTACCTTTAATATTATGGGTTGATGATCAGAATCAATAGCATCTCCTATCTTTTTATTTCCTTAGTTTTCTCTCAAATTTCAATGGTTTTCAATTATATAATCTATTACTGATTCGCCTCTCCCTCCTATAAAAGTGAACTCTCCGTCCTTGTCTCCCTTTGTTCCGTTCATTATTCCTAATCCTTCTTTCTCTACAAACTCCAATAGCTTCCTTCCTTCTGAATTAATTTCTTTATCTTTTGATTTTCTTCTTTCTCCTATTATCTCTGTTAATCCTCCTTCTTTTCCAGTTCTTGCGTTAAAGTCGCCTCCTATTATTATTTGATGCTCCCCTAAACCACCATCATTTGTATATTCCTTTATATGCTTTATCTTCTTTTCAATATCATTGTTCACATATACTGCTCCACGTACCTTCCTTTGTTTTTGCTATTCTTTCCAGAATTCCTTCCTCTTCTCTTTCTTCTATTCCATCTGCGACTAGTTCTTTTCTAACGCCTGTTATTATCCCTCCACTTGCTCTTCCCTTCTTTCTTTTTTTTTGTCGCTGACTGAACATTTCCACACATATTTATCCGATAACCTTCTTTTAACTTTACACCATTCTTTTTGCTCTACCCATGTTTCTAACAGAGGTATTATATCCCAGTTTTCTATCTCTTTCCAGAATTCTTCGTTTTTTCCCATTAATCCAGCTATATTTCAGAAGCCTACTGTCATTATGTTCACCCTTTCCTCAATTTGCTTTCTCCCTTCCTGCCTCGCGTTCCGCATCTTCTCTCTCTTTCTCCTGTTCCTTAGGCCTTCTCCTTCTTTATCCTCTTTCCTTTCCTTATAACTTCCGAAAATCACTCTTTTCCTCTAACTTTCCTTTACTTTCGTTTCATTTCAACTCTTTGTTATCCACCCACATCTTCTGGTAGCCAATTGTGGTTCTCTTTCCTGCCTCTCTTTCTTTTTTTGCTATCCTTCTTATTTCTTTCTGTATATGTCTTTCTACTTTAGTGAGATTGTCATCCAAGAAGGTTTTATATTTCCTTCCTAACTCTTTCCTTTTTGTCATTATTTCCTTTTTGGCTTCTCAGTTCCTACATTTCAACATCGTCATTTTCGCATCTCCATATCTTACTTATTGTACTTCTTCAATGGCCACATTTATCTTATTTATTTCTCCTATCATTTTCTCGATTTCTCTTCTTCTCTCCGCCATTTCCATATTTTTTTCTATCTCCTTTATTTTCTCTATTAAATCTCTTCCTTCATTTCCCTCTGTTTCACTCAGGTCTACTTTCTCCACTTTCTCCTCCAGGTTTTTTACTCTTCCCTCCAACGACTTTCTTTGTTGCTCCCATATTTCTTCTCTCCTCTTATATTCTTTCTTCAACCCTTTTATTTCATTTTTTATTTCTCTTTATCTTTTTTTCTTTCCTTCTCCTGTTCCTCCATTTTCTTTAAAATTTCTTTTAACATCTCCTCTGCTGCCATGTTCTCTTTTCCTTTTCCTTTTGCTTCCTCATAGAGGAAGCTCTGTTTTCGTAAATTTCATATATGAATATTTGATTGCGTATAAAGTTGGATCAAGTCAACCAAATTTAAATGAATTATATATGAAATAGGGGTAGAAAATCCGCGCGCGCGCGGATTTGATGTCCGTGGTTGCTCTAACTTCCGCAAATATTGAGATATCGGGCTATTTTTTTTTAATCGATAGAGTATTATTTAAGGAAGGTTGGTATTAAATTTGGCGATAATCGGTAAAAGGGTTCTTTTTTTTTTTAATTTTGAATTTTTTTAAAAATGTTCGTGGTTGCTCTAACTTCCGCAAATATTGAGATATCGGACTTAATTTTTTTTTAATCGATAGAGTATCATTTAAAGAAAGTTGGTATTGAATTTGGCGATGATCGGTAAAGAGCTTCTTTTTGTAAATTTTAAAATATTAAGCTATTTCTAATTTTATTATATTCTTCAGTCTTTTCTATCCTTATTTCATATATAATTCTTTAAAATTTGGCGCAGATCGATAAAGGAGTTTCTGCTCAAAAAGTTACATTTATAAGTTGTATATGTAATTTTATTACTTTAATTTCCGCAAATTTTGAGATATTGTGTTATTTCTAATTCTGTTATATTCTTTAGTTTTTTTTTTAATTTGGTGAGGATCGGTAAAGGAATTACCGATTTCTGCTTAAAAAGTGTATAAGATGTACATGTAATTTTATATAGATTATCAAAAGGAAGGTTGTTTCGAATTTTGCGAGGATCGGTGAAGATTAAAATGACACTCTATCCATCAAATAACTTAGAGTAGATTGAGACGAATCGGATTACGAGCTATTTTATCGTGCTAATTAGTAATTCGATTTGCCTCGGTCTACCCTACATTTTTTTAGGCAAAAATTGGTAACCCTTTAACTAAAATTCGCCAAATTCAAAACAACCTCCCTTTAATGATACCTTATATATAAGATTACATGTATGACTTGTACTTTTTAGCCAAAAATTGGTAACTCCTTCACCGATCATTGCTAAATTCAACACCAATATATTTTTAATAATACTATTAAAATATATTTATTATTTATAATAAAATAATTGTACATTATATAAAAAATGTTAATCTGTTTTAATTTTCTTCTTCTTCTTACTACTTTTACCTGTTCCTTCCCTGTTGGTAAATAATAGCTATTCTATGCCTCAATGTGTTTACCGTTCTTTTCCCTTCTATATCAATTCTAATCTATGCCCGCTCGCGCGCCACCGTATCATCCCGAGTATCCCGACCACAGTCGTGAATACAGGTCTGGAAACTCTAGTAGTGGGGGGTGACTCGCTTAGTGAAGTCATTTTATGTAGTTGACACTATCACCACCTGGAGCGCTGGAGGTTAGAGATTTTTAGGGATCCTCTAGAGAAATTCTTTCAGTGGTAATTGGTGCGCAAGAGTTCCTTTCGTAAAAAATATTTAATGATTCGTAAAAAATATATATTGATGACAAATTGTAATTTTACATGTATACAAGTTGTAATTTTTTATTCCGTTTATTGGCTGCAATAAGACTCTTTTTCAAAGCTATCCTAGATTTTTCCAATTTGTCATATAATTTTTGTAATCTATTAAATCGTTGTTCAAGTGTTTCTTCGAAAGGCGTTTTTTCCTTCAGTTCTTCAATACTTCCTTCAGTTTCCTGAATTTCTTCTGAATTGTTGTGAACATCACCTGCACATAAATTTTTTGAAATAGAAAACTGACACTTGGTCGCAGAAGAAAAATTAAATACTGGTTTCAAAAGAAGTCTTATTAGTCAAATAAATATATTATGTTTGTACTTACTGAACACAATGTCGAACTCACTCCAGGAACCCAGTCTGCACAATACTTTTCTTCTTTTCTCTTCTCGTGGGAATCTACACATTTGGAAGCCTTTGCTCGATCAGTTCGTACAGTAATCTGCACTGCAACCCGTCATATTTCTTTTTCTGTAAATAAAATTTACGTATTTATAAATAATTATATATGTTATGTGGAAAATGACAGGCAGCTTTCTAAATCGTACACCACCGTTCTTTCGTCAGGCGCGTAGATGAGAATAGCCTAATAGTCCTTCAGAAACAGAGCAACGTTTCACGTGAAATAATGGGTGCGTTCAGCCGATACTCCGCTAGCCTAGCAATCGTGAGCAGTCGCTCGTTTTCACTCGTTTCCTCTCCTTTGACCCAATGGATTAAAAGGAGAGGAAACGAGCGACTGCTCACGATTGCTAGGCTAGCGGAGTATCGGCTGAACGCAGCCACTCATAGACGAGGCAAGGGCACCGTAAAGTTCCTTAACTAATTTTAACTAATTATCGTTTCGCTGGCGTACTAACCTACACGACTAACTTGTCCTCGTCCTTCTCCGATCGTTGACGCCAAAGGAGAACGCTGCGTCGTAGGTTGACGACGACGACGACGACGACGACGACGACGACGACGACGACGACGACGACGACGATAACGATGACGACGACGACGACGGCGACGACGACAGGGTATACCGTGACGACGCGGTTTTCTGTTTACTCGCTCTCCTCTCCTCGTTTCGTTGCGATTTACGGTCACGCGCACGCGTGTGTGTATGGCTCTATCTCTCTTACTCGCTCGCTCTTTCTCTCTCTGTTTCCGGTTTTGAAACTAATGGTCGCCGACCAATAGAAAACGATACCCGCTTAGTCCGATCCCTCTCTTGAGGATCCCTAGAGATTTTTTAAATAACGCAAATACATATTGAAATTGACATATAACATATAACATATGACATATGACATATAACATATGTCATATATTATATATAACATATTACATATTGACATATTGAATGAACGAACGTACGAAGTCCTAGAAAGTGATTAAATTTACAATGAAATTAATGATATTGTGTCGTGCCAAATTGCAACCTGTTAAATTGCTGCAGCAGCTTTTAGCGTCATCAGTAGAATTAGGTTTATATTCATTTGGCAATGAAGTAGCTAGCCTTTGCTGTGATACAATCCAAGCCTTGACCATGCACATTCACAAAGAAGTTACGCAAAGACGGCGGTGCAAAGACATAATGGCACCCTTTGAACGTAAGTTTTTACAAGCGATAGCTTATGAGCATATAAACGTACCTTTTAGGATACAGCAAATTTTGAAATATTAAATTTTGCCTTTCAGTTGCTGATAAGTCTCATTTTGTCACATTAAATGTATTCAGATCTGATCTCGAACGCCAGTACGCCTCTTTACCATCTCATATATTGCTATCAAGAACAATATCAGCAACTTGTACAGAATATTGTATCCAGTCAAACGGATCCACAAGTAGCACAAAGATTAGCGAATGGCATTCACCGAGCTAACGACGGATATAGACTTTAGTATGGACTTGAATAACCGTCCTCAGAGATTGAAGTTCAAAAGTAATTTAAATAAATTTGTCGTAAACATACAAGGATTCTTAATGGTTAAGTAAAATAGAAATTAAAATGTAAATAAACAAAAATAAAATCATTATTTAAACAATACACCCGTGGATTTAATGCTTAACGCTTGGAATTTTTTAACGAATTTAGTTAACGATGTATTTGTAGAAAAATTGAATTAGTTCAGTTCATTGCTTTAATCATATTAATTGTACGGTGTACGATGAGCGTTTTTAACATATAGATGTATTTTATTTTATTTATGGATTTTATTGCAAAAAGGGGACTTAAGCATATAAGCTTTTTATTTTCTTTTCGTAAAATAATTGTAAAAAAAATCAATAGTCAGAATCGAACTAAAAACGGTAAGACTGCAAGGCGGATCTCTTGCTACCACTCATCCATATTTGAACTCATTTAAAACGTTGATTGAGCCAACTATTTACAAAACTCGCTGCTTTTTGCATATACTATTTTCTATCTTACATTTATTATAAAAATATTGTATTGGTTAAGGCCTCCGCAATGAAAAATATAAGGAACAAGGAACAGATATTAGCGATTAATGTTATTCCTGATTTCTTATTTTTAATCGCTAATATCTGTTCCTTGTTCCTTATATTTTTCATTGTGCGGGAGCCTTTACGGTGAAACGGATTAGTGGACAACGCGTATGCGTGATAAAAAATCCTTGCAACGCAGCGACGCGCGTGGTCACATGGCAAACCTATGAAAATATCGTCATTAAGCGAGTCACCCCCACCACCAAAAAAACGGACGAGTTTCCGGACCTGTATTCACGACCGTGATCCCGACTCTCTCAAGTTCGGACGTGTTTCGCGAGCAGACACGGACGACACGTTTTAACGTGTTCGGACGTGTTCCGCCCAAACGAAAAAATTTTTTTAAGTATTGCGACTGATACTGTCTGCTTGCAATTGCCTTTTAGACTTCGCCACTTAACCGTATAGTAATCAAACAGTGAAAAACACACAAACAGAGGCAAATGCTGGCCGTATTGACCTCGTATTAGAGGCAGGAGCCAATACAAATATAAGAAGAAGAAGAAGATTCCGACTCTCTCCTATCGCCACTTTACACTAACTTTCGTCCGTCCCGTACCCGTCACCTTTCCCTTGCCACTTTCTTTCTCTTTATCCTTTTTTATCTATTCCTCCCCTTTTTCACTCTCACACCTCCACTCTCTCCCACTCGATCGCTCTCGCCTTCTCCAATCTCCTCCAAACTACCTTTCTATGCAATTTTAACCTCGCTCACACACACACACACACACACCTGTCACTCTCGCTAGCACCGGAAACGGAAGTCCACATACATTATAATAAGTGTTCAAATTGTGCACCATTCATATCAATGCACAATCTTGCGCGTCGCAATAAACTTCGATGCGCATTGCGTATCATTTTGGGAGATATGCTCGCAACTGCATCGACAATGCGATTGTGTAATTCTTCCTAATTGCGCACTGGCTCCCGATAAATATAATTTTTTAAATGTCCCCCAAAGAAAATAATCAAGTGGAGTTAAATCAGGTGATTTCGCTGGCCAGTGTTGTGGTCCACCGCGTCCTATCCATCTGTTTGTATAAGTTGCATCCAGAAAACGGCGAACATTTCTGGACGAATGCGTTGGTGCACCATCGTGTTGATAAATCATGCTTCTTCTAAGATGCAGTGGAACATTTTCTAACAAAATCGGTAAATCATATTCCAAAAAATTTCAACATTTTTTAATGTGATATGTGTAAACTTAATTCTTAGCCTAGTTCTCAACTGGAGAACAATATACTGATTAATCAGTGATTGAATTAGTGATTAATTATTAATTTTAAAAATCGAAAATTAATTGATTAAATTTCATTAAATTAATCGATTAGATTAATCATGATTTCATAAATCGTAATTATATACAACGATTAAACGTTAATCGATTATTTTGTTTTGATTAATTCTGCACCGATTAACCATTAATATCATTAATCGAGTAAATTCACAATTACATGTATAATGATGTTGAATAATTTCGATTAGTGATTAATGGATTAGTTTAATCAACTAAAATTTTAATCGATTAATGCTCAACACTGACGCAATGACGACAACATAGGTTACGTTGGCACTTTCAAACCGATATCCCTCGATAGCAGCAACACCACAAAAAATGACTTCGATATTGGTGTCACCCCCACCACTAAAATTCTATCGAATTGAGAGACCTATATGTAAGAGCGTGGTTTAAATCGTAGCCAAAAGTTTCGCGCGTGTTTGGGTATCTTTCCGTACAGCGCGACCTTCTCTCCACTCCACAATTTTTAGCGTACTAGCTGTATGTACAGTGTTCCCACTTCTCCATGGCGACACGCTTCTAAATATCGTCAAAAGACCGTCAATAAAGAACTTCGGATTACAATTACACATAAAGTGTACTGCTACGTATCCCCATTTTGTAATATGTCATTCCTAATATCATTTATATATTAGTTTTTTAGCAAAATACATAACCAATTTCTGCCGCAATAAACAAATTAAAATATCCCTTTAAGACACACTTTGCCTATACCTTACATGTTAAATAAATTCGTAACTTTGATATTGAATATCTCGACTTTGGTACCGGCACGGTTCTTATAATTGTAGGTGTATAGATAACACTATTACGAGCATATAGTCCAAAGTTCAAGCAAATACATAGAAAATCGATTAACCGGTGAACGTCTTTAATGATACTCTACATAAAATTACATGTAGAGGAAACCGGGGCGAAGTCGTCACTACTTTTTTGGTGCCGATTTTTAACAACAAAACAAATAATTTTAGTAAAATGTGGTATACCGTTGTAAAGAGTGAACCCTTGGCTACAAAATGGATAATTGGTATAGAGTGAAAACAACAAAGGTGCAAAAATTGAAATGTCAAAATTGCTGAGGCGGAGTCATCACTCCATTCTCGGACTAAATTTTAAATAAAAATTTATAATTCCGATCATGAAACATGATAGGATACATTTTATTAATCATTTTTTAATAGAAAAATGGAAACATAAAAAACACAATGGCGGAAAATAATTACAAAAGCGCACACATTTCTGTGCTCTACGCTCGCACGAAATGCACTGTTTCTCGTCAGCTCTATTCTGTCATCTCTGAACACACGCAGCACATATTATTCAAGTCCTCGCCGGAATCCGACCACCCGTTGCTTGCTTGACTTTGATTTTCGCTCGAAGCCTCCATGATATGTCTTAATGACGACTTTGCCCCGGACACAGATTTTAAGTTTGATCGCTCATGAAATATTAGAAATCAACGAAAATAAAAAAAATTTCACTGGATTCGTGTTCAGCATGCATTGCTCTTCAGAATCACTTATCTCGAGATTCGGAGATAAAATAATATTTAAAGTATTTAAAATTTTTGACCCGCAAAAAATTTTACTTTTGACCTCCAAAAACACGTTTGCTAATGAAAATCACAACATGGGATATAATCTCACTAAACTCCGTTGGTCACATGGACACCATAAGTAGTGTTTACAATATTAATGGCGAGTTCACACAACTTACAGATTTCGAGATAATTGTAGTGACGACTCCGCCCCGGTCTCCTCTATAGCTTATACACTTTTTAAGCAGAAAGGCCGTAGCCGGATAAGAAGGGTCAATGTGCCCCCACACGGATTATGCTCATTTTTTTTGCTTTGATTGCTATCAGTGTCACTTACAATTTAGTCAAATATTAGCCTTTAATATTGAACCGTTTTGCTGTAAAAAATAAAAATAAAAATTTCGAAAATAATTCATATTTTTTTATCGGCTTCACCAATTTTGATAAAATTTTAATATGTTGTAGATATCATTGAGACACATTTGTGGAAAATTCAGGAAAGGTTTTTGATGACAGAAACATTGATAAAAAAAATAAATAAATGTTCTTGATTTTTTTAGTCCCGATATCTTTCTTGTACAATTACGAAAAAAATTTTCTAGAATTTTGGAGTAGTTTCCTATCGGACATAATTTTTTGGAAGCAATAAAATGGGTAGGCGGTACTTTAAAAAAATAAAATATTTTTATTTATTTTTTTTAAATATGATATGCTTTTGGTACGATTGCCATATATTTTATATAGAATTTTGGGATAGTATTCAACAACAAGTAATTTTTTCGAACCAATGAAATAGGTAAGCGGAAGTTAAAAAAAAATAAAATATTGTTTTTTATTTTTCTAAATTATGATATGCTCTTCGTATCATTGCCATATTTTTTTTGTAAACTTTTGAGACGGTATTCCATAACAAGTAATTTTTTCGAACCAATAAAATGGGTAGAAGGTACTTTAAAAAACAAAATATTTTTTTTCAAAATTATCATAGTTTTTTGGTATTATCGCCATATTTTTATTTATAATCTTGGAATGGAATCCTACAACAAATAATTTTCCGGAATCGATTAAATAAATATATACAGGTATCTACTAAAAAAATAATAAAATAAAGTAAATTGAAATAATTGTGAAAAGATAAACTGTAATTGTATTGAATCAAATGTTTATTAATAAAGTATATTTGACTAAATTGTAAGTGACACTGAAAGCAATCAAAGCAAAAAAAATGAGCATGATCCGTGTGAGGGCACATTGACCCTTCTTATCCGGCTACGGCCTTAGTAACCTCTTCACCGATCCTCGCCAAATTCAATAACAACCTTCCTTAAATGATACTGTATCCATCAAATAACTTATACATTTTTTAGGCAGAAATCGGTAACCCCTTCACCGATCCTCGCCAAATTCAAAACACAACCTTCCTTTAATGATACTCTATATAAGATGACAAATATAACATGTATAACTTATACACTTTTTAGGCAAAAATTGGCAACCCTTTCACCAATTTTTGCCAAATTCAATACCAACCTACCTTTAATAATACTCTATCCATAAAAAAAATTAGCTCAATATCTCAAAATTTGCGGAAATTAGAGCAATCACGTAGATTTGTTTGGACAGAAATCGGTAACCTATTTATTATTAGCAATTTTTTGAATTCTATTATATTCCTCAGTTTTTCTATCCCTATTTCATATATAATACTTTAAGATTTAGTTGATTAGAAAAATCTGAATAGGGAAAGTCATTAAAAGTATGACTCTTTTAAAGAATTAAAAATTTTAGATATCCCGAATTTTTTTTCAAATTGAATTGTAGCACGATGGTACATAGCCTATGTTATTTAGGAAGATATAAGCTATAATATCCATTAGTGTAAAAATTTTTGAAATCGATTCAATAGTTTCTAAGATTATCCTGAACAATGGCACAAACAAACTTTTCCTCTTTATATAATAGTAGAGATAAAGCTCTTTTGTAGTTAATTGTATTTTGTTTGTAGAGCTTTGTAGTAAAGTTAAAAAGTTTTGTGGTTCCTTCGAATTATTTATAATTAATAAATACATTTGTCGAACTATGTAGCTATCCGACAATCAATTAATGAAAGCTGTTGCCCTCTGTTACATAGTTCAACAAATGTATTTATTAATTATAAACAATTTAAAGAGACTACAAAACTCTACAAACAAAATACAATTAACTATACAAACAAACTTTTTTTATTTAATAATATGTTGATGTAGCTTGTGCATTTGTTTTCAAACATTCAAAGATTTATGAAAGTTCAGACAGTCTTCATTATTTACGCATTACAGGACACTGTAAAAGTAAAACATGTAGAAATCCAATTTTCTGTTACTTAGATAAAAATCCAGGAAATATTGATTTTGATTTAACAGTTAAAACGCGCGACACTATATGGGATAATAAACATGAAGATGTAAAACAACTACTTTGAAGACTGAGACGTCAAAAAATCGGACAAGAAGTTTTTTATTAAGGATGTGGTAATTGGCAGAAAAGTCAAGTTGCTACTAAAGTTGATAATAAATTTGGACATCGTGTTGGACCACATATTCCCAATTTTAAATTTTGTTATGCTATTTTTAATATAGAATATGAAATATCTCGTAAAATATTCATATTTCAATTCTTAATAAAAGAGAGCTTCATTATAGTGTTTTGAAAACGTCTTGACAAGGACTAGAAAAATATGCAATAAAAAATGGGATATTCTATTTAAGAAAACATGGATCACATTGACCTGGCCTTGAAAAAATCGCTCAAAGTCAATTCCATATTTGTTCACGCATAAAAGTGAGTTTCTAACCGGTATACTAATCGCGAGGCTCTTACCCCCACTATGTATCGATTGACGCGCGCCTCGATCTAGCAAACCCGCACCGATGAATTCGGGAGCAGGGCAGAGTGATTTGAGCATGTGTATCGAAAGCACATTAGAAAGCCGTAACATTGTTCGATTAAAATAAACTTGTTAATTAAATCAATACTCCGTGTAAATCATTGCACGATCCAAATCATAGACCTTTCTCACGAGCAGTGGCAAAATCCTCGGAATCTTACACATAACGCGGAACGAGTAACATTTTGGTAATAGAGCGTCGTTGCCTGTCGATGCCACGTCGTTCAACTGTTACGCTAAAAGAGAGGATTGCGTTAGTTAAAAAATAGTTGAAAAATTGATAATAATAAAAAAAATAAAAAAAACCTTATTCTATAGAGGAGACCGGGGCGAAGTCGGCCCCGGAGCGGAGTCGTTTTTGCAATTATCTCGAAATCTCGAGGTCAAAAGTAAAATTTCTTTCGCGTCGAAAGTTCGTCGTAGTATCTTAAGTATTATTGTCTCTCCGAATCTCAAAGTAAGTGATTCTAAAGAGAAATGCATGCTGAACACGAATCCAGTGCAGTTTTTTATTTTCATTGATTTCTATTATTTTATAAGCGACCAAACCTAAAACTTGCGTTTGGGGCGAAGTCGTTTCCAAGCCAAAACGAAATCAATAAAACTAAATAATATGTGCTGCGCATGCTGGGAGATAATAGAAAACAGCCAACGAGAACAGTGCATTTTGTGCAGACGTAAGGCACACAACGAGTGCGTGCGCTCGTCAGACTCTGTTTTTACATGCTTTAACTGTTAGCGAAAAAGAAAATTAATTTTCTTGAAATTATTTTCCGCTTTCCATTTTTCTACTAAAAAAAAAACAATGAATAATGTGTATTCTATTATTTTTGGTGATCAAAATTATGTATCTTTATTTAAAATCCAATCCGAGAATAAAGACACAACTCCGCCCCAGGAATTTTGACTTTTCGATTTTTGCACCTTTGTCGTTTTTACTCTATACCGGTTGAACAAAGCGACGTAGACCAAAAATGCTTATATAAATTTTGTAGCCAAGTGTTCACTCTTTACAATGTGGTATACTATATTTTACTAAAATTATTTATTTTGTTGTTAAAAATCTGCACCGAAAAAAAGGGCCGACTTCGCTCCGGTCTCCTGTATATCATATATAATGTTAGCCGACGACTGACACTTTAAATATTTAATTAAAAATTAATTATGGACTAACAAACAAAAATAAATGCACTACAATAATCTACAAACGAAATACAATCGATTTCACACCTAATTTTAAAAAAGTGCCAGTCGGCTAAGATTATACAAATTCCTGCCTCTTGTCAAAGGTCCGTTGTTCGTTCCGAATTACGTAAGAAGCGCATAGACCGCATAAACGCATCATCTGCCTCAAGTCAAAATAGAAGCAGTCAATGCGCTGGGAGAAGTCCTAAGAATTCAGTACGGTTAGTACAATCTAGGGAATTCTCTGCGCTGTCAAAACGCTTTCATTGCGCGCATTGATTAAATCGCCGGAATTTCTATGCAGTCTACGCGCTTCATGCGTAATTCGGAACGGACCCATCGCAAGTTATTACAGAAATAACGCTCGTGTAAACGTAGTATTAAGGTGAAGTTCCATGGAGCCAGCGTACGGCGTACCGGCGTATGGCGTAAAGAAGATTGGCTAATCACAGGCTTTACGCTCATTTTCGTTACGCCAGCACAGATGTTACGCTGGTTTTTTAAGCGTTTTGGCGTTTATGGTACAATGATACACACTCACGTACACGCATATGAAATATTGCTTCATGTATGAATGTATGTGTTAAAAATTGCGCTCAAAATTTTATCGGCTGTCCCATGGGGCGTATTTACGCCGGCGTAATAATCAATAAGCCAATCACAAGACACCTTGAGCATCCATTTTAAAAATAAGTTTTGTAAAAAATAGCGTATTTCACTGGGCCGCACTGCGTGCGCACCAAAAACTGGTTTGGTGGAAGCAGCACTGCACGAGGTTGTCAAGAGTGCGAGTTTCTTGCATTCCCAGCTAAACAGTTATTAGACGTTGAAGTGCAATATTATTTAGCACTATGGAACAATCAAAAAATCTTAGCATGTGTTTCAAAGTAAATAATGATGTACTCAAATTAGAACTTCTATCAAGCGAAGAAGAATTATACAATAAATTGATGAGTAAGTAGAATATTATGGAATTTGCATGCTCTTGAATTTTGAGGTTATTAAATGGAATAAATAAATAGAATACATAGTATAAAATCTTTGTAAAGCTGGTAAAACACAACTTGTTGATATTGATAAAAATTATATATAAAAGAATATTAACTGATTCTTGTACCAATAAATTTTAGATGACGATACCTACAGCGTTCAATATATAAAACTACTCATAAAAAATGGATTTTTTATCCTAACTAGACACTACAGACGCGCGCGCTCCGCGCGCGCCATTTAGCTTTAACATTATGCTATTGTATAATAATCGCGACACGACGCGGGACGATTAACCTCGCGACACGACGCGAGCTGTCACATCATGACACACACGACGCACTATACACGCACGAAACTCGCCACACTCCGCGATGACAGTCCCTCACGGGATGAAGCAAGCTACGCGGCGCGGCAATCAATCGAGATAGCCAATCGGCATCGCGGAAAAGGAGGCTTCAATTTTACGATACAAACGAAATTCACTCAGGTAACACGCCTTTTTTAAAAGTGGAAAATGGAAAAAACGAAATTCAGGAAATATTTCGAGTAATTGGAAACGAGTAAGTAGAATTTAGAATAAAGATGCATTAATTACAGGCTATCGAATCTTTAGGAAAAGCACATATTAAGAACTTAAGCAAAAAGTTTATTTTATAAAATAATTATTATTTTATTTACAACTTTACTTTTACAAAATAAATAAGTTTACTTTAGGATAAACGCAGGAACTCTTCAATTTTTTTCTCTTACATACACTTCTCTTGTATACTCTTCTTTTACATAGAAATATTAATTTAATGCAATCTTGTTTTTTATTATTTCTTTAAAGAATCAAAGTGTGCTGCAGAGTTTAAATATACACAACAGAAAAAAATTAAAAAAGATATATAGCAGTGTAAGAATATGTAAGTATATATTGTATTACAGAGAACAGTTGATATTCCACGCAAACATTTATAGTGGTCAGTTATCGGACAACAAAGAAAATGAAACAGAACCCATGTGTGAGTACAATCAAAATGAATCGCAGCCATCGCAGGAGCACAATAAGAAAGAAAAGAGTACTGGTAAATATATAATAAATATAATATAATTAATATTAGTAACAAATAAAATAAATATAATATATATGTATAATGAACAATATATAAATATAATATAAAAGATATAACAAAAAATTTTATAAATCTTTGATTTTACAAGGTTTTTATTGTAATATCTACTAATAATAGGTTCTTTACTGGTGCAATGATGTGGATTATGTATTTAAATAATATGATGATTTTCAGATTACTGGAACGATTCAACAACAGCATTTCTTTTAGACAAATACGAAACGTATATGTCGAATATTGGTCCCATGAAAAAATTTAAAACAAAAAAATCGATGTGGGCGCAAATTGCGATAGATATGATGACGATGCTCGACGTATCAAAAACTCTTCTTCAAGTGGAAAATCGATACAAAACTGTCCTCAAAAGGAAGAAAAAAGCAGTTGAGAACAACTCTAGATCAGGCAGCTCTAGAGAGGATGTACCATATGAAAAAGAATTAAGTAAAATTGATAATTCGGATGATAGCATTGAGCCCGAGGTATTGCGAAGTGCGAGGAGCGTTAAATACCCTAAATTAAATACAAAAATGTCGGAAGAAGTCCGCAATGATGATGATGTCCCCACACATTCTAATATTGATAGTTCACCGAAAAGAAAGAAATCATGTATTGATAAAAGAATGGAGTATTTTGAAAAAAAGGAAGCGGCAAAAGAGAGACGTCATCAAGAAAAATTAAATTTAATACGGGAGTTGTTTGCTAAACAACAAGACGAGAACTAAAATGATGCATAAACACATAGAATTCAACTTCTTTCTTTTTAGTGAGCTATCGATAGAATGTGTGGGAACACTGCCATTGCAAATTTTTTCCGACATTTTTGTATTAAAAAAACTTTCTTTGGAAAGAATCCAAATTCTTCCTTCTAATCTAGAGTTGTTCTCAACTTATGAACATTTGTTTCATTTTAAAAAAAAACCAAACAAATGTTAAATTGAAACAATTAACAATATATTAATGTTAAAGTTCCTACGTGTTAACGTTGTGATATAATTTTCTTGAATGTGATATATAATTTTTAATAGCTTATAATTTTCTACCTTTAATAATTATATATCTTTGTTTTTAATATTAGTGCAATTGTATGCATATTTTTATTTACCAAAGATTGATAATTGGTGTAGTATTCCTCAGACTCTTAAGTACAAACTAGTATAAAGCGAACTTACTATATTACGAGTAATAATATAAATTTAAGTTTAAATGAATCCAATTATAAGTTTATATAAGTATAGGAAAAAGTATATAGTAAAAGATTACATGTTAAAAGGTTTATGAAAATAATTTTTTTTATTTATGAGATATAATATATATGTTCAAAAATAATCGATACGTACATACGTTGTAGAAGATACGTTGTAGAAGATAAAAGAACATGTTTTGTTTTCAACGTTTTTTATTGAAAAGGTTTGTATGAAAGTGTTGTAGGTTGTACTTATATGTATGTATAAAGTACTTTATTTGCCCCTAAGGGGCCTTAAAGGGCGTTTTTCAGGAACGTACCCAAACCTTTACAGCTCCCCATTCTTCTTCCTTTTCTCACAAATCTTTGGCGTTTTTCAGGAACGTACCCAAACCTTTACAATTTTGCGCTTCCTATCCCTGCCTGTCCTCTCTCTCTCGTTCTCCCGCTCTCTCGCTCGCTCTCCTGCGCCTCTCTCAGTCGCTTCTCGCTTAACCGCTCTATCTTATATCTAACTTAATTCTAACTTATTTCTAGTTGGACTTCCGTTTCCTTTGCTTCCTTCCTTTCATATTTTTCTTTCATACGTCTCAATCACACTGCTCTCTCCTCCCTCACTTCCCTTCCCCTCCCACCCTCTTGTCGCATTTTCTCTATCGCTTTCATCCATTCCTCTCCCTCTCCCCCCTCTCCTAGTAAATTCTCCACCACATCCTGCCACCCCTCTCCATCCCATCTCTCCCATCTCGAGCATTCCTCCCATATGTGTTCCCATGTTTCCTCCTCCCTCTCGCATATCCTGCACCTTCTATTTTCCTCTTTTTCCCAATACAGTCCTTCCCTAATTTCATTACCTAGTCTGAACCTCGCGACCCTACTCCACCTTTCTTCCTCCCAGTTTTTCTCTAAGTATCCTGGAATCCCGTCCTTCCTTATAAATTTATACCACCTGTTGTATTTCGAGTCTACGATCTTTTCCATCCTTTCTTGTTTTTGCTTCGCCTTCTCTCTGCTCTCCAGATTTTCCACTTCTAACTCTTCCTCCTCTTCAGCTCTCACCCCCAGCTCTTCCAGATAACTTTTTCTTTCTTGTTCCCATTTTCCTATTATCTTCCCCTTCTTCCATCTCTCTTTCATTTCCTCTAGGCATTTTCTCGCTATTCCCCCTCCGTTACCTTCCTCTAATTTCTTTTCAAACTTCCGAGCTCTCTTGCTCGCCCTGCCTCTCATCTTCTCTCTCTCCACTTCATCTCTCACCATATATCCGGGTGTCCTCCAGTTTAGCCCAAATATCCATCTGATATATCTTTCATGTATACTTTCTACCTCCACCCTTTCCTTCCACCCCCACACTTCTGCCCCGTATCCCATCACTGTCCATATCAGGGTATCATACAGCCAGATCCTTCTTCTCCAGTCCTTTTTCCACATTCTTTTCCCTATACCCCACACTTCCCTCATTACTCTCGCCGCCTTCCTTCTTCTCTCTCTGATATGTGCCTCTTGTCCTCCATTTTCCTTCAGTGTATATCCAAGATATTTAAATTCCTTAACTTCTTCTAGTTTCTTTCCTTTCCATCTCCAATCATACTTTCTCTTCCTTCCTCCTCCCTTTCTGAATCTCATTATTTTTGATTTCTCTATACTCAATATTAGTCCCTTCTTGTCCAGGTATCCCTCTAGCCTGCTTATCATCGATCTCATGTCCTGTTCTTCTTCCGCCATCAGTGCTATATCATCCGCATACATTAACGTGTAAATCTTCCCCCCTCTCAGCTTTACACCTCCCCATCCTCCTTTCTTCATGTAATCTTCTAAGTCCGCGATCAATATGTTAAAGAGTATCGGGCTCAATGGGCACCCTTGTCTCACGCCCTTTGCCATCCAGAATGCACTTCCACACTCTCTTCCTATTCTTACCCTACTCTTTGTTTCTCTCAGTACCTCTTTAACCCTGTCTATTAAACCCTGCCTCACTCCCCTCTCTGTCATCGCCCTGATTAGTACTTCCTTATCCACTGAGTCGAAGGCCGCCTTCAAATCTATGAAAAATACTGTCATCTTTCCTTTCTCCTTACCCAATTGTCTATTTACCAGATAATTCAGCGCGAATATCTGGTCCATCGTCCCCATCCCTTTTCTGAATCCTGCCTGGTTCTCTGGAATCAAATTCTTTGTCTCGACCTCCTTCCTTAACCTTTCTGCCAGTATCGCTGTGTATATCTTGTACATTGATGACATTATTGTTATTCCTCTATAATCCTTCACCCCTCTTCCTTCTCCTTTTTTAATTATTGGGATTATTTCTCCTTCCTTCCATTGTTCCGGCCAGCCTTCCCCTCTCCAAACTTTTTTACAGATTTCCCATATCCATTTCTCCATTTCTTCTCCTCCAAATTTCCACGCCTCGTTCGGTATCCCGTCATTTCCTATTGCCTTTCCTGTTTTTAACTTCTTTATTACATTTCTTACCTCCTCCAACTCTATCTCCTCTTCTTTTTGTCTGTTCCCTCCTCCTTCTCCTTTCACTACCCTATTCTCCATCCCACCCATTAGTTCCATGAAGTACTCCTTCCATTCTTCTATCATTATCTCTTCATTTATCCTCTTCCTTCTTTTTCTTACTCTGCCTATCAACTCCCATACCTTTCCTTCCGTTTTCGCTTCCCCTATTTCTCTTATCATCCTTTCCTTCTCCTCTTTCTTCTTTCTTTTACACATTTCTCTGTACTCCTTTCTCTCTTCTCTGTACCTTTCCACTTCTCCTCTTCCTTTCCTCCATTTTCTCAGCTCTTTCCTCACCTCTCTTTTCTTTTCCTTACATTCTTCGTCCCACCATCCTCTTCCATTCTTATCCCTTCTCCCTCCCTCATTTTCGTTCTCCTCTATTACTTTTCTTATCCTTGCGCTTCCTACTTCTATCTCCTCTTGTATTTCTCCTTTTCCTCCCTTTATCGTTCCTAATCTCTCTTTAAATTGCGTTCTTCCCCCTTCGCTCCATATTCCTCTTCTTCTTGCTCTTTCTCCTTCTCTTTTTCTCTGATCTTTCTCAAGTTTACCCCTCATCCATATTATTACTGGGTGGTGATCTGAATCCACTCTTTCTCCTACCTCCAATCTTTCTACCCTTTCTCTAACCTCCTCCTCCCCTATCACGTAGTCTATAACTGTCTCGCCTCTCCCTCCTGTGTACGTAAATTCACCCTCCTCATCCCCTTTCACGCCTCCATTTAGTATCATCCACCCTCTTTCCTCTATGAATTCCAATAGCTTTCTTCCGTCCCCATTTATTTTCTTGTCTTTTGATCTTCTCCCTCCACCTTCTGCTCTTTCCTCGTCCTCCTCTTCCCAACCTCCTTCCTCCCCCGTTCTCGCATTGAAATCCCCACCTATTATAGTCCTTACTCCCTTTTCTCCCTCCTCCGTCTTATCCTTCAGGCCTTCTAGCTTCCTGTCTATATCATTATTTACATAAAGCCCTATTATTCTCCATATTTCCTCTCCTATCCTTATCTTACATTCGATCTTACCTTCCTCTTCCTCCAACTTTCTTTCTTCCTTTATCTCTTCTATTCTCTTCCGTATTCCTAACAGCATACCCCCACTCGCTCTTCCTTTCTTGTTCCTCCTGGTCGCTATCTGTACTCTCCATTTGTATTCTCTTGGGATCTTCTCTTTCATCTTTTCCCACCCCCTCTCATCTAACCATGTCTCCATCATTATCACTACATCCCATTCTTTTATCGCTTCCCAGAATTCCTTATCTTTGTTTGTTATGCCCGCCACATTCCAGAAAGCCACCTTCCACATTTCCTCCTCCCTCCTGATTTTCCTTTTCTCTCTCTCTCCATTTTCGGTATCCTCCTCTCCATCTCTTCCTCCCAAGTTCTCTTCCTCATTTTCCTTTTCACCCTCTTTGTCCTTCTCATCTCCCTCTTCCTTATTACCTCCATCTTCTTCCACTTTTAGTTTTCCCCTTTTTCCTTCCACACATTTCCTTCGTTATCTCTTAATATCTCTTCATCCTCTTCCCATTTCCACCATTTTCCTTCTAATTGTATCCTTCCATATCCTACCTTTACTCTCTTACCATTTCCTCTCTCCTGCCTTGCAATGTCTTCTATATTCCATCTCATCTTTCTCTCCTTCCATGTCAGGTCATCATCTATTCCTATCCCTTTCTCTTTTAGTCTTCTTCTCTCCATCATGACCTTTCTTTTTTGTTCCAGTCCCTGCAGGCCTATTATTGCCATCTTTATTCCTCCCTCTCTGTTGTCCTCTATGACCTTTTTGCAACTCACTTCCGTTTCTATTCCAATCCCCATTAAAATTTCTTTCACCTCTCTCTCTATATCATTCCTCTTTCCTTTTGTTCCTCTTATAACTATGTTTTTTCTTCTTTCTTCTCTCTCTCTCATCTCTAATTTCTTATCTATTTCTTTTAGTTTTCTCTCTAATCCCTTCTCCCCTGCGTCTTCTTCTTTCCCTATTCCCTTCTCTTTCATTTCCGTTATCGTCTTCTCCATTTCCATTATTCTCTTCTCCATCTTCTCTCTCTCTTTCATCCATTTTTCTTCTCTCTCTTCCATGGTTCTTTTTAAATCTTCCAACTCTTGTTTTATCTCTCTCTTCTGCTCCCTCATTATCTCCAGCATCTCTTTTATTCCTTCTCTCATCTCGGTTTTTACTTCCTTTTTTATCTCCTCTATCCAGCTTCTTTCATCCCCTGTAGTTTCCTTATCATCTATTTTTTTCGGTGATCTCTGCACCTTCTTACTCCTGTTAAAGGCCCATTTTTCGGATTCCCCGCCTTCTATTTCCCCTCTCTTTCTCTTTGTTTCTATACTACCTGTACTTCCTCTTCTCTCCCCTTTTCCCTTCTCCTGATCTTCCCCAATTAATTCTATCAATCTTGCCGTTTTTTCTTCCTCCTCAGCCATTTTCCTTCAGCTATACCTATCTACCCTGTTCTTCTATTTCTCTATAAGTTTCCCTTCTATGCTCGCACCTGCCTATGCCCCCACGCGTGTCGCCGCGACAGCGCGACTTCGTGACGTCCCCGTCTATACGCTCTGCCCCTCTCCTCTGTTTTATTCTATGCCTACCTATCTGCCCGTTGTTCTACCGTCACTTTTCCTTCCCCGTATCTAACCCTATCCTTTCCCTTTGACCTGCGCCCACTCCCACACTCTCTCTCACTCCTCTGCCTCTCTCTTTCACCCACTCACTGCCCTCTCACACACCCTCTCGCACTCCTCTTTCTCCGATTTTCTTCCAGTCACTCACACACGTGTCACTCACGAAAGCGCCGGAAACGGAAGTCCCGTAGGTTGTACTTATATTTGCCACAGAATAAACGTTTGCTAATTTGTAATTCTATACATATTGGTTTTTAATTTACCGAAAAAGTGCGTTCATTAATTCGTTTCTTTTTATTTCCCCTAATCTACGCAATAAGGCTTCTTGTTCACCTCTATCTTCATTATTATAATCTTCATTGTTTTCTATAGCGATATCGACATCAAAGTAATCATTGTTATCTATGCATAAATTATGCAAGACACAACACGATATAATAAATTTTGATATTTTATCTACAGTACGTATAGATCTACTTCGAACAGTTGTCGAAAACAACTTTTCAAGAGACCGAACGCATTTTCAATTAACACTCGAGTTGCACAAAATCGTTTGTTAAATTTTCGTTGCTTATCAGATAGATTTCCGTAATCCCTAAAGGGAATCATTAACCATTCCCTTATGGAATATGCAGAATCTCCTAATATATGAAATTTTCCTTGTTCGCATATTCCTGGTAAGTCTTCATAAATATCTGACAATTTCAAAACACGCGAATCGTGAATTTTTGCTGGTATACCGGTAAAGACATCAACAAATCTTTTGTGGGCATCGCATATGCCTTGCAATGTTATTGATGGAATATCGTGCCTGTTTACGTAAGTCGATTTAATTTTATGTTGTGGAGTGCGTACTTTAATGGATGTACCATCAATGCAGCCGAGCACCTGAAGAAAACCTGCAATCTAAAAATTATATATCTTTATAGAACTAAAATGTTATATTTATCTTTATGATGTATCAACAAAACGACACCGAAAATATATAGACAGTAAAAGCACACAAGAAATAAATATAAAATATATATATAATCTATAATATATAAGTGTAATATATAAAAATAAATTTATATAATATATAATATCAGATCACATACTTCAAAGAATTCGTTGGCAGTGTGCTCCTTTTCACCAAATTTTATTATATTTGGAGCCAAGTCAATTAAAAAGTTCATCACTCGCTCATTGTGTCTCAACGTTGTTGCAGGACATACTCCAAATCTCTGGGAGACATCTCTTAAACAAACTTTATTCCCAGCAAACTTACGTGGAATGATATAAATTACTATTCACACAAATAATGTTTAATGAGTGACAATTGTATATCAGTGTATGTACATATATATTAAATATACCATAAAAATGACAATATGTCCAATTCAGCGGAAGTAGGCTCACTACCTCCGTGGGTTCGATCAGACGGATAGAATTGAGAATCAGCATAAATATTGATAATTTTGTAGGCTGTGCTTCTAGCAACACGAAAATGACTTTTAAACTGTAACAATAATATATATATATATATCTATATATATACACATACTATAATGAACATATATATGTAGAATCTGTTTTGAGTAGTAAATATTATTAATAATTTAATACCAATAATATATAATATTTATAATAATAGTAAATAAAAAATATATTAATAATAATAACAAGTTTGTCTATGTATATACATATACAATATGTTTATGTACAAACCTCCTTATTTGTAAATTCATGCACTACGTCAATAAAATTTTCAATTTTAGGAACTTTACGTTTGATTGTAAGTAAATATTCATCTTCATCACTGCTACTAGATGATGAAGATAACACATCAAGAAGTTCAAATGCAAACCGAGCATTGAAAATATTATCAGCATCCCGCGCTGCCATATTGCACTAGAACGACACCGTCTCTTGGAGCTCGTGTTTCCGCACTCAAGTGCAAAAACTTGGCACCAAGTTTCCCAGTGAAACAGCGCGCACCGTTTCCGTGCGCACTGAAATACCCAGTGAAACACGCTGGACTCGTCTAGTGCGCACTCAGTGCGCACCAGTGCGACCAGTGAAATACACTAGATTGGCTTATTAATCATTACGCTGCTTAAATACGCTCAATGGGACAGCCGATGTTTGTATTAGCGTAACAAAAACGAGCGTAAAGCCTGTGATTAGTCAAGCTTCTGTACGCCATACGCCGCGCCGGTACGCCATACGCTGGCTCCACGGGACTTTACTCTTATATTCACGTGTAATTGATCGCAACTATCACGAGTGTAGTAATCTACTAACATACACTCACACTGTATACATGAATACGCCGTCATTAGAGTCTCTATATAAGAATCTGGCCACTGAGTAGACTCACGCGTATTGACTCAATCAACTTTTTGTAACAAAATGGCGAAACCAATTAGAATGCGACTTACGCCCCCTTCTTCTTCTTCTTCTTTAGGTTAAGGGTGCAGTCCCACGTAGATATAAAAGCGGAACGGAAAGTAAGCACAGTGGGGGGTAACTAATCAGAACTTTTCTCTAAATATCCGTTCCGATTTTATATGACCGGGTTTCCCATGAACCTAGAAAAACGGAAATACGTAAATATTAAAAATCATTTTTTATTAATTATACTTCATAAAAATAATTAATATCATAATATCTATCTATGATAAATGGAACAATCTCATGGAATATATTTTACAGAAAAACAAAGATATTCAAAATTATTGTAAATTTTAGGTTAGAATTCTTTCCGTTTTTTCGTAAAATATCGTCCATGGGAAACCCAGTCATATAAAAGCGGAACGGAATGAAGAATAGGTTACCCCCTACTATGCTTCCTTTCCGTTCCGATTTTCCGTTCCGCTCCTTTCTCTACGTGGGACTGCACCCTAAGATTGGCGACTACAGTCTCTGAGTGTCCTTGACTCTAGATGCTAAAGTCTTTGTATAAAGTGCATTTTGTTACAAAATAGACTCAGTGGCCAGACTCTTATATAGGGATTCTAGCCGTTATAGGACAGAAGCAACATCTCGCATTTCGAACTAATATCGACAACCACTTGTGGGCTTATAAATTTGATGGAAGAGGTGCATTTGGACACAATACATTTGGACACCGTTCATTTGGACACGATCAATTGGACAACGTTTATTTGGAGACGGTTCATTTGGACACCGTTTATTTGGACACAGTGCATTTGGACACAGTGCATTTGGACACCGTTCATTTGGACACGATCAATTGGACACGGTTTGTTTGGACATCATTTATTTGGTCACGGTTCATCTGGACACCGTAAAAAATGCGGCCTGTGCAGTTGGACACCAAAAGGCGCGGCCTGTACAGTTGAACACCTTAATGCGCGGCCTGTGCAATTGGACACCTGTTGTATTGTTTGTTGAGGCATTTGTCAAATAAACACTCGCGGTATAAACTTTACTAAACTTTAATAAACAATATATTTTGTACAGTGCGAGTGCGGCACGAAAGTCGCCGCGAGACAGCGAGGAGAACCCGGAAGCCGTCGCCCGGATTATATCGCGTAGTCATTTTGTCATAGATCGTCATAGATCGTCATAGATCGTCATAGATCGTCATAGATTGGCCGTCAGGTGCTGCCCTCAGCCCGCTTGCTCTCGGTCGATATGCGACAACACCGAAGTGCGCCGCCTGTGCAGTTAAACACCGAAATGCGCAATCTGTGCAGTTGGACACCGAAATGCGCGGCCTATGCAGTTGAACACCGAAATGCGCGGCCTGTGCAGTTGTACACCGAAATGCGCGGTCTGTGCAATTGGACACCGAAATGCACGACCTGTGCAGTTGGACACCAAAATGCATGACCTGTACAAATGTTTTCAAGATACGGTGGTAAATGGGATAAATTATAGCAAATGTATCAATTTTACCGGTGATTGTAACCAAGACTTTTTGGTAAAAGTAATAAATCTTTTATTAATTCTGTTGTGGGTAGGAAAGAGTGAGTCTATTGTATTCACGCATATACTTTTCCGTCCACACAACAATTGGGTTGGGTTAGGTTACTTTTCTTGGAGCCCCCCCGCAGGAGGGCAGAACCTTTCCACGCAAAACGAGGTGCCACATGGGTTTACAACTTTTCACGCGTAAAAAGTCCACGCAAGTACTTTGCAAGGCACACTATGTGTCTAGTTTAACGGTAGTAGAGCCCCCCGCAGGGGGCGGAACTTATTGCCTCCACGCATACACTTTCCACGCGAGACGAGTTGCTACATGGGTTTACATCTTTCCACGCGTGCTATATACATTGAAAACATTTGTACAGGTCGCGCATTCTGGTGTCCAAGTGCACAGGCCGCGCATTTTCGTGTCTAACAGCACAAACCGCGCCTTTTGGTGTCCAACTGCACAGGTCGTGCATTTTGGTGTCCAACTGCACACACCGCGCCTTTTGATGTCCAACTGCACAGACCGCGCCTTTTGGTGTCCAACTGCACAGGCCACGCATTTTCGTGTCCAACTGCATAGACCGCGCCTTTTGATGTCCAACTGCACAGGCCGCGCATTTTCGTGTCCAACTGCACACACCGCGCCTTTTGGTGTCCAACTGCACAGGCCGCGCATTTTTGTGTCCAACTCCACAGGCCGCATTTTTACGGTGTCCAAATGAGCCGTGTCCAAATAAACGGTGTCCAAACAAACCGTTTCCAAATTAACGGTGTCCAAATGAACGGTGTCCAAAATGAACGGTGTCCAAATAATCCGTATCCAAATAAACGGTGTCCAATTGATCGTGTCCAAATGTACCGTGTCCAAGTGCAGGCCACTCAATCTGACGCATCGCCACCCGCAAGCTCCCAGCCAGCGACCTCTACAGTAATAAAACTTACGGTGAAGTCCCATGAAGCTAGCGTATCGGCGTATGGCGTAAAGAAGCTTGGCTAATCACAGGCTTTACGCTGATTTTCGTTACGCCAGCACAGATGTTACGCAGGTTTTTGAAGCGTTTTGGCGTTTATGGTACAATGATACACACCCACGTACACGCATATGGAATATTGCTTTATGTATAAATGTATATGTTAAAAATTGCGCTGAAAATTTCATCAGCTGTCACATGAGACGTATTTACGCCGGCGTAATGATCAATAAGCCAATCACAAGACCCCTTGAGCATCCATTTTAAAAATAAGCTTTGTAAAACAACACTGTGATTGGCTTATTAATCAATACGCTCCATGGGACAGCTAATGTTTGTGCTGGCGTAACGAAAACGAGCGTAAAACCTGTGATTAGTCAAGCTTCTGTACGCCATACGCCGGTAAGCCATACGCTGGCTCCATAGGACTTCACACCCTTACGATGCATAAAAAAAATCTGCTTAATTTGCTCTTTTTAATATACATTTTCCATAATTTGCTCCATTTTACTTTTTTTATAAATAAGTGATAAAGTTATAACAATCTAAACGTTAATATAAGTAAAAATCATTAAAATTTGTAGATTCGCAAGGTACAAAAAAATTGCTCCCTTTTTGTTTAAATTTGCTCCACCTCTACAAACTAATTATCTACAATATTTATTAAGAAAAACGTAAATAATTGCTTTATGCAGGTTTTTGGAGGTTATCAAGAAATTGTGCGCATGCGCAGTATTAGCGCCTGCGCAACAGAAATCGAACGCGCCATTTATTAAGTTATTCATTTTTTGCTTCCTTATAGAGTAGAGGAACCTTTGTTTTCGTAAATTTCGTATATGAACCTTTGATTGCGTATAAGGTTGGATCAAGTCAACCAAATTTAAATGAATTATATATGAAATAAAGGTAGAAAAAACCAAAGAAAAGATTGTTTTTTGAGTTTTTGATGTCAATATGTTCAGAGTGTTTTAAAACGTCGAAAAATTGCGTTAAGAAACAATGTCTGTATGTGTGTGTGTGCGGATTTTATGTCCGTGGTTGCTCTAACTTCCGCAAATATTGAGATATCGGGCTGTTTTCTTTTTAATCGATAGAGTATTATTTAAGGAAGGTTGGTATTGAATTTGGCGATGATCGGTAAAAAGGTTATTTAAAAAAAAATTTTTTTTTGAATTTTTTTAGAAATGTCCGTGGTTGCTATAACTTTTGTAAAGGACCTCGCAACGGTCATGGGGGGTTTTGGCTCCCAGTCAAATTTAACAATAATATAGGATAATGTAGTTCATAACATGCTGATAAAAAGTGTCCATAGGCACCAAGCCCAAAAATGGACAGTTTCCGAGATATAAGGCATTAAAGAGTGGAAAAATGAGGGTTTCAGGTTTCAGCTAATGGCAGTTTGCAACAGGCTGAATGCCATGCTTTCACTAAAACATTTACTTGATTGCTGGATGAATTATACTTATGCACAGTATGCGTGTTCACATAGTCAAGTCAATGATCAAACCATACGTAATATGTCATTGCATCGAATGACATGTATGCAACATGTATAGCAAGCAAGAATCATTTACTTATTTAATGTTAATCTTTGCAATGTATGAAAAGTACAACTGTAATTCACAAGTCGGTTTAGTAGTATTATATTGTACTTTTCATACATTGCAAAAATTAACATTAAATAAGTAAATGATTCTTGCTTGCTATGTATGTTGCATACATGTCATTTGATGCAATGACATTATATTACGTATGGTTTGATTATTGACTTAACTATGTGAACACGCATACTGTGCATAAGTATAATTCATCCAGCAATCAAGTAAATGTTTTAGTGAAAGCATGGCATTCCGCCAGTTGCAAACTGCCATTAGCTGAAACCTGAAATTCTCATTTTTCCACTCTTTAATGCCTTTTATCTCGGAAACTGTCCATTTTTGGGCTTGGTGCCTATGGACACTTTTTATCAGCATGTTATGAACTACATTATCCTACATTATTGTCAAATTTGACTGGGAGCCAAAATCCCCCATGACCGTTGCGGGGTCCTTTTGAAATATTGGACTATTTTTAATTTTATTATATTTTTCAGTCTTTTTTACCCTGTAAAATTGCCTGTAAAATTCGTAATTTATTGCATATCCCCGCAGGGTTCGCAATCTACTACCAATACTATCCTTCTCCTCTCACTTTAACCCTTTGGACCAACGGCTTAACGTCTCTTTCCGAAAGACGGAGCCCAGTTTTCTCTGCACAAGAGTCTATCTTGCACGGAGGGGCGCAGCTATCGGAAAAAACATTTCCATGCTTCATGGCTCTAGTGGACTCGAACCTGGTTCCTCAGATTACGAGTCTGGCGCTCTACCACTAGACCACACTGCCGCCCCAGTCTTTTTTACCCTTATTATATATATAATTCTTTAAGATTTGATTGATCAGTTTTTGAGTTAAAGGCATTTAAAATTTTGAAAAATTAAATATAAAGAAAGAACCTTTTTACCGATTATCGCCAAATTCAATACCAACCTTTTTTTAATAATACTCTATATAAAATTACATGTATAACTAATTCATGTAACTTTTTAAGCAAAAATCGGCAACTCCTTCACCGATCCTCGCCAAATTCAATACTTTTCTTAAATGATAGTTTATCCGGCAAGTATTGATTTATTCCTCGATTAACTGGCATAAATGTACAAATTAGCACAACGTTTCGGCTTTTGGAAACCTTGATCTCTTCGTTGTTCGCTCAGTCTTGGAAGTGCTCGCATACAGCTAACATGTCGCGTCCGAGAATCTGCGGTGCGCTTGTAATTACTAAACACGTAAGTTTTCTCGATCTTCGCGTTCTCTCCTTAATTTGTTACATGTGTTAAATATAAATTTCCGCAGATGCCAGTTATGGCCATGCAGGAACATGCTCGTGAACGCAGGAAGGTTTATTAATTTGATGACGAGTCATTTTGATGACATAGGCTCGAATTAAGAGCCGAAACGTTGTGCTAATTTGTACATTTATGCCAGTTAATCGAGGAATAAATCAATACTTGCTGTTTAATCACTGGCGGACGAAATTAATTTTCGATAGTTTATCCGTCAAATAACTTACACATTTTTTAAGCAAAAATCTATAACTCTTTCACCGACCCTTGCAAAATTCATAACAATTTTATTTTAATGAGACTCTATATAAAATTATATGTACATCTTATACACTTTTTAAGCAAAAATCGGTAATCCTTTCACCAATCCTCGCCAAATTAAATAACAATTTTCCTTTAATGATACTCCATCCATCAAATAACTTAGGGTAGATTGAGGCGAATCGGATTAATATAAGTTTTAAGACAATTTTCGTTAGTGTTTTATTTTAAACGAGCTATTTTATCGTGCTAATCAGTAATCCGATTTGCCTCGGTCTATCCTATACATTTTTTAGGCAGAAATTGGTAACCCTTTCACTAATCTTCGTCAAATTTAAAACAACCTCTCTTTAATGATACCTTATATATAAGATTACATGTATGACTTGTACACTTTTTAAACAAAAATTGGTAACCCCTTCACCGATCATTGCCAAATTCAACACCAATCTATCTTTAATGATACTCTCTCCATAAAAAAAAGTGTGCAAGTAGAAACTTGCACATTGCTTCCTTAGTGCAAGTAGAAACGTGCACATTACTTCTTCTATGAGGAAGCCAAATTAATAAATATCTACTAATAATTATACATAAAAAAAACAGGCCTCTTCATAGAGGAAGCAATGTGCACGTTTCTACTTTCACACTTAAAAACTATAAAGAAGCAATGTGCAAGTTTCTACTTGCTCACTTAAACAAGTTTCTACTTGCACACTTAAAAATTATGAGAAAGCAATGTAAAAGTTTCCACTTGCACACTTAAAAACTATGAGGAAGCAATGTACAAGTTTCTACTTGCACATTTAAAAACTATGAGGAAGCAATGTGCAAGTTTCTACTTGTCTTTAATTTGCTTTATACAGTTTGCGAGATATCAAAATTATCAATCATTAGAATTTGTACATTCTCAAGGCACAAATTACTTCATTCTTGTTTCAATTTGCTCCACCTTTGAAAACTAATTGTCAATAGTAATTATTAAGAAAAACATAAAAATAATTGTTTTATGCAGTTTGGGGGTTATCAATCATTAGAATTTGTGCATTCTCAAGGCACAGACAAATTGCTCTATTCTTGTTTCAATTTGCTCCACCTTTGAAAACTAATTATCTACAGTATTTAATAAAAATATTAAAAGTAATTGCTAATAATATTTGTTAAGTAAATGAAAGAAAAATGACTAACTTTAAAAATGGCGCTTTTAATTTCTATTGCACAGGCGCTAAATACTTTTGCGCATGCGCACAATTTTTTGATATCCCGCAAAATGCATAAAGCAATTATTTTTTATTTTTTTATTAAATACTGTAGATAATTAGTTTTCAAAGGTGGAGCAAATTGAAACAAGAATGAAGCAATTTGTCTGTGCCTTGAGAATGCACAAATTCTAATGATTGATAACCCCCAAACTGCATAAAACAATTATTTTTATGTTTTTCTTAATAAATACTATTGACAATTAGTTTTCAAAGGTGGAGCAAATTGAAACAAGAATGAAGTAATTTGTCTGTGCCTTGAGAATGTAGAAATTCTAATGATTGATAATTTTGATATCTCGCAAACTGTATAAAGCAAATTACAGAAAAATGAATAACGTAATAAATGGCGCATTCAATTTCTGTTGCGCAGGCGCTAATACTGCGCATGCGCATAATTTCTTGATAACCTCCAAAAGCCTGCATAAAGCAATTATTTACGTTTTTCTTAATAAATTCTGTAGATAATTAGTTTGTAAAGGTGGAGCAAATTCAAACGAAAAAGGAGCAATTTTTCTGTACCTTGCGAATTTACAAATTCTAATAATTTTCACTTATATTAACGTTTAGATTGTTTTTAATTTTATCATTTAATTATTAAAAAAAAAGTAAAATGGAGCAAATTATGAAAGAGCAAATTAAGCAGATTTTTTTGCATCGTAAGTTTCATTACTGTAGAAGTCGCTGGCTGGGAACTTGTGAGTGTATTATTCCCCTACTTTCCCCTACCTCTTGTACCCGGCCTATATAACTATTTCCTTTTATAACTTGAAAACTAAGCTTTGAAGAAGATTTTGGTCAAGGAAAATCGTCTCAAAATTGAGTCAATAATCCGACATTTAAAGGACAATAGAATTATTTAGAATTATCTAAATAATATTCTATAAAATTCAAGAACTTCATTAAACAAAAATATAAAGTTAGTTCTGCCTAGTTAGTTTTCTGCAATATATTTTTGATAAAGAGAGATCAACTCCAAAGTTAGCAAATAAATCAATGACTAAAAATCATCAGCTAATATTTCTCATTATTAAACTAAAAGAAGAAGAAAAAATTAGAAACTTGGTAATGCTTCCTCATCATTACAGATCATACATATCATTGCTCTTATTTTATTTCGCTCACAAAGCTTCTTTTATGAGGAAGCTTGTATTTTATGTGATGCATAATTATTAATATTTATTAGTTTGGCTTCCTCATAGAGGAAGCTTTATGAGCAAAATAAAACAGGAGCAATGGAGCGATCTGTAACGATGAGGAAGCAATGTGCAAGTTTCTAATTGGCACACTTTTTTAATTTTGAATTTAACCTTTTTATAAATTGAAAAAGGGTCAGCTTAGTAGCACAAGTGGGATTTTACAATTGACGCAATGTCAAATCGATGTTGACTTTGGGAGTTCAGGCTACATGGTCCATATATAAACTTCGCATATGGATCTTTGATCGCGTATAAAGCTAAGTCTAATCTACTAAATCTTAAAGAATCATATATGAAATAGAGGTAAAAAAGACTGAAAAATATAATAAAATTAAAAATAAGTAGGTGATATAGGCCGATTCCAACTCGGGTGCTCCGAGGGAGAGGTGAGAGAGGGGTATCGGATTACGCGGGGGGTGAGAAGAAGGGGAGGGGGCGGGGTATCGGGTTACACAGGGGTATCGGATTTCGCGGGGGGGGGGTAAAAGGGAGGGGAGGGGGCGGGGTATCGGGTTACATAAGGGTATCAGATTACAAGGAGATAACGCAGGGGTGAGGGGGAGGGGGAGGGAAGGGGTATCGGGTTACACAAGGGTATCGGGTTACACAAGGGTATCGGGTTACACAAGGTTATCGGGTTACGTGGGGAAGGGGGAGGGGAGGGGGTTGACCTTGGCATACCACAAGCATGACTTACCGGGATGAGTCACGCGGGATGACTCACCCGCTCCGCGGGTTCGCGGGAGCGGAAGTCCGCGTTCGCGGTCGCGCTGCGGGATCCGCGTGGGGGTACGCGGGGGGCCGCGGGGGGGCCGCGTGGGGGTTCCGCGTTCGCGTTTGCGGTCGCGCCGCGGGGGACTCGTTCGCAACGACGCCGCTAGGCGGCGCACAATGGGTAAAACTAACTCGATAGCGCACTGCGTAGGAGCGTGTTTAATAACGCTAACGCATCGAACCGGTCGGAACATGTTCGTCGTAAACAGCATTTTTTTAGGAAAAGAAGAGGTGTTATTGCGTAGACTAAACAATCTATCTACGCAGTACGCGAGACAAAGAAAGAAATGACGTCATCGGGACGATGATCGACCCGATAACGCATCGAACCTATCGGAACATGTTCGTCGTAAACAACATTTTTCTAGTAAAAGGGGGGGAGGTTATCGCGTAGACTAAACAATCTATCTACGCAGTACGCGAGACAAAGGAAAAAGTGACTCGTCGAACCTGTTGGAACATGTTCGTCGTAAACAACATTTGATAAAATATAGGTAGGGATAGACATGCACGCAAAGAAATTACATCGTTTATTTAGATGTAAAAAAACCTGTTTATTTAACTCTTCTTTTACATAATATATCTTACGTGCTAAAAAACTAAAGCTGCGAGCTCACAATCGATGAGCTGATTCGTATTGAACGCATCGCTAGCGTATATTACATTCGACGCCTTCTTGAGATCCGTCACAGTGGACGCGATATCGGAGAACTGCTCTATCTACGCAACACGTAAAAAACAAAGGAAGAAATAACGTCATCAGGACGATGATCAACCCGATAACGCATCGAACCTGTCGGGACACGTTCGTCGTAAACAAATGTTTTCTAGGAAAAGGGGGTGTTATCGCGTAGACTAAACAATCTATCTACGCAGTACGCGAGACAAAGGTAAAAAATCTTTTAAAAAATCAATTGGATCGAGAGAGAGGGCAAAGGGTATATAACGTGGAATGAAGCGCATCGAGCCGCAGTAGTAAGATTTGAGAGCAATACATCGGTTAAAAAATATCGAGATTTATTGTGTGGTTAAACACGTTATCACGTGCAAGTGCTGTGAAGTGATATAATAAAAGAACTGGTGCGAAAGTGATCAAACATGGATCAATTTGAGCAAACTGAACTCGATCTATTGGAGCTGTCCGACCAAGTAGCTACCTTGGGTGAATTTTTCACATGGACGCTGCAATGCGCGGAATTCGTCGAGCAGCTCGAGACACGCTGTAGTGCTAAACGTCAGCGGCTCTCCGACAATCCAACGATCGGGCAGAGACAATCGTTGGTTGCTCGAATCGCGCGACTCGAAGGTGTGAAGTCGCGATTGGAAAGACAATTTATCCATAGCGGTGGTGATTATGCAAACGCCGGTACCAGTAGCGACACGCGCGCGGCAGAACTCGTATGGCGAGAAATCGATGCCGCGTTCAAAACGTGAATAATGACCGGTGCGGTAATTAATACAGACCATATAGAACCGCGACAGTTTTTGGAAGACGCCTGCAGCGTAGTGTGCAAGCGGTGCGAGACATTATAAAAAAACATAACTATGTCAAATTGAACACCGCGTTCAACGGGGAGTTTGTGGCGGGTGATAAACGTGCCAATAAGAGTATATGTACAAATAACATAGAACTCTGTCTTACATCGCACTTGCGCGAGTGGTACGAGCGACACGTTATCGAGCCACATTAGCGAAACTCGGGAAGTCCCAGGAACGCGACAGTGGGTGGGCGTTGACTCGAATCCTCAATTTGACGGTGAGCGTCAACAGGTACAATACTTTGCGCGCGGGGTGTCACTTGGAATTGCCTAAAGACATTAAAGTGAAGAACGCGGTGATCAAACTGCGATCAATGGACAATGCGTGTTTTGCGTGGGCCGTGACGGCTGCTCTGCATCCAGCTGAAAGAAATTCAGATCGGGAATTATCATACCCGCATTATTCAACGGTACTGAATTAACAAGACATTGAGTTCCCAATGACGTTGAGTCAAATAAACAGTTCGAACGACTCAATGACGATATATCCGTCAACGTCTATACCATCGAGGGACAGAAGACTTCAAAAGTTTTTCCAATACGGCTTACCGACCGCACGAATAAAAACACACGTGAATCTGCTGTACGTGCAGGACCCGCGAGACAACAATGTTGGACATTTTGCGTGGATTAAACATCTATCCCGCCTCGTGAGCTCGCAAATTAATAAACATGGACATACAAAGTACATTTGTGATCGGTAAATACCTCTACTTCTCTTAATAATATATAAAATATTTTATATTTTGTGTATAAAAATATACAATAATTGAGTGTTTTTTTTTTTGCAGATGTCTTCACTACTTTAGTTCGAGCGACAAGTTGCAGTCTCACACAACAGACTGCCGAGAGGTAAACAACTGCGCTATCAGACTACCGAGCGAGGACAAGTGGCTGAGCTTCAAGAACCACAGCAGGAAAGAGCGACTTCCCTTCGTGGTGTATGCCGATCTGGGGTGCGTGCTGAAGAAGACAACCGGAGACGGAACACGCGTCATACGCCTATCAACATCATCGGGTATGTAATATAGGATACTATGTACAGTGCTCGTATGATGAAACGTTATCAGCGTATCGATTTCGTCGCAATAATGACTGCGTCGCGTGGTTCGCCGAGAAACTCAAAAGATTGGCGCATCGCGTAAAAAACATTTTGTCCGACATTGTATGCATGGTAGACCTAACGCGAGACAAGTGAGAGACATTTCACAACGCGGCGCAATGTCACATTTGTGAAAAACCGTTCGCGTCAATTGACAATCGTGTACGCGATGATTGCCACCATACCGGGCGTTATAGAGGTCCAGCACATTCGACATGCAATCTAAATTATAAGGATTCTCACTTCATCCCAGTAATATTTCACAATCTATCGGGCTATGACGCGCATTTTATTATCACGGAGATAGCTGCCGCGTTCGAAGGCTCGATCGATGTACTACCTATAACAAAGGAAAAGTACATCTCATTCACTAAACACGTAAAAGATACTGCTGAAAGATCAGATTCGCGAAGCGATATAAAATTAAGATTCATCGACTCGTACAAATTTCTGAGCACAAGTCTCGCAAAATTGGCATCCTTCCTCGATAAAAATAAGTTGAAAATTATACGTTCCAAATTTTCCGCGTTATCCGACAACGATTTCGAATTATTGATGCGAAAAGGTGTCTTTCCATGCGAATACGTAGACGGCATAGAAAAGCTGGAGGATACGTGTTTACCACCGCGCGATTCATTTTACAATTCCTTGACCGGTGACACTGTATCCGAGAGCGATTACGCGCACGCCGCGAACGTATGGCAGCGATTCTCCGTTCGAACCCTGGGCGAATACAGTGATCTATACCTGAAAACCGATGTCTTGCTGTTGGCCGACGTGTTTGAAAATTTCCGCGATAGCGTATCGCGAGTTACAGACTTGATCCCGCGTACTACTACACTTTACCAGGCTTTACGTGGGACGCCATGTTGAAACATACGTGTGTCAATTTCGAACTGCTGACCGACATTGACATGGTCATGTTTATCGAACGCGGTATTCGTGGCGGTCTGAGTCAGTGTTCAAACAGATACGCGCAGGCCAACAACAAGTACATGCAGTCGTACAATCCATCGAAACCGTCGTCGTACCTGATGTACTTCGATGTCAACAACCTGTACGGCTGGGCGATGTGTCGGTCACTGCTCTACGCAGATTTTCGATAGGTCAAAGACATGTCAAATTTCGACTTTAGCGCGATTGCTTCGGATTCGCTTATCTGCAGCAGTGCACGCGCCACGGCCTTCGCGTCACAAAAATACATCGCGTATTGCAATTCGCTCAATCTGCGTGGCTCCGCGCTTACATCGAACTTAATACAAAATTTAGAACATTGGCCAAAAATGAGTTCGAAAAAAATTTATATAAATTAATGAATAACGTGGTTTTCGGGAAAACGATGGAAAATGTACGCAATCACGTCGATGTAAAATTACTGACGAAGTGGGACGGACGATACGGCGTGGAGGCAATGATCGCGCGACCAAATTTCCACAGCAGGAGCTTGTTTTCGAAAAATCTGAAAGCCGTCGAACTGCGCAAACTCGAGGTGAAATTCAACAAAGCGATCTACATCGGCATGTGCATCCTCGACTTGTCGAAGGTGTGCCTATACGAATTTCACCACGAGTACATGTCTTCCCTGTACTGCGACTCGTGTAGAATCATGTATACCGACACGGACAGTCTGATTTATCATATCAAGTGCGACGACGCGTACGAGAACATGAAACGCGATATAGTCAGGTTCGACACGAGTGATTACGCGGTAGACAACGCTTATGGTATGTCTCTCGTCAATAAAAAAGTGCCGGGCCTGATGAAGGACGAAAACAACGGTGCCATTATGACCGAATTCGTTAGACTTAGGGCGAAAATGTACGCCTTGCGAGTCAATGGTAAGAAAGAATGTAAAAAAGCAAAAGGTGTCAAAAGCAACGCCATCGCGCGCACCATCACGTTCGACGACTACACGCGGTGTCTGAACGATGAGATCGAAATGACTCGATCGCAGTCGTGCATAAGATCGAAAATGCACAAAATGTACACTATCAGCGAGACGAAAATTGCTCTGAGTCCGTACGACGATAAGCGATATATCGTGCCGGATTCGACCGATACGTTGCCGTGGGAACATTACCGAATATAACGTATGTAATATAATGTGTGTACATATGTATATATGTATGTAATGTATGTAGTAGTATAACATATAAATGTATGTATATATGTATGTATGTATATAATGTAACGTATGTATATTAATGGAAGGATATTAATAAAGATATCGTACATGTATTTAGTATTTAATATTTTTTATTATATCCTTTATATGTATTACATATTTCAAAACACTTTACATGTATCATTTTTTATATTAAAAATAAAATACAGTTTAAATAACATTGTTCTTGTGTATCCAAGAGTTGTGTGATTCATCGAATCTCAGCCATTTCACGTAAACCTCGTCGCCCCTTCTGCGCAGTACTTTCTCTACGAGATACACGTCCGGATAAGTCGCGCGATGCAACTCGTGCTCGTAGAACGCTCCAGCGACTGATTTTCCACGATAGTCCTCGAGTAGGTAGGTTACGGGATTGGTATGCTGCACTTTAACGATCTTAAACACTTCGGTGGTTCAATTCGGCGTGTAACCCTTCTCGAAAATTGTCTTGTATTTGCTGACGCGTACCGAGTTGTCCGTTTTAAACTTTGCCGGATCCGCGATCTTTATCGCGCTGTACACGGTAGCCAAGACCCTTACAGAAAAGTATTACTGACTAAATACTTAAAATCTCAGTGATTTAATACTGTCAATATTTATTTGGGAAATACTGGGAAAATACTGGTAGTGATAAATATTATAGGTAGTGATTAATACTACACAGAACTACTGTCGTCGACCCACTTGTAATTTCCATTGAACGTAAACATCTTCCACATATTGTTTTTTAACGTGCGATTGAATCGCTCGACGACCGATGCCTTCATCACCGAATACGTGGAATAATGATTGATGTAGTGTTTTCTCACGAGACGTTGCACGTCGGTGTTGTAAAATTCCTTCCCCATGTCGGTTTGTAGATTACTAGGGCACCTCCCACTATCTCGAATTATCTCAGCGATAACGTCAGCTGTCTCGCTGTCGCCTTTACCCTCGAGCGGCACGGCCCACGCGTACTTGCTCAACACATCGATGACGGTAAGTATGTAATGGTAGCCTCCGTTGAAACGCGAGTACGGGCGCATCTCGACGATATCAGCTTGCCACAGATCGTCGTACCCTCGCACTATGACGTGTCTACGGGGAAAATTTCTTTTCGCCGGTGCGTGCAATTCGTCCACCAACCGTCGCTTTTCGATATTTTTATCCACATCGGTCGATTTTAACGGTCTCATGTTTGGTTAGCGTTTCGTTGGCTGTTCGTCGTCGTTCTTCAGCTGTACGTAGCCGTTTCTGTTTATGTTTCTGCGTCGTTCGTAGCTGTTTCTGAAACCGCTCAGAAAGGATTTTGAGCCGTTCTCGAACCGTTCGTTGTCGTTCGTCGTCGTCATTTAACTGCTTCTTGTCACTCATCGTCGTCGTCGTCGTCGACGTTCTTTAGCCGTTTGTAGCCTTTCCTGTCTCCGCGTAGTTCGCAGCTGTTTCTAAACCGCTTGTAATAGTTTCTGAGCTGTTTTTGAACCGTTCGACAACCGTCGGACAACCGTTCTTGAACCGTTAGACAGCCGTCCGACAACCGTTTTCGAATCGTTCGTTGCTGTACGTCGCCGTCGTTAATTTACGGAAGTCGGGTTGGCTCACAGTTGACTTGTAGCCAAGTGGCGCTGCACACGGCCACTTTCAACATGTGCACAAGTTCACACGGCCACTTCCAACGTGTGCACACACCCACATGTGCAGATGTGCGGGGAAAGTGCGAGTATCTACCTTATCGATTCGAGATAACAAAAAAATATATATATTTTTGTCTCTCTTTTATAACTGGCAAATTTTGTAAACAATTCAATTAATCAGCGTCGCTAAGAGGTTAGGAACGATTAAAATTTCGTTTACTTTAAAAGTAAATAGAAGTTAGTTATTGAAATTATAAAAAGCATTACGAAAAAAATTGACAATGAGTTTTGTCAAAATAAAAGACAATAAAACAGCAGTTAAATTACCGGCAAATCGCAGAAAGCTAAAAATAGAAGTCGTTAGAGCATATTTTCCAGGTGCTGACGGCTTAACGTTTTTTGTTGGAGAAGACAAGTGTGGAATTAATATTGAAAATGGAGAATTTGATTTAATTGAAGGTGTAGATGAATACGAAGTTTTTTACTCTCATCCTCTCAAAGGTAAATTTTTTTTCATTAAATTGATTATACGTTTGATTTTTACGATGCTAAAATTTATAATAATCGCGATAATAGTAATAATAATAATAATTAATATTTTTTTTATAGAAAATATTTACAGCAATGCTAAAAAGAGACGGATTGATGAAATTATGGGTATCATTGACGGACAGGAAAATAAGGATTTAATATCCCAGAAATCACCAGACATTCCAGTACGTATGACAGTCAAATTCATTTCGTCATTGGTTTATTTTCATTTCCTATAAAATTTATTTCATTCAACAATTCTGAAAAATTTTGCTAGCATAATTGTATTAAATATGTATCTTAAAATTTATGAGTTGCTACATTATTGCAGTTGTACTTAGAAAGATATTTTTTACAGATCCCATTGAAGAAAGTCATGAAAACTTTACATGTAGGTTGGAAGCACAGAGAAAGTCCTAATGAAGTATATAAGCAAATTATTGCCCCAGTTGGTGGTATAAAAAAAGTTGAGTTGAATCGGAACAAAAAATATTCTTTTGACGAAATTAAAAAAACGAGTATGTCTGCAATAGAAAATATATATAATAAAGAAATCTTGGCCAGTTCAGTAATCCATTTAGGAAATTACCAGGAAGAAATTTTTCACAATTTCACAGATTTCAATAAGAAGAAGAATACTGATTTTTGGAACTTTAGTGATAAATTGAAAATAAAATAAAAAACAGTTGCGATTATATTTATTTTCAACTATCGTTAAGTATAAAAACAGTATAAAAGTTTGTTCTTCCACAGTCACTTCGACAGACTCTAAACAGTGTGATATCAGTAAAAAAACCGTGACAAAACAGTCATATAGCGGAACAATTATCTCATTTTCTCAACCGAAGAAAAAAGCATCTTCTAGTACTGAAATTAACACGAGTTCTAAAAAAACGTAGGAAGAATCAAGGTCTACGGACGATAATGAACATCAATTGAGATTCTCGATACCTACGATTGAAGAATCAGATTAAGTTCACCAAGACATTATTAGGTAGTGGATCATTTGGATGTGTAATTTTATCAATTTGGAAAAACACAGAAGTTGCCGTGAAGAAGATAAAAGCTTCTGAAGAACAGAAATATATATACAGAGAAATAAATGTGATGGATAAGATTCGTCACCCTAATTTAATTTCCATTATGGGTATATGTTCTACAGAATCTCATTTTTACATCGTTATGGAATACTTCAAGAGTCAAAATTTAGCAGTTTTCATATCGAAGCGAGACGAAGTCTTGGATTATGCAGTAAAGAAGAATGAAAACTTTTCCATCGCATTACAAATTTGTAAAGCAATAACGTTTCTTCATGAATTTAACCCTACTATTCTTCATAAAGATATAAAACCTGAAAATATATTAATAAATCATTTCTTAATGATTAAAATTTGTGATTTCGGGTTAAGCAAGATATGTGATGGATCGTCGGCCCTAGAAACAACTGTTGGTCAATATTTTCGTGGAACACCTTTATATATGCCACCGGAAATTCTCATTAAACATGCACAAGGTACTACATACTTTGATGTATGGTCTCTGGCATGTTTTATCGTCGAACTGTTCACAGAACAAAGAGTTTGGAAAGTCGTTAAAACTCAAAAAGTACCATGCTTAGAAGGTGTACCAGTATTAATACAGGACACAATTAAAAGATGTTTTGAACATGAACCAAAAAAAAGACCAAATGCCGCTATATTGCTTCACCTATTCAAGCGTATTTATACAGAAGAGGAAGACAAATAATAAAATAAGAAATTAGAGAGAATGATTTTTATATAAAGTTTTTGCTGAGCACAGGTTGTGATTAAAAGCTTTAGATTCTTTAATTAAAATAGTATAAAACTGAAAGTATTAACTATTTGCAATGTCAGTTATAGATTAATTTATTTAAAATACAGATAGCATTAAAGAAGCTGTTAAGAAGCCAGAATTATACAGTTTTAAGTAACTAATATTTTTTCCATTAGATTCTTTATTTTTGTCAATAATAGATTAAATGTATTCACTATTTGCAATTTCTGTAATAACTTAATTTGTTATTTAAAATATAGGTCAAAGTTAAGAAGCTGTCAAAAAGTCAGAATTATGCAGTTTTAAGTAACTATTTATTTTATTATTTTATTTCCATAAGTTTTCATAAACTGTGAAAAAGCTGATGAAAATCTTGAAAAAATTTAAGCATTTTAGTAATTATATTTTAGAGATTTTCTTTTAAGTATTTTTTTTAATTTTAATAACTTGCTGGTGCTTTATTTTTTATATTGTTATCAGAATTCAAGAAAATATATTTAGACTGTTAGAAGTTAAAAATTTAAGCTTTAGGAGTAAAATTGGATACATTTAAAACAAGAGTTTTGTGAAACTTATTTTAAGATATATAAATGTAATGCTGTGCATTTAAAACTGTACTAAACAAAAAATATTAATAAAAAATTTAAAAATGAAAAAATTAAGTTTAAATTTTATTATTACATCAAATTTATATTGTAAAAACAACAATTAGGTAAGCTAAAAATTTTTAATTTTTGTTTCTATGAGTTGCATATGCTTCTAAAATATTTTTATATAAATTCAATGCCTCCGTAGGATTTGTTGGAGTTTTAACATCGGGCACTAATAATTCCACCAATTCTGTTATGATCGGATTAAGCAATTGTGGTTTTTTTGTAAACTTATCCATTAATCTTTCAACTGTATTTTTGTTAATAAGCTTTTTAAAATCTCGGCACTGGTATTGATGAGGTAAGTTGAATAATGCATTAGGCCGTCCAGCAACTAGATTTCGGGCTGCTTGTTTTCTGATACGGTGTTCATTCCATAGCCTCCGATTATAATCCAAATCGTGTTTCAATAATGGTTCAAAACAAAATTGGAGGCACTTAATATGAAAATTACTTCCATCAAATAGACCTTTCAACTGGATACTCTTAAATAATTGGATGTAAAAATTCACTGTATGCTGACGCATTCGACCCCAATATGATTCGATGCGTTGATTTTTAACACTCTTTCCTTCGATGAAACTTCCTTTTCCAGCAAGCTTATCAGAATGTTTACTACGTAAACAAGTTTGAAAAAGACCTATAAGATGGTTTTCAGAACCTTTGTCACACCTGATTATTGTCGGGAGAAATTCAAGCTGCTTAACTGTTTTTAAAAAGTAATGAGCAGTAACTGCTGGGTCGTTATTTGTAGTTGCTACTTCTAACCATAGAATTTTTCTTGAAAAGCCATCTATGCAGCCATGTATAGCGAAGCCAAATTGTTTTAACTTATCGTAACCATCCAGGTGCCACAGAAAATTAGGTCCTGGGCTTAAGTATTGTCTTCGACGTAACTTATTTCCGAATCGGTTGGCAACTCCAACTGGATCTACAATCTTTAATATTTCGTAAACAGTGTCTCTTTTTACTTTCAGGTGATACTGCATTTTTAGTTTACTCCATAAGCCTCTGTATCCCAAATTGTAACCACATGAGTGAACCTCTTCAACAACAGCAGAAATTATGTCTCTCATTTCTGACTCCTTGAAATATTTCCTTTTCAGTCCCAATGAAGAAAGTATTCTCTTAATAGTGCTGATCGATTTAGAAATTCCATGGTTTTTTAACAACAATTCGCGTATTTGTATAATTGTGTAATTTTCTAGGAAATATTGTTTTATTAAACTTTCCAACATAGTAAATATCTCTTCAAATCGTCTCGTACAAACAAACAATTACCTGTAGGTTTCGTGAATACAAAGAATTACCTGTAACTGATATATTAAATGATTAATTAACTGTTTTGGATTTTTGACATGTTTTTTTTGTCACTTTTTTTATAGTATATTATTTTTTACTTACAAATTACAAGATAATGTTATTCACTCCAAAGGCTAACTTTCAAAGCTGTAGAAATATTTTAAACAGTTTATTCTTTTATCATAACAAAAAATCTTAACTGTTCATAACCTCTTGGCGATAAGTAATATTTCAAATTATTTATCATTAATGATTAACATAGATATTGACAATGATTCATACATTCATAGTTAATATAAACTTTCATTAATTATCAAATAACTCAATTGATTGATATGCGAATTGCACGTTTTTTTTACTTGATGACATACATACTAGGTGCGCAACTAAGTTTCCGGGTTTCACACATAGATGGCACCAATAACACATGTACTCGATTTAAATGTTTGAAGTTGTCTGAAGTTATAGCTTGGACATCTGTTAACAATAACCAGTCGTTATACCAATACATATCGCAACGCAAAAATATTTTTTCTAACAATGGAGATGTCGAATTTTGTGCCAAATAAACAGCATTTGCGGGAAGCTTTGCTTTTCTGTTTTAACTTGAAAAAAAATGCAGTTGAAGCACGTCGTTTGCTTGAGGAGGCCTACGGCGAACATGCACCATCGAAAACTACCTGTGAAGATTGGTTTAAACGCTTCAGAAGTGGCGATTTCGACACTGAGGACAAGGAGCGCTCCGGAAGACCAAAAACAATTGAGGACGCCGATCTGCAAGCGTTATTGGATGAAGATGATACGCAAACACAAAATCAACTTGCGGAGGCATTAAACATGACTCACCAAGGTATTTCCAAACGTTTACATGCCATGGGAAAAATTCAAAAGGAAGGAAAATGGGTGCCGCATGAGTTGACTGAGAGACAGATGGAAAATCGAAGAGCCACTTCCGAAATTTTGCTTTTGCGGCATGAAAGAAAGAGTTTTCTTCATCGAATTGTTACTGGCGATGAGAAATGGATATATTTAGAGAATCCCAAACGCAAAAAATCGTGGCTTTCACCTGGTGAAAAATCAACATCGACGGCACGACCAAATCGTTTTGGAAAGAAGACAATGCTCTGCGTTTGGTGGGACCAGAAAGGAATCGTGTACTATGAGCTGCTGAAACCGGGCGAAACTGTCAATGCGCATCGCTACCGACAACAACTGACCAATTTAAACCATGCATTGCTCGAAAAACGGCCAGAATGGTACACGAGACACGAACGAGTGATATTGCAGCACGACAACGCTCCGTGCCATCGCAGTTCCATCGTCCAGGACACCATCAAAACGCTGAAATGGGATCTGCTACCGCACCCGCCATATTCGCCAGACCTGGCGCCTTCCGATTATCACTTGTTCCGGTCGATGGCGCATGGCTTGGCTGGGCTACACTTGACCAATTTCGAAGAAGTGCAAAATTGGTTGGATAAATGGTTTCGGTCCAAAGACGCGTCGTTTTATCGTCGCGGTATTCATGTATTGCCAGAGAGATGGCGAAAATGTATAGTTAGCGAGGGACAATACTTTGAATAAGCCATTTTTTGTATTTCTCTTGAAATTTTTTATTTTTTATTGATAAAAAAAACCCGGAAACTTAGTTGCGCACCTAGTATAATAGTACTGAAAATTGTTAAATTGTCTACAAAATTTGTCAGTTACAAGAGAGAGACAAAAATATATATATTTTTTGTTATCTCGGGTCGATAAGGTAGATACCCGCACTTTCCCCGCACATCTGCACATGTGGGTGTGTGCACATGTTGGAAGTGGCCGTGTGAACTTGTGCACATGTTGAAAGTGGCCGTGTGCAGCGCCACTTGGCTACAAGTCAACTGTGAGCCAACCCGGCTTCCGTATTAATTAACCGTTGCCTTTCTTCACTCGTTGCCGTTCGATAGTCATTTCTCACTAATCCGCTCCACCGATGATATGAAATGGCATTCGTCGCGTCTTCGCTCTGCTCGAACAATCCAAATTTATTGATCGGCATTTCGACACCGATTGAACGGATCGCTGTCGCGCCGTTTAATTTATAATAAGCCCAGCCTCGCGAAGTTCCTCGATGATCGACGTGATCTCGTTGTCGTGGGCATTGTTGCCAGCTTGACGCAAAGCGTCGAGCAATCGCAGACGATCCACCAGCTTGTTGGGGTCGTCCCAGTGCACGTAGTCGATCTTATTATCGGTTAGCGTCATCGCGCGAGGCGTGAATAATCCCTTTCCTGATTTTTTCTTCTTGGATCCGGTCGATATCAATGGTGAGATTACAAATTGATACTTGTATCCCACGTTGCCCTTTACTCGCTCGTGAGGATCGTGTTTGAATTTATGAGCACTCGTTGTCAACAGTATGCTCCTGTACTTAATCTTATCGTCCTCCGTGTAGAGCTTGTCATCGGGTATTTTCTTGAAGATCAACTTATAAATACCGGGTGTGCCGGCGTATCGTACGCCGTTGATATAAATGTTATCCGCTTTGTCCACGTCAAGACGTTTATTACCGAGCATCAATTCATTCTTGCCGAGATAAACGTCGTACACTATGTCTATTGTTGGACATGCGCCCAAAACCTCTGCGATGTAAATTCGGCTCAGTGGACCCAAGTGATCTTGCAACGTTTCTACAAACAATTCTCGACCCTTTGACGTTTGCAACTGCTTTCGAACGGTCGTCCCGATCGAGTCGTCCGTGGTTTCGAAAACATCCACGTTTTCGAGGAATTCGGGACTCGTACGTTGCACGGTTCGCGTCGGTGTAGAGGTTATCGGTGTAAAGGTTATCAGTAGTACTATCGATCGTTTCGATTGATCAGATTTACGCGGTGTCGATGACAGATCTCACCAGAAGTCTAATCGTTTCCTCTTTCTCTTTGGTGTAGCATCCTCCTCCTCCTCCCCGAGCTGTTGAATGGATAGCGGTTCGATTTTCGCGCCAGCGACGCTCTTCGTCGGCTCCTCTTTCTTCACCGCTGTCAAGCTCGAGTTGTCGACGATCTTTTTCAGCGGCAATATCTTTCACGATCTTCTCGCGTTCGCGAATCGTCTCGCTCCCATCGATCGCAGCCATCGCGGGGAAAAAACAAAGCAGAGTATCGATCTCTCTTTCTGTAACGCTAACGTTTCACCTTCGACGACGTATCGGCGACGACTGGCCGCTTTTGCGGTATGGCAAACACGTTAAATCCTTTTCTGTATCGGTCGTTCGAAAGCGCGCTGTCCTTGTCTATCACTACGAATCCGTACTTGCATTGCCAACAATCGTGGCACAACGAGCAAAATTCATCGTACGCCATGTCGGTATTTACGTGATCGTTGTACACGTGTTTCAAATCAGTGCCATCCTGTTTGAACAGGATCAGCAGATTCGCGTTGTCGCGTATCAGATGTTTCGGTATTCTCGCGTACGTCTGACAGAGATAAAAGCAATCGACGTTCGAGTGCCTGCTCATCGAGAAATACTCTCTCACCGCGTCTTGCTTATCGCACGCCACGTCGTCGAAGACGAATATCGAGTTCGGACACGCGTCGCTCGGTGGAATGACGTCACTGTTATTGGAGAAGGTGTAGTAGCCGATTTCGTCGATCGATGTCAATAAATTCTCTAGATATCGGTATTTTGGTTGTTGCAGCGATTTCGAGTACACGTACACGTTCTCGAAACGTACACCGTGCGTCCGACTTTCCAGCAAACTTATCAGAACGTTGGTTTTACCGCAATTCAAGGGACCGCAAATGATCGCGCGTATAGTAGTCGGCAGCATCGTACCGTGTCTGCGCTTCTCCGCGTTGCCCTCCATCCACCGTGATCTGTCGTCGCAATTCGTCACGCGAATCGCCAACGGTTGTCGCATGAATCTCATTTTTTTTCCTTGCACTTTGTACGACTGAATCAAACTTTCTCGTTTGTACGTCTATTTATAGATACGCGGCACCGCGGCACCGCGAGTCGCTCAGTCGCAAAGATGTTTGTCCTGCTGTCGAGACCTTCGGACATTTGCGATTTTAGCGCTGAACAGCTGCAATTCGTGCCGAAAGCTGTTCTGTTGCAAGTGTGCGGCGATCACGTCTATTACGCGTGGGACAAGCTTCCGGAGCATACAGACGGATTTGGAGGTTCAGACCTATCGTCGCTGTGACGCACATTACAATCAACCGTGGCAGCGAACGCACATCGACGGTCCCGCTCCGATGATTAAGGATTGCGGCGAATGTCAACGAAAATAAAAAAACAGGTAGAGGCCTGTTTAATCGCGCGATAGGTGCACTTTCGTTTGAACTGCACATTCCCGGCTATCAGTTTTGCGGTCCGGGTACTCGTTTGCGAGAACGATTGGCTAGAGGTGATCCGGGTGTAAATCCATTAGACGCGGCGTGCGTCGATAGCGCGACATAGCCTATTCGCGTAGCAAAGAGCTCACCGAGAGACACGCGGCGGAAAAGATACTCGCCGAGAAAGCGCTGGGACGCGTCATCGCGAAAGATTCGGCTCTCGGAGAGAGGGCTGCCGTTACAGCCGTCTGGGCGGCCATGAAGGCTAAGACGAAGCTGGGAATAGGTCTGAAAACACGGAAAACACGAACGAGGACAAAGTCGACGAAAAAACGGATACTTCCGACAGCGAAACGAGGCGGCGTATTGCCGATTCTACCGTTGTTGGGAGTTCTCGGTTCTCTGGCCGGCGCACAGTGGGAAATTCCGTGCTGTTTTTGGACAAAATTCTTGTGACAGCACAATTTTTATAAAATCTCGTTAATTTTCTTTTAAATGCTCAGGAAGACTTGTGCATTAATGCAGTACTGCGGAAATATATTTGTCGCACAACGAAAATTGTTAAACATAGAGTGCAATTCAGTAATATAAAATCCATGCAAAAAACGGTAATTCCTTCATAGACACAAGCTTCTAGGGTATAGTTTAACCGAGATGGATATCATTTTAATTATGTTTCAAGTCGCTGATAACAAATTCAAGCTTTAAATTTCAAAATTAATTTGTTTAAACAAATTATCTCAAAGTAAGATGTTTTATAAATTTTCATTTCAAAATCTGTGAACAGAATTACATAGAAAAAACATAGTAGGCCTTCAAAGTGATATCTTTTAGATCCAAATTGTTAATAATAATTTACGATTATTTTTTTTAACTTAAAGTATAATATCTCTTATATCTTTATTTAAAAGAATTAACGGAAAATCATCAAGCGAAATGAATATAATTTTCATGATTTTTGAACAGCACGGAATTTCCCACTGTGCGGCGGAGTGGCCGGAATTACAACGGCGGTGAACGCTAGCAAAGCCGCGCGGCGTCAGCTGGAAGAGACGCAACGTCACAATCGCGCCGTGGAAGGTCACGGACTTTATCTCGCTCCGTACAAATATGGACAAGGACTGTATCTCGGCCCGCACAAACGCGGGCGAGGAGTAGCGTTAAAGATTAAAAAAAAACATTAAAGAAGTCGATTGACGATTGCTCAATTTTCGAGGAGAAGAGATCACCGTCAGATTGCACGTACGACGGCGAGAGCAATAACGCACCAATGTGTGCGTGAGCGTGAATGTACGCGCGACACATGAGATGCTAGTGTTGAATGACTCGGAGCACGCGACAGATAACAGTAATATCTTTACGCCTGCGCCGATCTACGATATCGTCAAGTCGACATTTGGTGGCGTTAAACAAGCGACGAAAAAGAAGCTCAACGCGTCGAACGTTAAGTTTTTACAATCTCTGGGATTCTCGGTGCGAAACATCTGAGTGATGACTGAAATTCTCAACATCGGAGGCAAGCCGGTCTTTGACGATCGCATCGTCAAGATCGAGACTCATACGTACAACCCGTACGCCAACACAACGTTTGACTATAGCGACGAAATACGAATACCCATACAACAGCAGGATCTGTATACGTTGCCATGCGAAAGTGTTCTCTACGTCGAAGGAACATTGACGGTGACCAGAGCAGCCGACCAAGTCGATAACGTGGTATTGGGTACTAATTGCGTTGCATTCATGTTCGACGAGATTCGATACGAGCTCGACGACGGTATGGAGATTGATTGTTGCAGAAACGTAGAAATAACCAGCACGCTCAAGAACTACGTAACGATATCGTCCGACATAAGCGTGATCCTGCGAAACGCTGGCTGGGAACCACATAATAACCCGAACGGATATTTCAATTTCTGCGTACCGCTCAACTTGTTACTGGGATTTTGCGAGGATTACAAACGCGTGGTGATCAACGCTCGTCACGAATTGATCTTGATACAATCGCGCAACGACAACAATTCCCTGGTGGGAAGTCTCGCGTTGGAGCCTACTATCAAAATACTCAAGATACAATGGCGAATGCCTCACGTGGTATTGAACGAGATCAACAAGCTGTCGATGCTGCGCGCCTTGGAAGACGGACGATATCTAAGTATGGGTTTCCGTTCGTGGGATCTGTACGAGTATCCCCTGTTGCAGAACACGACCAAGCACTCGTGGGCCATTAAAACCGCGACTCAGCTCGAAAAACTGCGATACGTCGTCTTCGCTCTGCAGACGGGTCGGAAGAACGTCATGTCCGCCGACACAAGCCGATTCGACGACTGCAACTTGACCAACGTAAAACTCTATCTAATCTCGGAAGTTTATCCGTACGACGACCTGAATTTGGACTTTGGCAAACACAGATGGGCGATTCTGTACGATATGTACGCGCGTTTCTGCAAGGGCTACTACGGATGCGAATATCTCGAGCCGAGTTTCACCGTTTCGACTTTTCTACGTAACGGCCCGTTTGTGATCATCGATTGCTCCCGCCAAAACGAATCCGTCAAAAACGCCACCGTGGATGTCAGAATAGAATTCGACTGCATGGAGAACGTACCGCCAAACACTTCCGCGTACTGTCTCATCATACACGACCGCGTGATTGAGTACAACCCGTTGACGAACGTGGTGCGCAAAATAGTCTGAGTGTTCGCGGCAGCGTCGACGTGAATATTTTCTCTCTCTTTCCATCAGTCTCCGATACAATTATTTAGAAGAGCAAGGGAGGGAGGAAGGGGGAAGTATAAATCAGAGTGTCGCAAGACGGTTTGCAGAGTTGCGCGTCGTACCTCTCAATTGACGCATCGACGAGAGATAGAGAGATAAAGAAATCTCGTCATGTCCGTACCAACGTTCGTGGACCTGCAAGGATTCCTCGTCGGGATGAAATTTGTCGTGAAGGAGGTGGCGTTGCTGAGAAAAAGCTGCGTTTTGACGCATCACATCTTTACGTACCCCATGCCGTGGAATCTCCTTACAAAATCGGACAAATCGTGCGCTACCTGGTTGATTCGCAATCACCATAGATTACAATAGGAAGACGGAAACTTGCCGTACAGCATGGTGAAACGCCTGATTACGTCGGCCGTGCTTGGTGTGAAAGAAGAAGACGATGAAGAAGATGACGATGACGAGATACCGACTCTCGTGTATGTCAAGGAATGTCAGAAACGAGAACGGCTGGTGAATCTGCTGGAGAATTATGCGCGAAAAAACCTAATTGTCGAGACTCTGGATGCGCATTACGATAATATCGAATCTTTGAATAAACTAGATGACACAAATACTATGCGATGCGGAAAAAGAATTGCGCGTTACAAAATGTAATAAAACTATTTAACTGGTGGTCGCGCGCGACACCATAAAGATTTGCGATCTTTTTTTAATAAAATAAATTATATATAACTTTTTATAATGTTTCATTTCTTACTCCCCTTCTTCTCCCCCATCATCACTGTTAGAGTAGGCGGTAAATGTTTAGTATAACGCTCTCCCCTCCAATTTTCTTACAACTTTGTAAAATTGTTTATTTCTGTGTGTAAAAAACATTCTGAGAAGGAAAATCGTCGCTCAGGTCTCGTTTTTTTTTAATTTAATTTCAAAGTTTTGATGTCGGTAAGGTAGGAAAATGATCATTTACGTTTTTTAAATACTGCGCAACGTTATTTGTTACTATATTCACAAATTAAGTTGTCCGCATACTCATTAACGGTGCCATTTAGGTTAAAATTTTATGGTTGTGAAATACTGTACGTGGCCAAAATTGATAAATTGATAAATTGTGATTTTCGTTAAAGCACTGCACACATACACGTGTGTATGCCCTGCTTTATAGAAATTGTGATTTTTGTTAAAGCAGGGCACACACACACGTGTGTATGTCCTGCTTTATAGAAGTTGTGATTTTTGTTAAAGCAGGGCACAAACACACGTGTGTATGCCCTGGTTTATAGAAGTTGTGATTTTCGTTAAAGCAGGGCACAAACACACGTGAGTATGCCCTGCTTTATAGAAGTTGTGATTTTCGTTAAAGCAGGGCACAAACACACGTGTGTATGCCCTGGTTTATAGAAGTTGTGATTTTCGTTAAAGCAGGGCACGCACACACACGTGTGTATGCCCTACTTTATAGAAGTTGTGATTTTCGTTAAAGCAGGGCACACACACACACGTATGTATGCCTGCTTTATAGAAGTTGTGATTTTCGTTAAAACAGGGTACACACGTGTGTATCCACTGCTTTATAAAAGTTATGATTTTCGCTCGGATTTTTGTTAAAGCAGGGCACACACATGTTTTAAGCAGATATTTTGTATTTAATTAGCAAACAGTTGTCACGTGACCTTCAAATGAAGTTGCGCAGTACTTTAAAAACGTAAATTATCATTTTCCTACCTTACCGACATCAAAACTTTGAAATTAAATTTTAAAAAAACGAGACCTGAGCGACGATTTTCCTTCTCAAAATGTTTTTTACACACAGAAATAAACAATTTTACAAAGTTTTAAGAAAATCGAAGAGGAGAGCGTTATACTAAACATTTACCGAGTAGGCTTTACTTCCCCCTTTTCTAAAAAAAATTCCATTGCATAGTTCTATAAACATTAATTCCCCCTCCCCTTTCTCCCACCACCACATCATTACTTTTAGAATTGTCGCGTATACTCGATTAATTTCATATGATCAGTCTTGTCGCGGTCGCTTGTACTAACGGTCAACTTCTCAGAGCCTAGAGGGTGAGAAAATGTTCTCCTTTGAAGGATGCAACAGCAGCAGCAGCAGCAGCAGCAACAACGGTGCAAAACGCGTGAATGCCGTGAATTATTACGTGCCGATTCATGACGTTGAAACTCAAACGTATAATGCCAGATGTAATAAATAAGTTTCGTTTATGATAAAAAAACATATAGAGCCTACCCTAGTTTTCATATATTTGCAAATTGTAATACTTACGATAAATAAAACTAATTTCATTTTTTTTATACAGCATTTCGTTGGAGCGTCGCGCGGTTCGTATACTCAGCAGACGATACGCGTTGACAGCTACGGGATACAAATTTCTCGAAATTGGTATCAATGGTAGGTCCACCGAGCTACGTGAAGATCGCCGTTGGAGATCATCGAGGAAAGGAACTGCTGTTATCTCTCGAAACGTGGAAGGCACTCTATGAGCAACGGCGAAATATTCGGAATTTCTTTCGCAATGACTACAAAGATGTCCATAGTTTTATAAACGTTGGACCGCTAACGGTGAGAGTTTGTACGTCGGTTAATAACGTCAAACTCATACGTCTAGAATCTGTAAACGTACGCTTGATGGTGACCGAATCGACGTTGCATCGTATGTTCGATCTCGATCGGTGCATCGATGCAAGATTCGATCGATTGGTCAGAATACTTGCGGCAGTCGATGCAAAATTTGCGCAGTTCTCCGATATTGCATCCACTGTGACGGATCCCAAGGAAGCGTCGAATGTAATATACGCTAGCGATGCGTTCAATACAAATCAGCTCATCGATGGTGAGCTCGTAGCTTTAGTTTTTTAGCACGTAAGATATATTATGTAAAAAAAGAGTTAAATAAACAGGTTTTTTTACATCTAAATAAACGATGTAATTTCTTTGCGTGCATGTCTATCCCTACCTATATTTTATCAAATGTTGTTTACGACGAACATGTTCCAACAGGTTCGATGCGTCATTTTTTCCTTTGTCTCGCGTACTGCGTAGATAGCTTGTTTAGTCTACGCGGTAACACCCTCTCTTTTCCTAGAAAAATGTTGTTTACGACGAACATGCTCCGACAGGTTCGATGCGTTAGCGTTATTAAACACGCTCCTACGCAGTGCGCTATCGAGTTAGTCTTACCCATTGTGCGCCGCCTAACGGCGTCGTTGCGAACGAGGCCCCCGCGGCGCGACCGCGAACGCGAACGCGGAACCCCCACGCGGCCCCCCCCCCGCGAACCCCCACGCGGACCCCGCAGCGCGACCGCGAACGCGGACTTGCGAACCCGCGGCGCGAGTGAGTCATCCCGCGTGACTCATCCCGGTGAGTCATACTTGTGGTATGCCAAGGTTAACCCCCTCCCCTCCCCCTTCCCCACGTAACCCGATAACCTTGTGTAACGCGATACCCCTCCTCCTCCCCCTCACCTCTGCGTTATCTCCTTGTAATTTGATACCCCTGTGTAACTTGATACCCCGTCCCCCTCCCCTTCACCCCCCGCGAAATTCAATACCCGCCCCCTCCCCTCCTCCTCACCCCCCGCGTAATCCGATACCCACCTCCCTCATTCCCCCTCGGAGCTCCCGAGTTGAAATCTATATCACGTACTGAAATAACCTAATATCTCAAAATTTGCGGAAATTAGAGCTGCCACAGACATTTTTCAAAAAAATCAAAATTTTATAAAAAATGAACCCCTTTACCGATCATCACTAAATTCAATACCAACTTTCCTTTAATAATACTCTACATTTAAAAAAATTTGAGCTCAATATCTCAAAATTTGCGGAAGTTAGAGCAACCACGGACATCAAATCCGTACACTCACACACACACACACACACACACACACGCGCGCGCGGACATTTTGTAAAAATGTGATTTTTCGACGTTTTAGAACATTCTAAACACATTGGCAAAAAAAACTGAAAAATGAATTTTTTCATGAAAAGAAAGCTTCCTCTATAAGGAACCAATATAACTTTTATTAATTGTATTGAATTAATTAAACTGCGCGCTTTATAGGTTTGTTTCATAAGGCAATTTCACAAAGCGGTGTTATCACAAATCCTTGGGCCTTTGATGACTGGACAAATAATGAAACAATGTTGGGTTTTAAACTCGTCGAAAAACTTGGAAAGGCGACTTCAGATCCGAAAGTCGCATACGAATTTCTCAAAACAATCGATGCAAAGAAGCTCATAGAGACTGAACAAAAATCACTCTTATCAGAAATAGTAAGTATCTTATAGCGTTTTCCATTGGGAAAAACTCACTGGCACTGGCAGCACTGAGTGCTTGAAGCGTATTTCATTGGTAGAATTAGTGAGCATGTTTCTGAGACACTGACAATGAGTGCCAGTGAGTTTTTCCCAATGGAAGACGCCTTTAATATTCTATTTGTTATAATATTCGGAATGTTCGAAAGGATACGTTAGTTATACGTTACAAAAGGAAAGAAGACATGTGCACACATGCCAAAAACAAAAAGAACGGTTTATTCGTGCTTACAGCTTAGAGCCAGCGCGCGTACAGACGGCGTCATTAATGTCTGGTCCCCAAAATTGGATGCGTTTTGGAAACTCACTTTTTGTCTCTTTCTAAGGGGGACAATTAGAAAGAGACGAAGAGTGAATTTCCGAATTACATCTAATTTTGGGGACCAGGCATTAATGACGCCGTCTGTACATTAGCCGTAGCGTCTCACGCCTAGACGTGAGAATCTTGCGTTACACGACACGTAAGCTAATTTTACGGCAACGCACAAAGAAAAATGTAACGTAACTAAGGGCCAGCGCACGAACATTGCCGAAGCGTCTTACGCCTTACGTGAGAATTTTGCATTATGCGACACGCAAACCAATCGTACGATATGGCAATGTACGTGCGCTGGCCCTTACATGTAATAGTATAGTAATGTCCTTTCTTGAAAGTCGCAAATGCCTTATGTTTGTTTTCTTCTCTGCTCTTATAATCCCTTCTCGTGACTTATTCCGGCATCTCGCAGCGAAATGGCTTGTTTTTCCACAGATAAAAAATTTCTTTGCTTTACCTTTTTGTCCTTGCCAATCTTCTCACCCGTCTTAGTATATAACGCTACTGTTTCTGTTTCGCCGATAGATTGTGTATGATTTTTCTTTACGTCTTGTAATAGCTTGATCTTCATGGCGTCTGCAGTTATAGAAGGGCCCGAACTTTCGCGGCCCATTATCATGGGTCTATATTCCTCCGGAAGACCCGACAGAGGTTACTGTCACAGTATAAGTACATACAGTATATATATAATAATATAAAACCAAATGGCACACAATACGTTTTTTAGATGTAAAAAAAGAAAAAGGATTACTTTTAATATAAATAACGTATAATTTTCGACGTGATCGACGTGAGATCCCTGCCCGGCCATAGAAGGAAACAGAAAGAGATCGGGTTCGGAATTACATGCAGATGGCGTTGGCATAGAAGAATATGGATAAGATATAGCATATGGACATACAAACTTGTCCATTTTGGGATATTCCCAGAGTGTCCACAAATGTATATCCTATGGATATCTTTATAAGGTCCATGGACATCCTGACAAAAAATAGACATAAAACGGACATCCATAGAATATCCTATGCTGTCTGGGTATATTATTTTAAAATATTTATATATTTCATTGTTTTTATCCTTTTAATGTAAATTGCAATTCTGGATGTTCCCTTTTATTATCATGTCCATAGGACGTCCATCGGATATCCTGTGGACATGTTTTAGGGATATAAGCATGTCCACCAATTTCATAAACAGATATACTATGGACGTTCTCAATGTCCTTAAAAGACGTCTTATGGATGTCCATCGGATATCCGTGTGCTGTCTAGGTAGAGACACTGAACTTTTTTAGTGGTCTTCAATTTCCAGTGCGCATGATCGGTATATCCTACAGAGAATAAGGCGGCCTGTATGTATGACAAAAAGGAAAATACTTCTCTCTCTTTCTCTCTTACAGCTCTCTATCCTACAGAGAAGATGGCGGTCATGTGATTTGGAACCCACTACATCAAAGGTGCCGACGCTCAGTGTCCCTACTGTATGTACTTATACTGTGCTACTGTTGTATACAGCTGACATTTTACACAGTTGGTAACGTTCACTCATAAAGAACAAAATATTTAATAGATATCCAGTGGATATATACATATCCATATGATAAGGCATTTGCGTCCATATCTATTATGGATATTTAATAGATATCTAATAAATGTAAAAATATCCATATCTCTCAAATAATCAGTAGGGATATCTATTAGATATCCACACGTCATCCATGCCCACAAAATATCTATCAAAGATATCCATTAGATATCCACGCGTTATTCACATATCCATGTCCACACAAAATATCTATCAAAAATATCCATTAGATATCCACGCGTTATCCACATATCCATGTCAACAAAATATCTACACAGTAAAAAAAGTTTGTGTATTTTTGTTAAAAAAGGTCCTTGTTACAATTTATGTGTTAAAAATGTAACATAAAATAAAATAAATAAATCCATGGCACTACAGCTCGGGAGAGCCTTGGCCTGCATTACTATAGTAATGTGTTCATGACAGATTTGTTTCATTAGGTGCGTTGTCAGCCCTACGCTAACTAGAAGTCACCATGCTTATCGAGCGAATTGGTGACTTTTCATGAGGTATTTAACCCTTCGGATCAACGGTTTAACGTCTCTTCCGACAGACGGAGCCCAGTTTTCTCCGCATGTAGAAATTCGGTACCACAGGAGGTCGATTATCCCTCCGGGTGTCGGCCTACTACCGACGTATTGATGAGAGGAATCGAGGAATGATTACACACTGGATTACTAATGTTAGAATAAAACTTTATTGCAAGCCACGCAACAGCCACGAGTCTCGATACAATTCTAACGGTCTTCGTAACTCAGTTCTGCCAACCTCGTAACTCTCAACCCCTCTTGCTGGCGCTGGAGAGGGGGCTGACCAATCGGAAGGGAGACTGATATGCTGCTCCCTACACGCATCTTGCACGGAGAGGCGCGGTTTTTCGGAAAAAACTTTTTCCATGATACATGGCTCTAGTGGACTCAAACCTGGTTCCTCAGATTACGAGTCTGGCGCTCTACCACTAGACCACACCGCCGCCCTAAAAAAATGTAACATATTTATGTGTTAATCTAACTAATTTTGATTATGTTATTTGATTTATTTGTGTTAAATTCATATTTAAGTAAATCAAATGTTAAATATATATATGTAGTGCGACGCTTTTTCCCCCGGTCTCGCAATCCGGTGAAGAGCTATCGTGGATTGGCAGCACGCGCAACTAATTCCGACACAAAATGATTGGGCGCCAGGTGCGACTGATCGCACCACCGTACTTTATTCTAAACAGCGCGATATCCCCGGCGACGCCTCAGGGCGTAGCTTCCTTTCAGGGAATTCGGAGAAAAGGCATAACGCAATTAATCACACAAAATTATAGTAACAGGATAACAAGTAACATATTTAATCAGGCAGAGTAGGTGTAGATATAATGTAGTTGCAATATAATATCGGTCAGTGTAGATGTTGGTATAATCGATCCGAGCATATCACATTCGAAATTAAATCATGCGGTAAAGAGACTCTAGCGACGGCGGATCGACGCCGATGCGACGAATTAACGTGAGGATGTTGAGTAGATTACCACGGAAAGGTCGGGTGTGCTGACGCAAGAATGCCGGATAACCCACGCCGTAGACGGACGCGAGAAGGTCGGGTAGAGTAACGCCAGAATCTCAAAATATATAAACGCGATAATGCCGACTGTTAAACACGATAGATGAACTCATACAAGATTAACGCACAGAGGAACGCAAAACAATAGTCAACGCAGACGAACACACGAAATATTCACGCGAGAAATAATTAAGGCAACGCGGTACCTTACTGCGAACACGCAAAGAATACTTAGGCCACGAGGCCGACGAACCGAGTCGTCGCACCTCCGTTTGCAACTTCGACGCGTACCCGTGTAGGCCACGCTGGCCGGCGATCGCCCCCAAACACAAAACCAAAGACTCGTATCGCGGACGATCCCGCGGTTTGCCACGCGAATCCCGAATTCTCTCGCAAGCCCGGAAATTCCGCGGCCCCGCGTCGATCCCGACGATCTTCCCGTCCCGCCAAACGCAATTTTCGCCGTCCTCAAGGGCCCGGATACGTTATTTAACGAGGGCGAGTGCCCTTCAAACTACATGACCACTCGCGGCTCGCCATTTCCTTTGCAACTCACTACCATTATCGCCACGCAAGGCACGCCACGGTTATCTCAATTCACGCGAGGAAACGCGACACGATTACTCTCGAGAACACGATAAAACGCGACACGATTACGAACTTTAACACAATGGAACGCAACACGATTACTAATATCAACACAAAAAAACGCGACACAATTCGACACGATTAGCACGAGGAAATGCGACACGATTATTCGACTCACACAAATTAACGCCACGCGACTGTCAGCCGTGGCGGTATTTCCGGAGAGGGCACAATTGGTCTCTACTTACATGAGAGTTCACTCTCGGCGGGGCCCCTGCACGAATTCCAAGACGATTCTCCCGAATGCGAGCGCAAGGTAACGCACGCGCTCATACCGCCGTCCACAGGTAATTCCTGCTGCGCCGAGGTATCCGATACGTGCTGGCCTGGGGGCCAGCGCCTCGAGCGAACCCTCCTTTCTTAAGGTTGTATGACCCCTTAGAAGAAAAAATGCCAAATTCTTCAAACTTTGTCAGGTGATGAGTATTATAATAATAAAGCATTGTGCCAAGTTTGAACAAGTTTGCGAGGCCCGTTCAAAAGTTATAACAATTTGAATTTAACATAGGCTCTTATGGGAATTCATCAAGTTTCACTGTTTTTTCAACTTCATTTGAGAAATTAATATCGAAGAAAATATGGCATCCTTTTAAAACTTTGCAGAAATATTAATAAACATCTTACAAACAAATTAGAACCAAAAAAATTATGACTTCGAGGATATTTTCTGAAATATTAAATAAAAACCAAACAGAAAACAGTCTCGCTTGGTCTCGCTGAACTCGTAAGTACAGAGATCCGGCAACAGCGCACTATGACGTCACATTAGAACCTCTCTCTCCGTCACTCTCCGTAAAGGATAACAAATACTACAGAGGTCCGTTACTTTTTCCAATAGAGCCTCCTGTGTATCGAAAGTGTGCTCTGAGCACGTGTAATATACAGACGCATCGTTTGAGGTTAGTTTTCACTTGCGCTACGAAAATGCCGAAAGTAAAACGTTACATGTGGAAAGGAAAAGTTGTCACTGAAAAAGTGTACAATCAACGGTTAGCACAGACAAATACTGGGAAACGTAATTTGAAGACACGAGTCGAAACTACACCAGATGATTGTAACAATTCCATGGCACATGTAACGTTTTACTTTTGGCATTTTCGTAGCGCAAGCGAAAACTAACCTCAAACGTTGCGTCTGTATATTACACGTGCTCAGAGCACACACTTCGCGTTCACGCAGCTGATGTCGAGTGAGATCAATGCTACCAACTTACAGAAAATGCGACGTTGTTGCGATCAAAATACTTTTTTATGAGAGCTATTGTATTTAATTTATTAATAAATGACGTAAATAAATAACGTAATATAATTTCATTAGTATTTTTAAACAGTAGTTACTATGTTTTGTTACTTTTTGAAGATTTTCACACTTTCAGATTTTCGTTTGTGTCAGTTGCAAGTCAGGTACAGTCTTTCTAAAAATCATTAAAAGTGAAAGTTTGCATACGAGAAAATATGCATAAAAATGTCTCTATAGCTCTTAAAAACACAGGCAACCGTTATTTTAATAAAATATTAATATAAATGTTACTTTCCAGTAAAGAATATCTTCTTAAATATGTTAATTAGCTTTATGTTACGTTTCTTAAACTTTTGGCAGAGATCTTACGGGTCATACAACCTTAACGCGGGGACGCCAGGGTGGTGACCTTACAATGTCGACGTGGATTCTCCTTTTGTCCGGGCAGCTCGTAGTTCGGGCGATCCTTCCGCGATCCTCGCCGGCACAACAGTGACGAAACGATGGTCCGCCGGGATCACGCCGGTTTCCCGCGCCTGCGCTGCAGCGTGTCGCTCGACCGGATTGCCGATCCTAGCGCTTCCGGCGCCTAGGCTGCCCGTGCGCCGCTCCTTCCGGGGGCGCCACTCCAACTCTAGAACGCTCTCATCGGCGCCTCAGCTTCTCGCGCGCCTCTTCTTCCGGCGACGCCACTCCAGCTATCTCTGACTCGGCGCGGGCTTTTAAAATCAACCGGCTGTCCGGGCCGCGATGATTAAGCCGGCGTTCGGGGTCAGGCTGGCCGGACCTCGGCCCCGTCCGCCGTCAGCCCCTCGGGGTGGCGGCCACAGGGCTGCGCACTTCCCTGGGCCGCTCCTGGGCACCCTGGCCTGAGTGGCAATTCGCTCGGGTGTGCGCCGGGGTCCTCTCGATTCCTCTCCTGCCGCTGTTGTAACCGAGTGCGGAGTGGCTTCCAGCCAGAGATCCCAGGTTTAGGTCTCTGCTACATAGCCTGTGGAGGGGATAGGCTGTGGAGGGGATAGGATCGCGTCACGTGACGCTGACGCACACAAGCCAAGCGCCCCGTGTACATGTGCGCTCAGCGCTCGGCCAGCCTCGGCCAGCTAGAGAGAGCAAACATGCTATGCTCTTTCTCTTTCTCTCTTGAACCGGCGCCAGCTTTATGCACTTTTGGTAGCCCGTAGGCCCTTGGAAGATTTCCGTTGGTACAATTCAGTTTTCGGTACATCTGATCACTGACGATGCCATTGTCATGCCAAGCTTTGACCAGTTCATTAATTTTGGTAATCTTATTGATTGGATCTTTCGTTAATTTTTTATAAGTAGTTTGGTTATTTAGCATTTCGGTCATTTGATTCGCATAAGAGTTCTTGTCTAAAATGACCGTTATTGGCCTTTATCAGCTTTAGGGCTGGTTGTTCCAGCCTGTTGGTAAACTACCTAATAGTTAAATCATATGTATGTCTTTGTTTATCCTTTACATTGGACAAAGATAGACATGTGATTTAACTATCAGGTAGCTTACCAATAGGTTGGAACAACCGGTCCTTAGTGACAAGGACATCGTCATTATCACGTAGGAATTTTTTACAGATTGTAAATTCCTTTGTGAAATACCTATCGATGTGATTCATATGTTTATTAAGGCTAAGAATATTGTGCAGTGAGTTGGTAATCAAACGACGTGTTTCATCAACTGCCTTATCCGGAATTTTGTATGTGTTGAATTCAAAATTTTTTATAACATCCAGGGACGCACGCACGCAATCTTTCTTCCCACTTGGATTAATAGGCAGAGCGAAATTGTCACCCAAGCTTAAGAAATTTAACACGTTGATCCGATGTAGAAGGGATGACTTCCTACCTCCACATATACATATACAACCTCAAACTGAACATCGCCTTTTGAAGCAATAATGCTATTCGCAAGTTCAACAGCCTCAATAAATGTTACCAAAGAGATATACTTAATCTTGAAATCAAAGACATTAACTGTGATTTGAAAATTCTGCGATCCAATGTCACAAAAAATTGAAGAAAAACTTGCTTCTATTTTACCTAACGACCTAATCATTAATTTTTATAACTCTAATGCTGGGTCTACAATGCGAGTCGCAAAGTCGTGAGTCGCAAGAATTGACCAATCACAGTCGATTATTCTCCTCAAATTCGACTGTGATTGGTCAATTCTTGCGACTCACGACTTTGTGACTCGCATTGTAGACCCAGCATAACACTTACAAAATCAATAGACATGACGATAAAACTAGATTTAGATTAAAAAATAAATTTGATAGAATTATGACTAAACAAAATACTTTTTACAATTCGTTTTTGAGCATTGACCGCAGCAAATGGATAATTAACGTGAGTGGGAAATCTATTCCAAGCAACGTGTTAAATTTCTTAAGCTTGGGTGACAATTTCGCTCTGCCTATTAATCCAAGTGAGAAGAAAGATCGCGTGCGTGCGTCTCTGGATGTTATAAAAAATTTTGAATTCAACACACACAAATTCCGGATAAGGCAGTTGATGAAACACGTCGTTTGATTACCAACTCACTGCACAAATTTCTTAGCTTTAATAAACATATGAATCACATCGATAGGTATTTCACAAAGGAATTTACAATCTGTAAAAAATTCCTACGTGATAATGACGATGTCCTTGTCACTAAAGCTGATAAAGGCCAAATAACGGTCATTTTAGACAAGAACTCTTATGCGAATCAAATGACCGAAATGCTAAATGACCAAACTACTTAAAAAAATAACGAAAGATCCAATCAATAAGATTACAACTAAAATTAATGAACTGGTCAAAGCTTGGCATGACAATGGCATCGTCAGTGATCAGATGTACCAAAAACTGAATTGTACCAACGGAAATCTTCCAAGGGCCTACGGGCTACCAAAAGTGCATAAAGCTGGTTTACCCTTACGTATCATCGTCTCAACGTTAGGTAGCCCTCTTTATAATGTAGCCAGTCTCCTCCAAAAGATTTGGCACTCCTCTATCCCAAAACCTAAGTCACACATCAAGGATAGCTGGGCCTTTGCTGAGTTTATTAATAATAAAAAAATTAATGACGATGAGATACTCATCTCTTTAGATGTCACAGCTTTATTTACAAACATACCGAAAGACTTGGTTTTGAGGGGTATCGAAAAAAGGTGGTTCCACATTTCCAAAAAAACTGATCTCACTTTATATGCAATAGATCTAGTTTTGTCGTCCACGAGTTTTGTATTCAATGTATTCAATATTTTGGCAACTATGTCTAACTAAATAATATTTGTGAGTTATACACACTTGAAAAGGATCGAATTTTGCGATCGAAACGTAGCGTCTTTTGAATAATAAAATTGCCAGTTTGGTCGAACACAACTCCTGTGCTGATTGTTAATTATTTACTGACTCAAGTTCTCGGTTTTGTTTTTAAATTAATACTTTTTATATACACAAGAAATTGTAATTTAATTAATTAATAATTTTAACTTTTAAATTGTAAAATCATTAAGCGATATGATAGTGTATCGCATCTGATCGCATCTAGAAAGAGCCACGCGACAGTCAAGCCGCTAATATACGTATTTCGTCTGCGAGGCTGACGATGCGCCGGTTCAAGAGAGAAAGAGAAAGAACATAGCATGTTTGCTCTCTCTAGCTGGCCGAGGCTGGCCGAGCGCTGAGCGCACATGTACACGGGGCGCTTGGCTTGTGTGCGTCAGCGTCACGTGACGCGATCCTATCCCCTCCACAGCCTATCCCCTCCACAGGCTATGTAGCAGAGACCTAAACCTGGGATCTCTGCTTCCAGCCGGCGCGGCGGTACTCCAATGCGCTTGCGGGGAGGTCCGGGCGACCCGGCTGGCGACCATGTCTCCCCGGCCGCTTCCTTAGTCCTGACAGCTCGCGGCCGTTACAGTCTGACTCCGGTCACCACCGGCGATCCCTTAAAACTTAAATGCAAATTTGACCAACCGATATCACGCAACCGCCCTCCCCTCGCTCCGAGGAGGAAGCATCCCCGAACTCCCCTCGGCCGAGCCCGTCCGGGAAGTGGACGCGAATTTTCACGTCACAGTAGGTAATCGTAAGATTAATATAAAAATAATATAGTTTTGTTTAAAAAATATTTTTTTATTTATATTTAACATTATACAGATCTTTGTTGTACATAAAATTTTTGTTCACATATCATCAAACTTATTTTTATTTTGTAATAAATTATAGACATAATATTTATATCATAATTTAACATGTTTATATTATGTTAAATTAACACAATGAGTGGACCGTTTGGGACATGTAATTTATGTTATATTTAATATTTCCAACTGTGTATCAAAGATATCCATTAGGTATCCACGTGTTATCCACATATCCATGCCTACTATTGTAAGTATAATATATCTACCACATGTCTACCACAGATATTTACTCGTTTGTAACAACGCCGCTAAGCGGCGCATAATGGTAAGACCAACTCGTAAGTAAATTTCTGTTGGAAGCAAATATAACCAGGTATCCGGCGAAGCAAAATCGCGACATCTGCGGGTCTTCGGACCCGGCTCCTTTTTTAAATCTATAAAAATAATATTTTTGAGATGTTAATTCAACGTTTATGTCCTTTATGGGATTCTATTTGTATATAATGGACATATATAAAAATAAAAAATATTGAATAAATATCCACGCAAATATCTAATCAATATTCACTAGTCGTGCAATAGTTATTTATATAAATATCTACTAGATATTTAATAGATGTCCAATGGATATCCCTATGGATATCCATTAGATCTCGTATTGCGGACATTTGGATATCTATATTCATCTAATGGATATCTCGTAGATATCATGGATATACATTGAAGATGTTTAATAGATATGTATTAAATATTATGTTCTGTTAAAAACAGCAAATTTGAGAATTATATCGCCAGTAGATAAAAAAATTCAGCTTAGGTATCGTTTATTCGACCCAACTGGCCAACTTTATTTGAAAAAAAAAAAAAACACTATGTTTTGACCGTGGGTTTCGGTTCTTTTCAAGCGTCACGGATACAAATTATTATTTAGTTAAGCATAATGCCTGCTACGCCACATCTAAAACTAATCATTAAAATTACAACATGTAACAAGTATAATCCAAATTAATATACAATAAGCGCTTACATAATTTATTGTTTGTTGAGAATTACAGTATACAAATTGAAACGGCATATTCAGTCGTTCGATCGTCAAGAGAACTTGTCAGGTCGGAGATGTCACTGCTGATATTATGTTCTTTGTAGGCAACCTTGCCATAACCCTAATGTAACTCTGCTCCGGTGGAAACAGGCAAACTAACCTAACTTTAACTCGACTCTGACTCGACTCTGACCCGATTCTAATCCTCGGTGGATACATACAATCAGTACGATCTTAGCTCGTGCTTTAGATTAATATTCTCTGTGTCTGCAATGTATTCTGTTGTACCCAGCACATAGCCCCATAGATCTTGTGCTTCAAGACACGTGTGCGTCACAAACTTCCACGAAGAGTAGTTTTCTTGACCCATAAGCTTTTCGACTTATCCGATTTCATGGCTTCCAGAATCTTCCATTATATTGTCTCTGACACGTGGCACTCACATTCGGTCACTTTCACTTTAATTTCCGCGACACGCTTCTTACTTTTCTAAACAGCTCTTGCACTAAATGTCACGTTAATTTAATGTTTCTGAGCTCATGCATAACCTGTTATAATATTCGAAATGTTCGAAAGGATACGTTAGTACGCTACAAAATAAAAAAAGACATGTGCACGCGTAAGCTGCCAGAAACAAAGAGAACAGTTTATTCGTGCTTATAGCTTACATAGGGAGCTTTCCAGCAAGCGATACAAGTCGACACAAGTATTGTTTTATCTTTGTTACTCATTACAAAAAAAAAGATAGAACGATGCTTGTGTTGACTTGTGTCACTTGCTGGAAAGCTCCCATAGTATAGTATCTAAGTAAAGCTAAGTTTCCACTGAGCGCGTTACGCGTCGCGTCGTCCATTGCAACCAATCAAAACATCTTATTTTATTACATTATTTGTGACGAAATGTTTAGATTGGTTAACGACAGACGACGCGACGCGTGACGCGCTCAGTGGAAACTCAGCCTAATCCGCCGCCAAAAAAGGTATAGACGCGAGAGTGTGTAACACAACTAAAAATAGATTTTATTTTTAATACTATTGCAATTATTACACAAGCGCAATAGGATATTGATAATATTGCTATAGATGTATAGATTATATGTGTGCATTGAAAAAATGTTTTCATTAATAATATCTTCTTGCAGGAATACCATCAAATTGTTCTCACATTTAAACCAAGTTTAGATTCCAAGTCACCAAATCCATTTCTTCCGGAACATCCACGCACGTTAATACATCGTGGAGTTACAGTACCCTTTCTTTTAGGTTTTACCAGTCAGGAAGGAATATTTTTTGTACGCAGCAAATTTTTTGGACGTATGTATATATTTGTTTTTGGCTTTATTAACCTTATTTAGACTGTCGGAAAAGCTTTGGTGGCTCTGAACAAATCTCGACATTCTGTGCATGTGTTTGTTATTTATATTTAAAAAAAAGATGTAAAATCTTTAAATTGCGCCAATTGCAAAAAAAAACATATATATATATATACAGGGTGTCCAAAAAATCGCCTACTCCACTTCGGGAGGTGATTCAGGACCCAAAAACAAGCAAAAAAGTTCATACAAACATAGATCCGGAAATGAGCCGTTTCCGAGTTATAGCCACTTTTATGTTCAAAAATCGTAATTTAGAATCCGCTTGGCATCCCGCTTTCTTAATTATTTCTTAAATTAAAAATTTTTATTTTTAAATATTTTTAATTTTTTTATTTTTTTTCAATTTTTCAATATTTGTAAATACGATTACATTATTTTTAAAAGAAATCAGTTGTTTACACGGCTATTCAAAATTAGTTGTTTTCACGGCTACTTGAAATCAGTTGTTTTCATGCCTATTCAAAATCAGTAAGTAAATCACTGCTTTTCAATAAGTTTCAAATTATTATTTAACAACACCTTACTTTTAGGTTGTATCTAATCTTTCCGTATTCATCAATGGATCGTTTAAGTTTTAATGAATTAACTGATATTTAAAAATAAAAATTTTTAATTTAAGAAATAATTAAGAAAGAGGGATGTCAAGCGGATTCTAAATTACGATTTTTGAACATAAAAGTGGCTATAACTTGGAAACGGCTCATTTCCGGACCTATGTTTGTATGAACTTTTTTGCTTGTTTTTGGGTCCCGAATCACCTCCCGAAGTGGAGTAGGCGATTTTTCGGACACCCTGTATATATATATGGGGCAAAATTTGTCAATCGGGCCACCGGCCTGACCATAATTGTTTTCATCGCAGAAAAACTACCTTGCGCCTAGAGGTAGCTATGGGTAAGAGCTATCGAAAGCCGTGTGCAACTTTACAGAATTCAATGTGGCGGTACCAAAATGGCGACCAAAACATCTGAAATCCATGAACGGCTTCAATGAAATTATTAGAAAACGAAAAAAATCGTGATTAAAACAGCTCTAAAATGACCTGTGTTAGAGTTAATAGTAGGTTGACCACGAATCAGTAGCTGGGTGATCGAAATTTGGGATGGTAATCCAATATGGTGGTCAGAAAATGCATTTACGCACCGCAAACTACTAACAATTGACCGGATCCACTTGAAAATGGTTGTGCGGGTGGTTCATAGACTGTATATGACAAATCCGATCCCAAAGAACCAAAATCCAAAATGGCGATGATCGAAATCCAGGATGGTGATCCAATATGACGGCCGATTCACTTTGTATTGTAAATCGCTGGAAATTCAGCAGATTCACTCAAAATTCGACTTCTGTGAAACTGGATTCATAAAAATGGATTTGACACCTAGGGAAAAACCCTTTTCACAACACCTCCACGGAAAATTCGACTTTCCATGCCTAGAGAGGGGCGAGAGTGGTCAATTTTACGCCAGGGCGGCCATAGCGGGCGGAAAGTGCTCACTTTCCACCCGCTAAACAAGGATGAAAGTTGCTACTTTCCTCCCTAGGGAGGAAAGTGGTTACTTTTCGCTCGCTATGACCGCCCTGGCGTGAAATTGACCACTTTTGCCTCTCTCTACAAGCATGGAAAGTCGAATTTTCCGTGGAGGTGTTGTAAAAAGGGTTTTTCCCTAGGTGTCAAATCCATTTTTATAAATCCAGTTTTATAGAAGTCGAATTTTGAGTGAATCTGCTGAATTTTCAGTGATTACAATACAGAGTGGATCGGCCGTCATATTGGATCACCATCCTGGATTTCGATCATCGCCATTTTGGATTTTGGTTCTTTGGGATCGGATTTGTCATATACAGTCCATGAACCACCCGCACAACCATTTTCAAGTGGATCCGGTCAATTGTCAGTAGTTTGCGGTGCATAAATGCAGTTTCTGACCACCATATTGGATTACCATCCCAAATTTCGATCACCCAGCTACTGATTCGTGGTCAACCTACTATTAACTCTAACACAGGTCATTTTAGAGCTGTTTTAATCACAATTTTTTTCGTTTTCTAATAATTTCATTGAAGCCGTTCATGGATTTCAGATGTTTTGGTCGCCATTTTGGTACCGCCACATTGAATTCTGCAAAGTTGCACACGGCTTTCGATAGCTCTTACCCATAGCTACCTCTAAGCGCAAGGTAGTTTTTCTACGATGAAAACAATTATGGGCAGGCCGGTGGCCCGGTTGACAAATTTTGCCCCATATATATATATATATTGCTTTAACAAATAACACAAGCCCACAAAAAAAGTAGGTTGTGCTGGGAATCTGACTATGCTATTCTTAAGCCGGGTACAGACTTGAGCACGAACGCGCATGAGGCAAGCCGATGCCGCACCGAATGCCTCGGACTGAAAAATTGAAATCTCCGCACGAGAACGCATGAGGCAAGTCGAGGCAACTATTCGACGTTGCTCCAGTCGTTCAGAGTCAGCGGCACGAACATGGAAATGTTGCAGTGGCTTGTGTCAGTTTTATTATTTTATATGTATAATTTATTTTAAAAAAGAGAAAAACGAGATGGCAAAGGCGCTGGTGATCAACACAGTTTTATTTAAAGAGAAGCCGATTAAGCAATGTGAACAACATCTGTTTACTAAATGATTTGTTAGCTGACAAAGAAAGTGGTCAATTCAGAAACTTCGTTAGAATGTCAGAAGATAATTTTATTTTTTTGTTGAATGCCATCAAAGGCAAAATATCGAAAATACTGTAGATAATTTATTAACTGGTCTTCACTTCGTGTCGTGCGCGGCTGTCCTCCGTACGCGTGCTTGAACACGTCCAAACTGAGCACGAATTGTCTTTGACGGACCGACAGCGTTCGGCTCGGTCCGAGGCCGTGCGGCGAATAATCCGAGGCAATCTGCCGCGCCTCGGATCAACGTCCACACTTGTATGCTCATGCGGCCTCGGCTTAAAGCCGGGTACAGACTTGAGACTTCAATTTTGCAGGCCGAGGCATTCGGTGCGGCCTCGGCTTGCCTCATGCGCGTTCGTGCTCAAGTCTGTACCCGGCTTTACGTATTTTGAGCCGCTGAAAACGAATATGAAGTCAGAATTGCTCCATCACCCTCCAGTTTTTTAAATTAATATTCCAGACTTTAATTAATATTTTTTAAAATTAACTCTTGGAGTCACGAATTATTCTTCTTTACCAATTTTAATGAAACTTTGCATCTGGGGGTTTTTTGGAGCGCTGATTACGAATCCGTATTCGGATTTTTAAAATTTAAAATAGTGGGTCTAATATGGCGGACATAATATTGCATTTTACGTCCGCTATATTGGACCCACCATTTTGAATTTTAGAAATCCGAATACGGATTTGTAATCAGCGACCCAAAACACTCCTGGATGCAAAGTTTCACAAAAAAATTTAAATTTTTTATTTTACGTCCACCATATTAGATCCGCCATTTTGAATTTTAAAAATCTGAATACGGATTCGTAATCAGCGATCCAAAAAATTCCTAGATGCAAAGTTTCACGGAAATTATTTAAATTTTTGATTTTACGTCCGTCATATTGGATCCGCCATTTTAAATTTTAAAAATTCGAGAACGGATTCGTAATCAGCGACCCAAAAAACCCCTGAATGCAAAGTTTTACGAAAATTATTTAAATTTTTGATTTTAAGTTGCCCGTTCTCAGCTTTTAATTGCTCGGACAGCAAACGGTTCTAAGAGGTTGTGAGCTACATCGGTAGAAAGAAAATACCACAGTTTGGAACGATTCTGACATAAGCCAAAAAACGGCTTTATTGACACCCCTCCTTTTTAGCTGCGTCTTTTTTTTTAATTTTCACAATTTTGCTTTTAGTACAATTTTCAAAAAAAGTTGGAGGCAGAAGATGAGCTCCGATCAAGTTGAAATTTTACAGATATTAGTTTTAGATATATTCGCCGCTTTTCCGCCTAGTTACGTTATAAAAATCAAAAATTTTGTTTTTTATATACAAGTTCACTCCACCCTAGAGTGTATATGTATATAAATTTGGGATTCCCCCGTAGCCCTCGGCGGGGGAACAGGTGGAGTGCAGAAAGGAAGGAAAGGAGCGTCGGAAAAAGGTGTTATAATAGAGAGGGAAGGTGGAGGAAAAAAGGTCGGCGTGAAGGAAGCCGAAAGGAGGTGGAGTAAATGGAGGGAGGCGAGGTGGAAAATAAAGCGGGACGGCAGAAATCTGTTGGAGATGAGGAGGCCTGAGAGAGAGGTTATGTTGACGGTAAGGTTGGGCGATGGAGGAGATGGCACAAGAGGCGAGAGCGGCAGAAAAGACTAAGGCGGATGCGCAACACGCGTTTTCGCAACGTGTGTCGACGGATAAGCGGCAAGATCGAGAGATCGAAGGAAGGGATCGATAGAGCGAGGTGAACATGTAAGAAATGCACGTGATGGCAGTAGAGCGGGTGAGCTGTGAGACGAAGCGAGCGGTAGTAGAAAGTAAGCGGTGATTATTGATAGAATTGTTTGCGGAAGGATCAAAGGTAAAAGTAGAGGTGAAAGAGATAAGCGTGATAGGTCAGAGGGAGAGAAGGGGGCAGGAGAGAAAGCACAGTAAGGAAAAGAAGAGTAATTAAATGCGTGTGTTACAGATAACCAAAGAAAGATGGAATGCAGAGGGAAGATAATAATAGAGAAGGAGGCGGTGGAAAAGATAGTGGAAGAGAAAGTATGGAAGATGATAAAGGAAGTTAAAGAAGAATGTAAAAGAAGAGAGGAGGAGATGAAGGAGGAGGTAGAGAGATTGAAAAAAAAGGTGGATAGGATGGAACAGAGCGGGGGCAAAAGAAAGAGGAATGATAGTGAAGAGAGTAAAGGTAGGACTGGTAAGAGGAAATGGTGGGCGGAGGAGTCTGAAAGGAGCGACAACGAGAAGAGAAGGAAGAAAGTGATAATAAGGATTGAGAAGGAGAGATGGGAAGGAGAGGAATCAAATTCGGAGAAGGTGAAGGAATCGTTTGCGGATGGATTAAAGGTGAAAGTGGAGGTAAAAGAGGTAAGTGTGATAGGACAGAGAGGGGACTGGATGACGATATTAGTAAAGATGGGAAGTGAGGAGATTAAGTGGAAGGTTTTGGAGGCAAGGAAAAAGGAAGGGAGTAGATTAATGGTGAAAATGGACGAGGATAAATCGGTGGAGACGAGGGTAAGAGAAAGAGAGGAGAAAGAAAGGAGAAAAGAAAGGAGAAAGGAGGAAAGCAGGAGTTGGAAGAGAACTGAGGAGGACGAGATTACGAAAAGAATGGAGGAGAGTGTGTTGATGGAGTCGGGCGAGGAGGAAGATGATAGGAAGAAAAAGTAAGGACAGTGAAAGATGGAAGGAGGGCGCCGAACGCAGGGTGGGGGAGAGCCGGACAAAAGCGAAGAGGCCCGCCAGGAAGGAGAGAGTCAGAGAGATGCGGATCTGAAGGAAACGGAGGGAGAGTGACAGAGGGGTGCCGGATGAAAGGGGAGGGGAAAGGAAATATGATGTTAGGTCGCATATGGCCAGGTTGGGTTACGGGTATATGTGTAAGGGTTTGGGTACGTCCCTGTAAAACGTCATGTAAAATGTATGTGATTAATGATTGAATGTATAATTGTAGAGGTTTTAGGAACGTTTTTCCAGAAAAAAAAACGCCTTTCTAACCCCGGAAGGGGAGAGAAATGAAGATGATTGATTGATATATATATAAATTTATATATATATAAATTTAATTTGTTGTTATTGCTAATTTGTAAATAATTAAAAAATAAAAAATGGAAATTTTTTGCCGATACTTGCTTATCATTACAAAATGCATGATATCAGTACAAAATTACTTTTTTCAAAAAAAGGTAAAAAAAGGCACCAAGTGCACGCGCAATGTATGTTGTAAATCCAAAAATCTTAAATGGTAGTAGCTTTATTTCTCTCTAACAAAATAATTTATAAAATTGCGTTACCTAACTCAACCCAAGTGATATGTATTTCAAAAAGAATGTAAAATCTTTAAATTGCGCCAATTGCAAAGAGAATATATATATATATATATATATATATATATATATATATATATATGTGACATTCACGTCAAGTGGCCCCTCCCTCTGTCCAAAAATTGAAGCGACTTACAATATTGCGTTTGGGCTTAAAATGTTCGTATAAGCGAGGGCTTTTAAAATTTGAGTGGCCTTTTTAAAAAACTCCATAACCCCATGACTCCATAAGCAAAATCACCCAAAAACCTGATGAAGTGATCTTACAATATGATTTATACGACTTGTCTCATCTCAATAATCGCTTTAATTAAATTGTTTGGCCCTAAAACCCTTATAAACTATTAACCTCATGACCCCTTGATCTTATAACCCTCAAAACCCCATAACCCCATAACCATATAGCCTCATAAGCTTATATGAACATTTTAAGCCCAAACGCAATATTGTAAGTCGCTTCAATTTTTGGACAGAGGGAGGGACCATTGGAATGTCATATATATATATATATATATATATATATATGTATATATATATATTGTTTTGAAAAATAATTGTTGCGCAACTACTTTTAAAAAATAAAACTTAAGTGGTACGTATCTTTGTATTCCCATTCAAGGGTCTTCTCATTCCAAGCTTTAATTCTTTTTAACAAAATTATAATATTACAAAAAATCATTTTAATCACAAAGAATTAAAGAGATAACAGTACAAAATAAAAATATTTAATTAAAATAAAATAAATAAATTTTTCTTGTAAAAAACTTGGCGCTGCTTTTTTACTCCTGCATACTTCCCTAAATTGTTTATTGTTTTTTTATTTAATAAAAAATGTGCTTTATTAAATTCAATCAAAATTTTAGTATTTTATTAAATTTCAAGTCTAGCAGCGCCAAGTTTTTTTACAAGACAAAATTTATTTTATTTTAATTAAATATTTTTATTTTGTACTGTTATCTCTTTAATTCTTTGTGATTAAAATGATTTTTTGTAATATTATAATTTTGTTAAAAAGAATTAAAGCTTAGGTTGGAATGAGAAGACTCTTGAATGGGAATACAAAAATACGTACCACTTGAGTTTTATTTTTTAAAAGTGGTTGCGCAACAATTACACAGGCCCACAAAAAAAGTAAGTTGTGCTGGAAATCTGATTATGCTATTCCTACGTATTTTGAGCCGCTGAAAACGAATATGAAGTCAGAATTGCTCCATCATCCTCCAGTTTTTTTAAACTTTAATTAATATTTTTTTAAATTAACCCTTGGGGTCACAAATTATTCTTCTTTATCAATTTTAATGAAACTTTGCATCTGTGGGTTTTTTAGGGCGCTGATTACGAATTTGTTCTCAAATTTTTAAAATTCAAAATGGCGGATTTAATATGGCAGACACAAAAATCAATGGAGTTTTTCACATGGTGGAGGTGCCGGTCTCATTTCAGTATGTCATTGTTGGGAGGGAGGGAGGGAAGGATGGAGGATCAATCAATCAATCAAGATCTCTAGCTCTCTCTAGCGACATCGATCTCACAACACTAACAGATCTCGATCGAGATAGCGAGCTATAGAGCTCGCTAGAGATCGATATCGAGAGATCTAGCTAGCTAGATCGATCTCTGATCGCTCTATCGTCGCTCTAGCTCGATCTACTGCGTTCCATCTCTCCTTCTATCTTCCTCACTTTCCTTTCCTCTGCCCCCTTTCTGCCTCCCTCTTCTTCCCTCTGCCACCCTCTGCCTCCCTTCCTTCTTCTTCCCTTTCCCTATTTCTCTTTTCCTCTCTCCCTCTCCTCCCTCTCTTCTTCCTTCTCTCTCTCCCTCCCTCCCTCCCCCTCTCTCCTTCCCACCCTCCCAACAATGATATGCTGAAATGAGACCGGCACTACCACCATGTGAAAAACTCCATTGATTTTTGAGATTTCAAGTTGCCTGTTCTCAGCCTCTAATTGCTCGGACAGCAAACGGTTCTAGGAGATTGTGAGCTACATCGGTAGGAAGAAAATACCACAGTTTGAAGCGATTCTAACGTTAGAACCAAAAAACGGATATTTTCCTACATGAGCAGAAGATGAGCTCCGATCAAGTTGAAATTTTACAGATATTAGTTTCAGACATGTTCGCATCTTTTCCGCCTAGTTACGTTATAAAATTTAAAAAAATTTTTTTTCTAACGCAAGCGTGAAATGAGCCGCTTTTCACGCTTGTTTTGAGTGAGCAAAACGATCCATTTCGCAATGATGACGTAAGCGTTGAAACATGGAGCCATTTCTCAACTAGTGGAGAAATGAAATTGTAAAACAAGCGCGAAAAGCGGCCTGTTTCTGAAATATTTTAAATTTTGTCATATTTTTAATATAAAATATGAAATATCTCGTAAAATATTAAATTCACTTTTTGATGACTTTACGTTGATACTTTTATACGTAGAATAATAAAAGAAACTAATTTTTGTAAAAAAAAAAACAGAAACAATTATTTTAAAAAATTTGATTGCATTTTGTAGATGCATTCAATTTTGCAGAATTGCAAATGTAAAAATTAATATTATTCGAATTCTTTTATTATTCTACGTATGAAAGTATGAAACTGAAAGTCATCGAAACATGAATACTTTACGAGATATTTCATATTTTATATTAAAAATATTATTTTAAAATACGACAAAATTTAAAATACCTCAGAAAATTCTAATAACAAAAGAGAGTTTTATTATAATGTTTTGAAGACGTCTCAAAATCTACAACTTTTATCTAAAAAAAATCAAGTTCTATTTAAGAAATTAGTTATCTTTAAAATTCTTGAAAACGATATCTACGATATAACTCACGTAAGAATCATGTTTCCCCCTTCAAACTAACTTTCGTCTAAAGCATTTTTTTCTAGAATCACAAATAAAAAAGTTTTTGGGGGTGATTGATTAAAATAGGAAATTGTATACGTATTACACGTGCATATAAATACGATAGATTTTTTAGAACAAGTAGAAACTTGTACATTGCTTCCTCATAGTTTTTAAGTGTGCAAGTAGAAACTTGTTTAAGTGAGCAAGTAGAAACTTGCACATTGCTTCCTTATAGTTTTTAAGTGTGCAAGTAGAAACCTGCACATTGGTTCCTCTATGAGGAAGCCTGTTTCTTTATGCATAATTATTAGTAGATATTTATTAATTTGGCTTCCTCATAGAGGAACCAGTGTGCAGATTTCTACTTGCACACTTAAAAAATATAAGGAAGCAATGTGCAAGTTTTTACTTGCTCACTTAAACAAGTTTCTATTTGCACACTTAAAAACTATGAGAAAGCAATGTACAAGTTTCCATTTGGACACTTAAAAACTATGAGGAAGCAATATACAAGCTTCTACTTGCACACTTTTTTTATGGATAGAGTATCATTAAAGATAGATTGGTGTTGAATTTGGCAATAATCGGTGAAGGGGTTACCAATTTTTGTCTAAAAAGTGTACAAGTCATACATGTAATCTTATATATAAGGTATCATTAAAGAGAGGTTGTTTTAAATTTGGCGAAGATTAGTAAAAAGGTTACCGATTTCTGTCTAAAAAATGTATAGGGTAGACCGAGGCAAATCGGATTACTAATTAGCACGATAAAATAGCTCGTTTAAAATAAAACACTAACGAAAATTGTCTTAAAACTTATATTAATCCGATTCGCCTCAATCTAACCTAAGTTATTTGATGGATGGAGTATTATTAAAGGAAAATTGTTATTTAATTTGGCGTAGATCAGTAAAGGGATTACCGATTTCTGCTTAAAAAGTGTATGAGATGTACATGTAACATGATCGGTATATCTAATAATCGGTAAAAGAGTTCTTTCTTTATAAAATTTTGAATTTTTTGAGGATCGGTGAAAGGATTACCGATTTCTGCTTAAAATGTGTATAAGATGTACATGTAATTTTATGTAGAGTATCATTAAAATAAAGTTGTTTTGAATTTTGCGAGGGTCGGTGAAAGGATTATCGATTTTTGCTTATAAAATGTGTAAGTTATTTGATGGATAAACTATCATTTTTAAGAAAGGTATTGAATTTGGCGATAATCGGTAAAAAAGTTCTTTCTTTATATTGAATTTTTCAAAAGTTTAAATGCCTTTAACTCAAGAACTGATCAATCAAATCTTAAAGAATTATATATAAAATAAGGGTAAAAAAGACTAAAAAATATAATAAAATTAAAAATAGTCCAATATTTCAAAATTCACAAAAGTTATAGCAACCACGGACATTTCTAAAAAAAATCAAAAATTTTTTTAAAAAGAACCCCTTTACCGATCATCGCCAAATTCAATATCAACCTTCCTTAAATGATACTCTATCAATAAAAAAAATTCAGCCCGATATCTCAATATTTTCGAAAGTTAGAGCAACCACGGACATTTCTAAAAAAATTCAAAATTTTTTTATAAAAGAACCCCTTTACCGATCATCGCCTTTAATACCAACCTTCCTTGAATAATACTCTATCGATTAAAAAATATATTGGCAATTTTTTTCTAATTCTGTTATACTTTTCAGTCTTTTCTACCTTTATTTCATATTCTATTCTTTAATATTTTATTTTGTTAATTTGCTCTTGAGTTATAGCCTTTTAAAATTTCGGGGAATTCGTACATAAGAAGCAATATGCAAATTTCTAATTTTCACACTTTTTTATTATATTAAAAATTTTTTCTAATTCTATTGTAGTCTTAGATCTTTTATACTCCTATTTCATATATAATCCTTTAAAATTTGATTAATTAGTTCTTTTTAAGCAAAAATCGGTAACGCTTTTATCGATCCTCGCAAAATTTAAAACAACTTTATTTTAATGATACTCTATATAAAATTACATGTACATCTTATATATTTTTTAAAAAAAAATTGGTAATCCTTTCAAAATTTTCCGATCCTCGCCAAACTCAGAACAACCTTCTTTTAATGAAACTCTATATATAAGATTAAATGTATAACTTGTCCACTTTTTAGGCAAAAATCGGTAACTCCTTCACCGATCCTCAAAAAATTCAAAATTTTATAAAGAAAGAATCCTTTTACCGATTATCCCCAAATTCAAAATACCAATTTTTTTTTAATAATACTCTATATAAAATTACATATACAACTTATACATGTAACTTTTTGAACAAACATCGGTAACTTTTTCATTGATCTTCGCCAAATCTTAAAGAATTTTATATGAAATAAGAGTAAAAAAAACTGAAAAATATAATAAAATCAGAAAAATAACGCAATATTTCAAAATTTAAAAAAGTTAGAGCAACCACGGACATTCCTAAAAAGTTTTAAATTAAAAAAAAAAACCCTTTACCGGTCATCGCCAAATTCAGTACCAACCTTTCTTAAATAATACTCTATAGATTAAAAAAAAAATTAAACCCGATATCTCAATATTTGCGGAAGTTAGAGCAACCACGAGCATTTCTAAAAAAATTCAAAATTTTTAAAAAAAAGAATTTTACCGATTATCGCCAAATTCAATATCAACCTTCCTTGAATGATACTCTATCGATAAAAAAAAACAGCCCGATATCTCAATATTTGCGGAAGTTAGACCAACCACGGACATTAAATCCGCACATACACACACAAACACACACACACACACATACGGACATTTTTTGTAATGCAATTTTTCGACGTTTTAAAACACTCTGAACATATTAGCATCAAAAACTAAAAAAATAATCTTTTTTTTGTTTCTTCTACCCCTATTTCATATATAATTCATTTAAATTTGGTTGATTAGACTCAACTTTATACCCAATCAAAGGTTCATATACGAAGTTTACGAAAACAAAGCTTCCTCTATGAGGAAGCAAAAATAGCGCCTGTCAAACGTGCATAGATACAGATCACTTTTTCGTCCTCTTTAATTTTAGCAACTTATACAAGACAGCATATACGTATGTACGTGTGCAATTTTGAATACACCTTCCTTCTTAGAGTCTGTTCACACGAGGCGGTTTTGACGCGCGGTTGCGCTGCCGCGCGTGACCGCGCGTTATCGCGAGGCGAGGTACGACAACACGCGCATACGTGCGTACGCAAAACGGCGTACGCGTGACGACGAGCGTCTACGATACGCTTTGCGGCATTTTAGACCCATAGGACACTCGCCGTTTCGCGTACGCGCGTATGCGCGCGTTGTCGCACCTTGCCTCGCGACAGCACGCGGCTTGTGCAAACGTTAACGCGCGGCTGCAATCGCGCGGCAGAAACGCCTCATGTGAACTGGCTTCTTGATCTCCTCGGTATCAGCTCCCTGCCGTCAATATATATTTCACTATCTATCACGCGGCGACGGTCACGATCGTCACTATTTCTAGATTATAACTGACTGACATCGCGCTGAACGCACTGACTGCACTGAGTGCAGTACGCACACGTACATATATCGATACTAGATTTTTCGCCCGCGCTTCGCGCGGGCTCAAAATCTATTTTCCTCTCCCCAAACTCACTCATTACGTAGGAGCACCAATAGAACCCCATAAAACCCAATTTTTAATCCCATAGTAGCCATCTCCATAAAATTAGTAATTTTTTGGTACCAATTTCATCAAAATCATCAACAAAAAATTAGAAAAATTTTGGCACCGGTTTCAAGAAAATTGATCCATTAATAAAAAATTAAACTTATCCTCCAAAAATTTAAAAAATTTTAGCATTGGTTTCAAAAAAATCGGTCACGTAATACTTATTATTTCTCAAAATTTTAATAATTTCCAAACCGGTTTCTAAAACGTGGTAACAAAAAATTATCCATAAAAATTATCCATTTAAAAAATTATCCATAAAAAAATTCAGCTTGATATCTCAAAGTTTGCGGAAATTGGTGCAATCACGTATATTTTTTTTTTACAGAACGTGTAAACCACTTTACTATTAGCACGTTTTCTAATTCTATTACATTCTTTAGTTTTTTCTACCCCTATCTATATATATAAGTACCTGACGTCTGTATGTCTGTCTGTCTGACGCAAACTACTTGTTATTTTTCGAGAACGTGGAAAAATTTCGTGGTTTCCAAAAACCGGTCTTACGCGCTCGCGACAGTCACGAATTGAAGTAACTGGTTAATTCCCAAAAAATTTAAAAAATTTTTTATATCGGCTTCCAAAAAGATCGGTAACAAAAAATTATACACTTTATAGCACTCCCCGGAAAATTCTACCCCTGTTTCATATATAACTCTTTTAAATTTGGTCAATTATTTCCCGAAAAATTGGAAAAAACCGGTTTCTAGAAAATCGGTAACAAATTCTACATACAACATATTTCATTTAAAACTAATTGACCTATGAACGATTTAATTCCCAAAAATTATAAAAAAAAAGATTTATTTTTTTTGCCTTTGCAGCTTCTTCCATTTCATAATTTAGTGCTGCTCTTAGCAATAGATCATCCTGACCGTCTTCTAATGTACATTTTTTTTTAAAATCACGCAGATTTTTTTAAACAAAAATCGGAAACGTTTCAAATAAATCAGTACATTAATGAAAAATTAAACTCGCGGTTTCAAAAAAATCAGCATATACACGTCTTTGAGATTCGGTCAATTAATTCCCGAAAAGTTGGTAAAATTTTGTAACCTGTTTCCAAAAAGATCGGTAACGAAAACGTGTACACTTTATGGCACTCTCTGGGACATATTCTACCCTTACTTCATATACACGTCTTTGAGATTTGGTCAATTAATTCTCGTAAAATTTAAAAAAATTTTGGAACCGGTTTCTAAAAAGATCGGTAACGAAAAATTAACCACATTATTGCATTCCCGGAAAATTCTACCCCTATTTCATATACTTTTGGTAAAAATTTGGTCCACTAACAAATGAGTCCGGTTTCCAAAAAGATTGGTAACGAAAACGTGTACACTTTATGGCACTCTCTGGGACATTCTACCCTTACTTCATATACACGTTTTTAAGATTTGGTCAATTAATTCTCGTAAAATTTGAAAAAATTTCGGAACCAATTTCCAAAAAGATCGGTAACAAAAAAAAAGCCGCGTCATTTTTATCCCCGGAAAATTCTACCCCTATTTCATATACTTTTGGTAAAAATTTGGTCCACTAACGAATGAGTAGTTCGCGTACAGACAAACAGACAGACAGACAGACGTTCCAAAGATCGGCTTCCAAAAAGATCGGTAACGAAAAATTATACACTTTATAGCATTCCCCGGAAAATTCTACCCCTGTTTCATATATAATTCTTTTAAATTTAGTCAATTATTTCCCGAAAAATTAGAAGAATTAGAAAAATCGGTTTCCAGAAAATCGGTAGCAAAAAAATGGCCACGACATTTTCATCCCCGGGAAATTCTACCCCTGTTTCATATACTTTTGGTAAAAATTCGGTCCACTAACGAATGAGTAGTTCGCGTACATACAGACAGACAGACAGACAGACAGACAGACAGACGGACGGTACTTATATATATAGATATCGACTCGAATGGATTTACTCGCTGGGTTGATAATATACCTGCTAGGTCAATAAAAATGTCGCTGCACACGCGGAGAAGAAGTAATAAAAAAGTACATATATCGATCGATCTGATTTACCTGCTAGGTCGATAATAACGCGCGCACGGTTTATCATTAAAAGCGATATTAGCGCCGCATAGTGTCAAAAAAGTGAAAGTGACACGGCGACGACGATAACGACGTATCTTAATAAAAAATATTTACATTTTGGACTTTGCATCGTAATATCTCCGTTCGTAGGGCACGTAGAGAAAAAATAAAAACACTTATTATATAAATCGACCCCAAGCTATCAATTGAGCCTACTCAGAACTCGATCCGTTTAGTCATTATCAAGATTTCAGAATCTCGGGTACTTACAACTCGTCGCGTCGCATAAAAGAGTCACGGTGCGTCTCGCTTCGCGTGTACTTGGCGCGAAACACTACCGTGTCTCTTGATAAATAATTTTTTGAGAAAAGAAAAACACTAATAAAAAAAAATTAATAAAAAAAATACCGGCAGTCTAAAAGTTAAATACAGACACAGGAAGATATAGACCGAGCGTAAGTACTACTGTGGCAAAGAGGGGTACAATAACGCGGGATGGGAGTAAAGTGTAAGCTCGACAAACTTCGGTTGGACTCGAAAATATTCGGACGCTCGACAGCACACGGATGTGCCTTCGCTTTGGTGTGCGTTGGCAGCATGTGGAGGAAATACGCTGCCGAGCGCATACCAGCGCATCCCCTCCAGCTCCACATAGTTGAGCGCCTGATTTATCGAGAAAGACGTTCCCCCATCGCCATCATGCTTTGGCCAAAACGCCAAACATATCCGAACTGTACGGAAATAGCCGATGTGGGGGTATGGTAAGGATAGGTGCGCTCAGGTTTTCACCAGGGCCTACAAACTCCCATGTACTTCGCATGTCCAGCGTTAGTAATGCCCTCTGACATGGGACACCCTACGTTAGGAACTAAAAATCAATATGGCGTGTTCGTATGCGTGTGCGTGTGCGTGTGCGTGTGTGTGTGTGTGTGTACTTAAGACGATCTTAAATATAAGATTTGATTATGAATACCACCCTATAACTGTTCTCTTTTGGGTAGTTTTACTTGTTTACCTGTGGCGCTAAATCATTATTTCTTATTATCATATCAATGAATTGTTGACGTATCATTGCACTATTATCTGCTCTGCCTTTATAATCTGTAGTGCGCATTGTAATAGTATTTGATCGGCTTTCCTGCTTATATTTTTTACATAGTCTCTTCAGATGCCTTTTACCTCTCTTCAATTTAACCGTAGTAATATATAGTTGTCTACCTCTTGGGGACAAGGCAATTTTGCATGTACAATCTTGAAGATCGGGTCTTGCATGCTTTTGTTTAGTTACTTGCACCAGTTGATCCACTGTATGTTTTAAGGCCGTTATTTTTTGCGCTGATGCTTTATTATTTTCTTAGTTTTGTAAAATGTTTTTTATCTATTTCTGTTGCAGCATTAATGTGTCACTATGGTCGGTTAAAATTTCTTCAGTCCTCTGCTGTTGTGTTTTCAATTCATGTAACTTGACTTCTATTGGATCTTCCTCTTCTGCGTTCCCTATCATATCTACATTTGTCTCATGTCTACATCTCTATATTCTTTGTCATGTCCATATTTGCCTCTTGTAACATCTCTAACTCAGTTTCCGTAACATTCCTTTCAACTGCCATATTGATGACAGGGACAGCATTACTTAATAAGACACGTAATTTTAGAGAGCAATTGTAGTCACTGTTGCGAAAGTGCTTGTAGCATACTCTCAACTTTAGTTCATCAGAGCCTTCCACTGGTTTCATGTTTAAAGCTTTGTACCATTCTAGACGACGTTCGAAATTTCGTGGAAACTAATGCGACGGTGCTTTCTTTCCAGATGCATATCCAGGCACGCAATATTTTCGCACCATTTTAATATACTGCAAACTGCTGCAAATATATACGAATATATTAAGTTAGGAATAAGTAATTTGTATGGATTATACATACTATGTTTACGCTCGCGTAAACATAATAACAGACTATTTGGATAATAAGAGAGGTTAGGTTATACTATGGTTATCCTAGCTTAAAGTTCTTTTTTCTTCCTTCTTCTTCTTTACAGCTCTGAAAAATTTATCACTTTCGGTAAATATGCAGAATTGTGGCTTCCTCACCGATTTCGTTGAGCTTAGGCTTAATCGATGCGTTTTTGCGTGAAACGAAAGAATCTGGCAGAAAAAAGTGTCGCTCTGCCCCGCGAAGCGAAATATTAACAGTTAAAGTTGACGACTATCAGGTTATGAGACCTGTCATACCGATAAGATGTAGCGACTACAAACATGCCCCGCGGCCACATGCGCATGCTCCGTGGCCGCACGCGCATGCTCCGTAGCGACATATGTAGTGTCAACGCATCTTACTTAAATAAATATCTTGTTTGAATTAATATATTTAAAGGCTCAATATATGAAATATTAAACTCAATTAGGCAATAAGAGCCAAGCGTAGATTATTTTCGCTAAAATTTTAATAAAATGTCAATCACTATTAGAATGTCAATTACAATACGTACGTTTCAATCCTTTTTTGGGGTCATCCTCAGCGCGTTGCCTACACATTACATAAAGCTAAATCTAAATCTACATACGGCCTTCTTTTCCCGTAAACTATTGGCGAATCGGTTAATATCCTAACGGTCGTTTAGGCAAGTGCGCACTCCGAAGCCTCCCCAGGTGTCTTCGTGTGTAATTTCCTGGTTTGAGAGCCAAGAAATTTGCTTGCATCTCGTCATGGTACGATTGTGAGACACAGATAGTGCAGTTATTAAATAGTTCGCAATTACGATTGTCCGTGTAAGTGGTGGACTAACGATATCATTGTTCTTACAAAAGCAATGGAGCGGACCGTGTCTCGTCGACATTTAAACGACCACTGAGTGCGCACTTGCCTAAACGACCGTTAGGATTAACCGATTCGCCAATAGTTTACGGGAAAAGAAGGCCGTATGTAGATTTAGATTTAGCTTTATGTAATGTGTAGGCAACGCGCTAAGGATGACCCCAAAAAAGGGTTGAAACGTACGTATTGTAATTGACATTCTAATAGTGATTGACATTTTATTAAAATTTTAGCGAAAATAATCTACGCTTGGCTCTTATTGCCTAATTGAGTTTAATATTAAATATCTTGTCATTTACAACCTGCACATCTTGATCTTACAATGGCATACTCAGTCCAGCAATTAAACAATAATCTGTGGCTTGCGATTCAGGACATCATTGGCAATGCAAATACGTGGCCGAAATTTATACGGCAAATGTTCTGGGATAAAAATTTTACGGATCATAATCAAATAATTATTGTCAATTTTGCATATATATATAAATGGGGTATCGGAAAAATTTTTGCATGATGTATTAGCTTTCACGCTAAAAAATGCATACACAGCTGAGAGGAAGCGCAATATTGAGTATAGATATCGATATTTAAATCATGAGGTAATTCTTTCAATATTAATTGATAACTATAGCAAACAAGTATATTGTTTTTTATTCTTTGTAGCAATTGAGACAAATGCGACGCAGCCGTGTGTACAGTTACAGCCTTTTCGATAGAAAAATGTTAAATCTTAATATGAATCCAATAATAAATAATTAAAATTGAATGTATTATTTTGAAGTTGTGATTTTCATTAAAGCAGATATTTTGTATTTAATTATTTAAAGCGCGTCAGTAACCTATGTAGGTTAATGACGCGCTTTAAAAGTATTTAAGTGTTTAAAGCGCGTCAACTAACCTATGTAGGTTAGTGACGCGCTTTAAAAGTATTTAAGTGTTTAAAGCGCGTCACTAATCTATACGCCAAAAGAATATCATTTCGAATTATGTTACACTTCTGACTTACTAACCAAACAGTTGTCACGTGACCTCTTGCATGCGCGTGCGGCCACAGAGCATGCGCATATGGCCACAGGGCATGTTCGTAGTCGCTACATTTCGTCGGTATGACAGGTCTCATAATCTGATAGTCGTCAACTTTCTCGCTTTGCGGGGCAGAGTGACACTTTTTTCTCCCAGATTCTTTAGTTTCACGCAAAAACGCATCGATTAAGCCTAAGTTCAACGAAATCGGTGAGGAAGCCACAATTCTGCATATTTACCTCACTTTCTGATTATTATAATGCCTTGAGCATTTCTCAGATATATTTGCAAATTAATGTAAAAATTGATTAAAATTATTACTCACCAACTTCTCCTGTGCCACCGTGCCACCCTGTGCTCTTCTATGCTTTTCTATTGCGTGACGTTAACGACATGGCGGTAGGTAATACCGACATAGTTCCCATTTTCCGGGCGTTCCATCGCAGACAACGTCACTAACGCTGGTCATTATTCTTCCATAAGAGTTTGTAGGCTCTGGTTCCCACAATAAATATACCTTTTTGAAGGTGAAATCTCGCTCTATATTCTCTATCTACGTATAGGTTTATATACAGGTACTAATTGATCTCTTTGGTATATGTAAGAGTAGATGGATGTGCGGGATTGTATAGGAGATTTCTTGTGTAGTGTATTATTGAGTGTTGTGTTAGTCGTCTCTGAACCGTTTCTTTATTAGGGACCTCTTCTTCGCGCTCAGATCCTTCCGCAGGAACAGATCTCGCCCAGGAGTCCTCGGCTTCCCCTTTGGTGTGGCAGGTTGAGGACTCAAACGGATTCAAGGAGGCCGAGCTCAAAGAGGCGTCCAGAAGATGTGGTCAGTCTGCATCGCCGCAGACAGATATCCCAGGAGTGCTCGGATTGGTCGGATCGGGTAGGAGCCGGATGCGTGGTACTCGGGGCGGCAGGTCTATGAGGTGTAGTTTCCACGGCAGTAAAGTCTCCACCTTGGAGATCGGGAACGGACCTTTAGTCTTGGTCTTAGGTATGTCCCAAGTAGCAAAATAACGTCACAATGACGGTAAATTTTGGTCACAAAATGACCAATCAGACGTCCTAAATAGGTGAGACCCGAAAATGACATCGATATGTCACATCCACACGACGTCATTTTCTGACGGCAAAAATAGAACTAATGTACGACATACCGGTTTCTACAAATGTTTTTTATGAAATTAAAATGTTAAAATGTCCACTTGATAAACGTTTATTTAAAAAACGTTCTTTTTCTTTATATTCTAGAAAAAAAAACGCTTTTTTAACTGTTTCTTTACATATCGTGTGCGTATAGCCGCTCTCTCAAAGCGGTCACTTATCCTAGTACAGTATCGCGCCCGTGTTGCTTGACTTCGATGATCCAGTGGACAGTGACGATCTTCTAACTCTGATGCTTCCTTATTAACTGTACTTGTCTATAACGGTACATCTTTAAAGTGTTCAAAAATTTTGTAATGATATCTTCTTGATAGCTATAACACTGCATGAAATAGTTATTATAAAACTATAATCACACGCAACTACATCCACTTATAACATAAATTCACCACTTCAATCATAAAGTTGCGAAACAAACATATTGTAGTTAATTTTGTGGTTTTTATTTTATTATTACTTTATTATACAATATTAAGAAGTAAAAATAGTAATGTTACAAAAAGACCTTATTTGGACGACTTTAAGACATTTTTAAAATGACGTCTTTAGATGGTCTAAGAAATGACGTCTTATAAACGTCCATTATTAGTCGCCGACGTCATAGACCAAAAATGACTAAAAATAGACGTTATTATGTCGTCACTTTGCTACTTGAGGTACAGGAATCGGGATCAAGATTGGACTCAGGAAAGGCAGCACTTTGGTCTCCACCAAATTCGATACTGCCCGTCGGGCTGGGTCGTAACAACCCCGGAAACCTTTCCGCGGCAGGGTGTCTGTCGAGTCTATACAACAGAAAGTTAATGCCCTGCAAAGTAGGTATGAATAAAGGCCTCAGAGAAGCATTCGCAGAACTTGCGCGGACCAGTTCGGACGTGTTTTGTCCGACAGGAAAAATTTTTGAAAGTATTGCGACTGTTACTGTCTGCATCGGTTCCCACTCACAACAGACTTCTAATATTTCCATTTAGACCTCGCTACGCTAACAGTGTTCCAGACTTTGTAAACAAACAGTGGCAAATGCTGGCCGTATTGTCTTCTGAAAAGAGGCAGGAGCCAATAAAATAAAAGAAGAAAAAAAGAAGCCTTAGAGAAGCACACTCCGTAATCAAAAGGGTTATATTATGTCAGAGGTCCGGGTAGTGAGCACCCCCTGACTGGCGATCCTGAGAACGCTGGAGAAACCCTGCTGAGCGGCTCTAGTTATAGAATCGATGTCGAATTTTAATTACGAGCAAAGGATACTGGTGATACGTCGCGTAGCGGGCGCGAGTCGAACTCTCTTGCCGCGCAAGCCCGCGCTGCCGCCCGCGTCGCGCGCGTCCCGGGCTGCTGCCCGCGCCGCGCGCGCTCCGTCGCACGTTCGTGGCGGACAGCTGACCGCCACAGCCAAATTTACACCTAACCCGCTCTTACCGCGCTTATCCGTAGCTTTGCAGGTTTACACTCGGTCTACATCTTCCTATGTCTGTGATTAAATATATTATGTAGGGACTACAATGCAAGTCATAAGTCTTAAATTGACCAATCACAGTCGATTATTCTCCTCAAATTCGACTGTAATTGATTAATTTCTTACGACTTACGACTTGCGACTCGCATTGTAGACCCCGCAGGGCCCGGGCACATAGAAGAACTTAAGCCGTAAAACTTAAGCAGTAACCTAATTACAGTCAAAAGTAAAACTTAAGGCATAACGTAAGCGAATTCAAAAGCGTTGTTTACAATGGCAGCAGGAGTAGTGTATTAAGATTATAAGACGTCAGAGTAAGCTGGTTTTCCGGTGTAATAGGGCTTACAGTAAGGTCGTAAGCAAAATGATTGAATCCCATTTCCTACGGTTTAAGGCTTTCACACATAAAATCCCGTAAGACGTAAAACGTAAGTGTAAGAAAATTGACCAATCCCAATCGACTATTATGCGTAAGTTCCCAGTAGGGGAAAATACTCGATTGGGATTGGTCGATTTTCTTACGCTTACGTTTTACGTCTTTACGGGATTTTTTATGTGTAAAGGCCTTTACTCAACTATTTCGCTTACGGCCTTATTGTACGCCCTATTACACTGGAAAACCAGCTTACTCTGACGTCTTATAATCTTAATCTACTATTCCTGCTGCCATTATAGACGATACTAAACTGTTGATTTCCCTACTGCTTACACGTCTTATTGCTTAAGTTCTTCTATGTGTCCGGGCCCTTAATCTCTGTTTATTCATTGCAAGTAGTTTGTTAGTCTTACTTAGTCTGATGTTCCCACCTCAATAAAGTTAGCTGAACAAATTTGACTTAAAACATTTTTTATACGCATTGTTTGTTAGTCGTTTGTAGGTGACTGTTAGACTAATTTAAACATTTGTTAGTTAATAGGTTTTGTGTAAACACGAAAATAATTTTTAGTGTTAACATAGCCAATAAATATAGAATTCTTTACAGTTTTTGTTTTAAAACGGGTTTAATCGATGCGGAATCGTTTTTTGGTCCCGAATAAACTAATTAAAACGTTTGTTGGATCACGGTTTCGATAAAAAAGGCGAAAACTGTATGTGCTCCGTCACAGCTCCGTGGCCACATGCGCATGCAAAAAGTGCGCAAATTTAAAACGTGTATATAATATACTTATAATGCAAGTTTGTATTAGTGCTAAAGGAAGTAATTTATATATTAACACTAAAAATTATTTGGTAATTATACAGTTTAGAGGCTTCACCTTAAAATATTGATAAAATTAAGCTCAATCGACGCGTTTTTGTACGAAACAAAAGAATCTGGCAAAAAAGTGCCCTCTGCCTCGCGAGATATTAATCGTTAAGCTAGATTTAAACAGGACGTGTCAAGCGTCAAGCAGCGAGTAGCAACCCAATCAGCGAAGTGATATCAGCAGTGGCGTAGAAAATATCGCCTCGCTGATTGGTTGCTGCTCGCTGCTTGACGCTTGACGCGTCCTGTCTAAATCCAGCTTTAAAGTTGACGATTATTTAGGTTATGCTGCCATATCGACGACATAAACATGCCCCGTAGTCACATGCGCATGCTTGCTGTTATTTACTGTGTGTTTAATAAATGTTAAATATTTTCCATATTATACGCCAATCACTGTGTAAACACTTGTGAGTTTGCCAGTCGGTTTCTGGCGCCAATGAATGCCAGTCAGTTGGCGCCACTAAAATTATTGCGTGTGTAAACTCTCCTTTATTCGTCAAATGTATCTAGTAAATGACATATCTGTGGCAACGTATTAATACTTTCATTGTAACGTTGCCGTTTATATTGCAATGTTTCTAAAGGTCGATATCTTGACGTTACCACAATCTTGCAGCAACATTGCAGAAACAATTTGCAACTTACACATAATATTACAATGTTACAATGTAATGTCTACACAGTGTTAATTCTTACAACATTTCTGTTCTGTATAGAAAGATTCTTATAAAGAACATCACCTCAATAAAGTTAGCCAGACAACTTCGACTTAAAACATTTTTTTTTACGAATGGTTTGTTAGTTGTTTGTAAGTAATTGTTAAACTAATTTAAACATTTGTTAGTTAATAGGTTTTATGTAAACACGAAAATAATTTTTAGTGTTAATATAGCCGATTCTTTACAGTTTTTGTTTCAAAACGGGTTTAATCAATGCGGAACCGTTTGTTAATCCCGAATAAACTAATTAAAATGTTTGTTAGATCACGGTTTCGATAAAAAAGGCAAAAAACTGTATGTGCTTCGTTACAGCTCCGTGGCTGCACGCGCATGCAAAAAGTGCGCGAATTTGAAACATATATGTACTTATAATGCATTACTTGGCTTTCTTTCAATTTTAAATAAATATATGTATAAAATAGTATTATGGTCAAAACCCACGGCATTCCTAGTATTGACTGGTCAATTCTGCAGAATGACTGGTCAATCATGCGGAATAACCAAGCGTCTTGATTGCAGTTAGGTATCATGCTGGGAGTTTGATTAGTTTTATTATGCGGGGGAAGGGGCCTGCGGCGGAGCCCCTCCCCGCCTATTTGTGTACTGTTTATGCACATGTGTATAGTACATGTGTATAAACAGTACACAAATAGGCGGGGGAGCCCTTTCCCTCGCATAATAAAACTAATCAAACTGCGACCTCTTACACTCTTGTTCCCTCCCTCCCTTCCTTGCCCATTCTCCTTCCCCCTCCCCCTTTCTATATTCTTCCCTGCCGCCCCCCTTCTTGCCTTACTCTTTCTTTCAGCCCTTCCTCTCCTCATCCCACCTCCATTCCCTGTCCTGCACCCAGCTCCTCCTATTCGTTGCTCTATCTTTTCTTTTTTTGCCCTCTCCTCCTTTGCTTTCTCCACAATTCTCCACCTCATTTTCCTCTCCTCCATCGTTAGAACTTATGTTCATATATCCTCCTCTCCGCTGCCCTTCCGTCTCTTTGCCTTTGTCTCCTTCTGTAACTATAATAAACTTTAGACTCTCATCTCTGCTCTTTTTTTAACCCTCCCGCCCCGTATATACTTCTCTGCATATTTCTTCTCTTCCCCTAGCCCCCTAACACCTTTCTTCACCCACCACCTCTACTACCGATTCTATTGTCAGCCTCCTTCTCTCCCTTTGCCCCCCTCCCTCTCCGCTTTTCCTTTTCTTCGCCACCTTTCCCTCTTACCCTATCGGCCATAAACATCCTCACCCTCCCGAATACAGAGATTTTAGCTCGCTCAATGTCACGAGAATTTGCAATGCCTCGTCCGAAACTGTGCAATTCCCATGCTTCGGCGGCTTGATTATGCTGTACACCGAGAGCAATTTGTACAGTTGCAAGAACGTTGGAAAGTTTGGATGGTCATTGCATCCCGCTGCTTGGCGTATGGTGCCAAAAAATTTATAGAAAAGTGAAAAACGCGTCAAAATAATATCTTCGGAAAAAATACATGAGAAATATTTTTGTCTAATTTTTTCCAAGTTATCCACTCGATCTAATCACTTGTGGAACTGACCTACGGAAAAATTGACTGCATAACATTTCGTCGGCTAATCGTAAAGGTTTTTATTATTTACATACAATCGAGATGCACCCTTTGAGATTAATTACAGCAACGCTTGTACGATTTATGAAAACGCGATTAGAAATGTGCTGCGAGAAAAAAACATTTTAAAGCAGGCAAAAAAGTTACGTCTTTATGTCTTTTAATTTACTTATTTCGCAACTTACCCTCAGTCGTTTTGTATTGTGTAGCCGATTTCGAATAGTCTTCATCAGATGAGGAGAATCGGAGAAGACGAATACTTTTCGGTCGCTGTCGAGAGAGTGGCTAAACCATGTTTTCGTATCGTCGATGGAGCTCGTGACACCCAATATAGCACAAATTTTCTTATTCGTTGACGCGCCGTCAGCAATAATCCCGTGAATTTTTACTCCGGTTTCTTCGAGGTAGATGATAGCTTTAACAACTAATTTTGCTAATTCCTCTCCTTTAACGGAATTCTTTGACGCAAAGACAGCAATGGGCTGTGTGTACGTGTCGGCAAGCGGTTGGAACATGAAAACCAAACCATGAGTTGCTTGATCGTCGATGCTCGTCGATTGTGGCCCATTATTTCCGAAATCTGTCAAGCCAACGTACATCAAATTCCGCGAGCACACTGCCACAGATTTTATTAGATTGATTTCGTCCAACAAAATCACACCGTGGCGTTGCAAAGAAGTTTTACGCTCAAAATGTTTCTTCAGCAGCTGCCAGAAGTTTTCATCAAAACCGCACTTTATATTTATCAATGAAAAATAGCCCCGAATCGTGCGTGTGCAAGGTAGCGGCAGAACGTTATTTTTCCGCATAAACTCGTAATATGCCGGCGAGCGGATTTTCATTAGTATGCACAATATTATCCACTGTTCTGTGTAGCGTCGGCCTTTTGCATCCTTCTTCGTCGCGGCTTCAACGATCTCTCAGAGTGCAGTTTTTTGAGAATCAGGAACTTTTAAATCGGAAAACTTTCTCTCGAGACTTTCAGCACTTATTTTCGACATTTCATCTTTGGTCTCGTTCAAAGATTGCAGCAGCAATGTTACGCGTGCTTTAGCTCGATTCTTCTTGCGTCTTTCGACACTATTTTTTCGTCGCATTGCCTCCATTTTTTCTTTTCCACGGGGTTTGAAGAGCTGAAAACTCGATTCAGCGTTTTGCTCTTCTTGAATTGCGCCTCCTTCTGCAATTAAACTTTTCGCAGTTTCGAGCAGTTGTCACTTTTTTTTAGATTAGCGAACAATCGTTCTGGTGCCATCTCTCAAGACCGTCTCTGAACACTGAGTCCGCTTGCGAATGATAAACACTAACGGCGCATATTCCGCTGCATAGGTTCAATTTTCCAAAATTTGTCAAAATATGTGGCAATGCTCCGGTGCTGTCCAAGATTTCCGCAAGCTTTCCTTCTGCGGGATTGACGACGTGTCCATAGACGTGGTAGCTTAGCGTTTTGTCGGCATGGAGAATCACACACTTCTCAATCAGTGGTGATTCTACTCCATTTTTCACCAGTGCTCGAGCATGTGAAAACAAGAGACTCTTGCCAGACAATTCTCCAACACTCTACGATTTAAGAATCACAGCCGAGCAGTTTTGCCTATTCTCCACATCACCCACGCGATGGGTATTACCTGCAATACGTTTTGTTTCATTCAACCTATATACATACGGTATACAAGATTCTCTATAAACTTTGGCGAGCAACCCCAAGAATAAACAAATGATAAATCAAAAAAGTTTGCATCACCGAATGCGCATCCCTATTCTTGATTGGTACATTTGCGATTACTCTCGTCATGAATATGAGTGTACGAACGTGAATCTTGATAGAAGTTAATAGAAAACGAGAAGCATCTTGTTAATAGAAAAACTCCGATAATTCTTAACTTACCCTCGTTGACTATCATAGTTGACAGATAAAATCCTCTTGGTAACTCCGATATTGGCACTGTCGTTTGTGCTGGTGCTGATGTTTCGGAGCTCTGTTAACCGTCCAGAGAAATTGTCGTTTCGGTGCATGCGAGTTGAGTTGCAGAAGTAAGGCGTGGCCTTTCTACGAAAACATCATTTGCAGCTAATGATGGAAAAAAGTGATTTGAGTAACATATATTATACCGACCATATGATTAAAGGAGAATTTGAACTGCACATTACCTGCGATTTCTGATTGATCGCCCATATTGTTGATCAGCGCAGTCGAAACAGGAAGCTCATATGATTGCGTCTCTTGGTGAATTGGGGAAGAATCCATTGCGTACTCTGCGACTGAAGCCAATGCCAAAGATTCATTCGATGTATTGACATTGAATATTGTTGGAATAACAGAACTGTTTAGCCGAGGATGTTTAAATGGCACCCGAAAAGATAAATATTATTTATTCAAAACACAAATGAACAGTACATAAAAATCAAATTTGACATGTTGCGAAGGAATCTCCTGAGAATCACTTACTCCAGCAATGATTTTTCCGTTAACATCCCGTTTCACATACTTTGTGATCACGTACTTAGTCTCGAAATGCGTTTTGCAAACGAAATGAGACGTCTTCAACTCTATTTCACCGAGTATTGCAGCTTGCCACAGTTTTAACATTTCGGAGTCAACCGGCACTTTGAACAGCGAATTATTGGTCGCGTTCTTATAACTCGACTTGCATACACCGCACGATCTCCCCACTTTTCACACATTTGTCAAAAATACTAAACATTAATTATACTAAACATTAATTATTCCGAGATTCCGAGATATAATTACGCAAACGACGCTAACAAGAAGAGCAGAGAGACGCTGTTAAACGAGAAATTTACAGGTTATGTCACTCGGGGGCACTCGATAGCAGCGACACGTCTAGACGATGCGAACAACTAAAAATTGCTTCAATGTCTGAGTCACCCCCACCACTGAAATTTGCCAGAGTCGCAAGACCTGTATGTAAGACCGTGGGTTATAATAATAATATTCTCTATGCATTTGAATTGCTATTAAAATTATAATGCGGTACATCTGCAGCCTCTTTCTAGAATTTCACGCCTTATATTACTTAAAGCACCGTCTTTCATAATAAGTATAGTAATTTGTACTAAAAATGATAGGTTGGTAGCTCTGCTTCTATAGTCCTAAAAACCGTATTCGCGCGGACTTTTTTCATTATCTTTTGTCCATCGGCACACACCTTTGTAAAACCTCGATAGCCGATTAACGTATTAAAGGCTTTGCTACTCGATCAAGATACTGGCGTCTTTCTTCTCATCCTGCACGCAATATCCTCTGGTGTGACTGCACGCTCTGCGATTACAGTATAGCTTCTTAGGTTATGGGCCCAGGAGCTGAACACAAGTTAAGAGAGGCTAAGAGAGCTAAGAGAAGATAACCTAACCTCGAGGATTCTCTTGTGAGGAATTGCGTGGCGTTACGAGATTGAGTAAAGGAAAGTATATATCTTGAGATACGCGAAAATGACTGAGCACGCTACAGTTATTAAAATACCGCAATTTGATGGTACTAATTTTAGTAATTGGAAATATCGCGTAGGTATTCTGCTCGATGAAAGAGGTTTACGAAAATACATTGAGGAGAGTCTGGATGACATTTTGACGAATTCATCGCCCAACGAGCATGGTGGAATTAGACTCGAAGAAAAGAAATGTATCTCGATCCTGGTGCAAACGATTCACGATGGACAACTGGAATATGTGAAGGAGAAGAGGACAGCAAAGGAAATGTTTGACACGTTATGTAGCATTTTCGAGCGGAAGAGCATTGCGAGCCAGCTATTGCTACGAAAACAGTTGCTGATGATGAAGTATAGCGAAAGCGATAACATCACCGATTATTTCCTACGTTTCGACACAATGATCCGCGAATTAAAGTCAACCGGTGCGAAGATGGAAGAATTGGACATTGTTGTGCACTTATTACTCACATTGCCGAAAAGCTACGACAATTTAGTTACGGCACTGGAAACGATTGACCAAGAGAAACTAACCTTGGAATTCGTGAAGACACGTTTGATGGACGAGCATAATAAGCGAAATAGCGGAAGCAGTTCAAGCAAATCAAATGAATTTCATGCAATGAGTACCAAAGGAAAAAGTAAACGACTTACCTGTTATGGCTGTGGTAAAGTAGGTCATGTAAAGGCTAAATGCAAGGCTAAAAAGGATCACAATTCAAAGAACGATCAGAAAAATAGTAGCAGCGCGAACAAAGCATCGGAGGAAAAGCAAGAAACGATGTGTGCATTTAAAGATGAAGAAGCAAATGCGTGCGATGACAAGCGAACACATCACGACACGAATACAAAGGCACAAAGCGATAATATGATGCAAATAAAATTTGTATTGGATTCTGGTGCAACACAGCATATGGTAAATGATAAACGGTATTTCGACAAGTTGGAAGACATCGACGAGGTACAGATTTCAGTCGCAAAAAGGAATCAGAGCATCGTAGCGAAGCAACAGGGCAAAATCTTAGTAAAAACTTTTCACGACGGTGATTCATCTGTGAAGGCGATTCAAGACGTTTTGCTAGTCAAGGATTTGAAATGCAACTTAATGTCGATTTGAAGTTTAACGAAGAAAGGCTATCGCATTGCCTTCGAAGGAGACTACGCATATGCATCAATCAACGGACAAACGAAGTTTGTGGCTCACGCCAGTGGAAGATTATATGAGGTTGTATTGCATGTCGATAGTAATATTTTTGCTGGTATTTCAGGAGAGAACAATGTACATAGAGTATCGCAAAGCCTGTGGCATTTCAGGTTGGGTCACCTGAACGCATTCGACATGAAGAGATTGATTGATCATCAAATGGCTGACGGAATAAGCAAAGTAAACGTGGATACCGAGTCGAGATTCTGCGAGTCGTGCATCATGGGAAAGCAGACGCGATCATCGTTTCTGAAGAATAAGAACATACGTTCATCCCGCATTTTGGAGCTAATACATAGTGATGTATGTGGACCGATGCCAACGACTGCATATGATGGTTCGAGGTATTTTGTTACTTTTACCGATGATTATTCGAGAGCCTCAATGATTTACTGCATTCAACACAAGAGTGAAACACTGGAGAAATTTAAGGAGTTTGTTGCGATGGCTGAAGCGTTGCACGGCAAGAAAATTGCAAAATTGAGAACTGACAACGGTGGAGAATATACATCGAGCGAGTTCAAGCACTTCTGTAAGAGCAAAGGTATCCAAATGATTCCTACCGTTCCTTATAATCCAGAAATGAATTCGGTGGCTGAGCGGCTGAATCGAACACTGCAAGAAAAAGCGACGACCATGCTTTTGGCGAGTGATTTGGAGTCGAAGTTTTGGAATGAGGCGATTGTCACGGCGAATTATGTTAAGAATCGATCACCGACGAGTGCAGTTGGAGAACAATTCAAGAATAAAACTCCAGCTGAAATTTGGTTCCAGAAGAAGCCTGATTTGTCACATCTTCGAATCTTTGGATCGGAATGCTACAATCACGTTCCAGCAAATAAACGAAATAAGTTGGAAAAGAAATCCACGAAATGCATTATGCTCGGCTACACTGCGTCAATGGGTTCATATCGACTTTGGGATGTAGAGCAGAGCAGAATGGTTGTAGGACGAAATGTGACATTCAACGAAGCATCAATATTAAATCGAATGAATTTAGTTGAGATATCAAATTCAGAGGCGGCAAGGACACCAAATGAAGTGACTCGTGACGATGAGTTGGTGGATGAACTGGAGTCAACGTATGAAGATGCTGACGACACTTCGATGAACCACGATGCAAACAAAGAATGCGTTGATGACAGCGATAGGACTACTTTACGAAGAAGCGAGCGAATTCGACGAGCACCAGACAGATATGGTGAATGGGAAATGAATGAAGCTCATTACGCATTATCGGCTGAACAATTTGTTGAAGATGATCCACTGACGATTGAAGAAGCGAAAAAGCGAGACGATTGGCCTGAATGGAAGAAAGCAATTGAAGATGAATATCGATCATTAATTAAAAACAAAACCTGGACACTGTGTGATCTACCCAAGGATCGGAAAGCGATTACAAACAAATGGGTATTTAAACTGAAACGCAGGGCTGACGGCAAGATCGACAAATACAAGGCGCGGTTGGTGGTACGTGGTTTCTCACAGCGAATAGGATACGACTACAACGAAACCTATGCTCCAGTCGCGAAGTTGGTAACTCTCAGAACCTTGCTTGCAGTTGCTAACGAAATAGATATGCACATTCATCAGATGGACGTCAAATGTGCATTTCTCAATGGCGAACTATCAGAGGAGATTTATATGCAGCAGCCGGACGGTTTTGCGAATGGAACTAAAGTGTGCAAACTACTCAAAGCACTCTATGGTCTCAGGCAGGCTTCGAGGGTATGGAACGAAAGGTTCGACGAATTTATGAATCGAATTGGTTTCAGACGCTGCGAATCAGATCCGTGACTGTACGTGAGAGTGAAAAATGGAGTCACTTGCTACATTCTGCTGTATGTGGATGACCTTTTGTTGCTGTGCAAGGATATAAATACGATCAACACAGTGAAACGACTTCTATCAAAAGAATTCGAGATGACAGACATCGGAAAGGCAGATAAGTTCCTTGGCATGCACATTGAGCAAGACATCAAGAACGGAACAATTGGTTTAAGTCAAGCTCAATACCTGAGGAATGTATTGAGAAAGTTTGACATGGAGAATTGCAAACCAAAATCAACTACAATGGAAAAGGGCTTGCATTTGGAAAAGAGCGATGCAGATAGCTGTTCCAAGCAACCGTATCGAGAATTGATTGGCTGTCTGACATATGCTACGATCACCACAAGACCTGATTTGTGTGCTGCAACTGGCTACTTCAGTAGGTTTCAAAGCTGTTTCAACGAAAATCACTATGCACATGCGAAACACATTTTGAGATATGTTCGTGGAACAACGGACTTGAGACTGCTGTATCGCAGACAAGAAGCAGTTGAACCATTGGTCGGCTACAGTGATGCAGATTGGGGCGGCGATAAGAACGATGGAAAGTCAACATCGGGCTATGTATTCAAGGTATTCGGCAACACCGTGAGTTGGTCATCACGAAAACAGAAGACGGTCAGTCTATCATCAACCGAGGCTGAATATGTGGCGCTAACCGAGGCAGTTTGCGAGGCAAAGTGGATCCGAAAACTTCTGATTGAACTGGGCATCGATTGTAACGGACCAATCCCAATATTTGAGGACAATCAATCATGCATCGTAATCGCCGAGGAACCGCGTGAACATAGGCGAATGAAGCACATTAACATTAAATATAACTTTATTCGCGAGGCAATTATAAACAACGAAGTAAAAATTGAGTACAAGGCATCGAACGAGCAAGTCGCTGACATCATGACAAAGGGACTCGGAAGAAACCTTTTCGTTAAGCATCGACGCGATTTGAGTTTGGTTTAAAGTACAATTTGATGTTTTATTTCAAATTAAGAGGCGGTAATAAGTATAGTAATTTGTACTAAAAATGATAGGTTGGTAGCTCTGCTTCTATAGTCCTAAAAACCGTATTCGCGCGGACTTCTTTCATTATCTTTTGTCCATCGGCACACACCTTTGTAAAACCTCGATAGCCGATTAACGTATTAAAGGCATTGCTACTCGATCAAGATACTGGCGTCTTTCTTCTCATCCTGCACGCAATATCCTCTGGTGTGACTGCACGCTCTGCGATTACAGTATAGCTTCTTATTTCAAACCTAGTCCTCTTGTTTGCCGTATGATGTCATGATATTTTTGAAAGACCAAACCTCGGGCAATAGGTCGCATTTCAAAATTCAAATGCATGAAGGATTTTCTGCGTATTGTTATAACCGAATATGAATCGTTTTTCGTGAGAAGCCTTAAAAATTATTGTTTTTAAACTCGCCAATGTTTCATTTAAAAAACATTCATTATTTTATGCACAATATTCAAATTATAACAATAAATATATTTTTTTCGTATGAAAGTAATAATAATAATAATCAAAAAATAAAGATTAATCCGCCAATGATAATTTAAAACAGGAAACTTTATTAAAATCGACGCAAATGGCAATATCGCTTAATCACGACGTTTCGACCCGGGGGATTGGGTCCTTCTCAAGTGTCTATAAACTGGCATGGAACTATCGCTCTCTCGTGAACATCTTAGGAATATAAAGATTTTGACCGAATAATAATAATAATAATAAATATGTTGCATATAATGTATAATAATATAGAAAGTACTAAAAAAAACAAGAAAGACGACGACGGGGCGCGAACTCGCAATCTTCACACTTGTAGTTCGACGTCTAGTCCGCTACGTCACGCTTGAGCTTTGAATGATGCCTCACTGCAGTGGTACTAAAAAAAAGGAGCGTGTGATTCACGAGTTACAATTTCTCGTAAATGCTTGAGAGTCGCATCGTATAGCACTGTTACTTCTATACAAATACTACATTCTTACAAAAGTTCGGCAAAATCGATGATCCGGAGGGTTAGTCTTTCCCTTAGATAGAATAACGAAGCTGATTATGTACACAGTGAATAATGCGTGAGAAACTAATGTACATGGCTTATAAATAAATAATTTATTGAAATAAATTTATTTTGAAATCGTGGAAATGATAAAAGTAAAGACAGTTGTTGATAAAAAAGATAGCTCTACACTACTCTACAGTATTACTTCTAGCAATAAAAAATATGAGCAATGTATAATTGTTCAAGCAAAATATTGAAAATAGGAAAAATGTAATATTTACTGTTAAAATAGAACATTTATAGAAGTAGTCTACTTAGAAATAATTTCGTTACTTTATAACCGCATTTCGAATATATTAACATACAAATGTCATGTTTTTTAAGCCATTTTACATAAAAAGATAAATATTTTAAGAACAAGTTTTCTAATATTACGAAGTCAATTATTTCTTATATAACGAAAATGTTCTTAAAATATTATTTTTATTTATTATTTATTATTATTAATATTTATTTTTTATTTATTATTATTATTTTAGCAATATTCTATGCATATAGTTATTTACGGTTTTTAAAAATTATTTCAGATATAAGCAACAAGGTTCTTAAACAAATCGATTCTGATTTCGAGAAGGCCGGACAAGCCAAAGTTTGGTCTGGATTATCACAAATACCGATTACACCGGAAGACTTACGATTTTTATATTTCGGCGATAAGCCAGTGTCAGAGGAAACTTTAATGGATTATTCTAATTTTCTCGGCGACGAACTCTTTTATCGCGGCACTATGGAAATAGCCGACATCCAAACAAAGCTAAATAGTGTAACGTATCTATATCAATTTTCATACAAGAGTGAAACTTCAGTCATCAGGAAATTACTGGATATAAATCTCTCAGGTATTATCGATAATTAATTTAGGATTACATAAGAGAGAATTTTCAACCCTAAAGAATACGTTTATACAGGTATATAATTTAAAAAAATATGCTTAAACATATGAAAAACATTGCATTTTAGAAAAAAAGTTCAAAAAGGTGTTTGGTTTTGAGGGGGACACAAAATGATAAGTCAGTATAAACCTTGCGTGACAATTCCAAAGTTACGTGAAGGTCATATTAAAATTTTTAAATAAAAACTCTAATTTTTTGTTGTAGATTCTTGTAGCTGACATCAAGACTTTTTCAAATTACTATGATTAAATTGAATTTTGTTCAAGATTTTCTGAGCTATGAGACATTAAAGTTTGAGAATCATCGGCATTAACGTTACTCATAATGTACACCGTGGGAAGATTGCTTGATTTTGTAAAACATCATGTAAAGACCGTATTTATAATCGGATCTTATATTTAAGACCGTCTTAAGTACGATCTTAAGATGTTATGAATAATCAATCATAGGCCGGTATTCATAATCAGATCTTATTTCAAGACCGTCTTAAGTAATATCTTAAGATGCTAATACGGTGGCCGGTATTCATAGTAACTCGTGAATCACACGGTTCTTATATTTAAGACCATTTTAAGTACAATCTTAAGATGTCATTAACCAATCACAAAGCCGTATTAGCATCTTAAGACATTACTTAAGACGGTCTTGAAATAAGATCCAATTATGAATACGAGCCGTAATCCTAAAAAGGGCTGATATAAATATGTACGTGTGGGTGTGCGTGATTTAATTGGGTACAAAACAGAAAATTAAGATGCTTTGAAAAAAATATGATAATTATGCATATTAGCTCCGACCTTACGGATTTCAATAACCTTAATATATATTGTCAAGAACATAACCCTGTTTGAGTAACGCTCAAAAAGTTTTAGCCGTTGCTCATTATTTATTAAAAAGTTATTAACAAATGTAACTGAGAAATATAACAGTTTGTGTCGATACTAAGAGAAGTAATTTGCTGATATGTGTGGTATATAGACAGTACACATATCAGCAAATTACTTCCATAGCACTGGCATAAACTATTATATTTCTTAAATTTTTTTGTTAATAACTTTTTAATAAATAACGAGCGACGGCTAAAACTTTTTAAGCGTTACTATATCATATATAATTCTATTTGGCGCTCGCCTTGTGAATAGTTTTGTCATTATTAGTATTAGTGTTAATATTAGTTACCTTCGTTAGTATTAGTATTATCGACTCGGTATATTACCCTATTTTGGGTGACTCGCGCAAAATATCGGCAGATCGCTCGGATCGGTATCAATATTTTCGCGACTCACCAATCGGTGCTACCCTCGCACACACGAGGGCACCCGCCATAAAACTCAAAGGACAAACTGCTCGCTCGCGGCACATTACAAGACCGCGAGCTCACTCCATCGTCCAGAAGTCTCGAGGAGCACATCTCTTCGGTTAAACCCTCGACCTACGGAAGGCCTTAACGTGCTTGATCTTCCAGGAGTGCGAACTTCTCCTGCTTTTCCTGCCTTGCCTGCTCTCGCTTGCCTGCCTGCTGTCTTGCTTGCTTGCCTCCGCACGTGCCTGCTCGCGCCCTGAGGAAGGACGAAATCCCTCCAGGAAACGACGGCCGACCGAAAGATGAATCGCTTGCTTTCGCTATATTCTTTTGCTTAAATTTCGCGTTAAGGAGACGCAACACACCTCCTCTGGTCCTTCGAGCAATATATAGATCAACTCGCAACCGGGGCCTAACACCTCCTCGAGACAAATTCTTTAAGACTGGGTCAATTATTTCCCGAAAAATTGAAAAAATTTTGGAACCAGTTTCCAAAAAATCGGTAACAAAAAATTATACACTTTATGGCAATCCCCGGAAAATTCTACCACTACTTCATATATAATTTTTTAAGATTCGGTCCATTAACAAATAAGTAGTTCGCGGTCAGACAGACAGACAAACATCAGGTACTTGTATATCGTTTATTGTTTCTCCCCGCAGGGCTTACAAGGCGTTTTTTGAGAGAAACGATCCCAAACTTTTTTTTACGTAGGGGAAATCTTCCACTATTGGGATCCTGTCGGGGAGCGCCATGGCAACCGGTCACGGTCCAATCGGGGAATTAACGCTCTAAACGAGCAACCAGTCATAGGGTCCGATCGGGGAGCGCCATGGCAACCAGTCGAGTTTACTCAATAGCCCCTCTAAAGGGAAAGATCTCCCACCCCTCAAAGGGGCAGGGGAGTGCCGGATTCCATGCATGTACATCGCCATCGATCCTGCATGCATGGCCTACCGGCTAAAACCACCTACGAGCTATTACCACTGCGCGTTCATGGAGGGAGACCAGGAAACGCAATAATTACATCCGTGCCTCCTCCCGCGTCTCTGATTCTCAAAGGTCCTCATTGGGAGGACCCTTAAAAAAGATAAGAAAAGATGATCGGGGAGCGCCTTGGCAACCAGTCAAGAATCCCGGCCGGGAAACGCTACGGCAACCAGTCAACGGGCCCCCACAGGCCCGATCGGGGAGCACCGCCCGGCCACGGAGTCCATCAGGGAGCGCCTCGGCAACCAGTCACATCATCCCCATCCCCCCTTCCGTTAACCAAAACCTTTCTGACTCTACTGTTGGGGGCAGCTAACCCCAACCTCCCAGCAAATTAAATTAAAATCCCTTTGTGTGCCTAAACCCACGACCAAATACCGGGTCCAGACTCCCCAGAAGGAACACCCCGGCATAAGCCGATTAGGAGAGCCGTTACGAATCGCGCCCCGTCCCGAGGAAAAAACCAATCCCCACCCTGCCGGAAGCCGGGGAACCCAGACCAAGTTCCAAATCCAAGCCTCCAATAAATGTACCGACATAAGCCGGTCAAAGGGGGCGATCAGGAGCCGGCCTTCAGGCCGGACCCCGAACGCCCCCCGTCCCTCCCTGCCGGACCCCCCGCGCGCAAAGGGAGAAGCAAGGAAAAACCCACACCTCTTTTATCATTATCCTGAATGGCCCGACGGGCGCCGGGAACCAAACCGAGGCCCGAACCCCCCGCCGCCCCGGCGCGGCCCAGCCCACACCCGTTACAGGTCATATGCGACTGGCCACCACCGAACCGAGACAGCGACGGGGAACGACCCCCACGGCCCAAACCCGGAATCCGTCCCCCCCTCCACACGCGAGTAAGGCCCGTACCAAAAAAGAGAGGAAAGAATGCCCCGAAACGAAAGCCCTCATTTCTCCCAGGGATATTTCCGTGGGGAGCCAAGGGCCCGACACAGACGGAGTCGTAATAGCCAGGTCCTGAACCTGGACCGGACGACCAAACCGTCCACTTGGTCCCCCCCCCTAACCCCCGACGGGGCAAAGAACAAAAAACCTCCTTGTCCCATCCTCCCTCTCCGGCCGGAGATGAGTAAACCCACCTCTATCGGTCCCAACAAGACCAGGCGTTTATAGTCAAAGTCGCCATCCCTTACTGGATGAGGAAAACCGAAATCCTCAGGCCGGAAATCCCGGATCGGTCTTCTAAGCAGGGCATCTAAGCCCCCGGTTTTTTGTCTGGGTTTTCCTTCCCATAGGGGTAACCAAGCCAAGCCGACCCTCACCCTGTCGGCGTACCGACGTGCAATGAGTGAGGCGCCCAGCCTAGCCCCCGTTGGTTTATATTCGAGATGCCCGTCCTCTAGACCGGCGGAGTGGGTCTCCCCACCCCTATCGACCCTAGCCGGCCGGGCGTTTGAACCGGGTTGCCATCTCCCATCGATCATTGAGGCCCGAGTAGCCGACGCCAGTCTAGCTAGTCAGTCCTCTAAGCAGAGTGATCGAGCCCCCGGTTTGTATTCTGGGCTACCTTCCCTTAGGACATCTGGGTGACGGAGCAATGCTCGTCCCTCACGGTCCCGTCCGACCGGGCGATCTTTTAAAAAGGCCGCCTACCTCGCGAGCCTTTAAAAGGGCTCCCCGCTCCGTAGTAGCCCTAAGGACCACCACCCGTCTCACACAAGACCGGCGAGGGGAGTATGCCCCCCCCCCTAACGGTCCCGGTCGACCGGGCGTTTGAAATCAGGGCCGCCATCCCCTACTGGGTGAAGAAGACCAAAGTCGCCCAGGCTGGGTAGCCTGGGTCGTCCTCTAAGCAGGGCACCCAGACCCCTGGTTTTTTCTCAGGGTTTTCCTTCCCATAGAACACTGGACAATAAAGCTAGCCAAAGCTAGCTCGTCCCTCACGGTCCCGTCCGACCGGGCGGACTTTTTATAGAGGCCGCCTACTTCGCGAGTCCCGAAGGACTCCTCGGTCCACGACAGACCTTGCGGACTGCCATGGATTACGGTACTGGTGTGCTCGGGCACTCCGGGTTTGCAAAACCCGTACCAAATGGTTCGGAATGGGCCCCGAAGGGTCCCAAATGTCGCCAAATGTACCCAACCCTTTATATACATCCTTCCTAACCCGACCTGACCATTACGGCCCTTTACACTCTTTTCCTTTCTCCCCTCCTCGCCCTCTAACAATTTTACACACGATTTTTACCCTTCCTCTCCACCTACTTAATCTACTTAGCGTTTTTCAGGGATGTATCCAACCTCGCCTTCTACCCCTTTCCCTTTCCTTCCTAGCTGCCCCCCCTCGCTCCGCCCATCATATCTCATCCCTCGTTTCTCTCTCTCCTCGCTTCGTCTCTACTCTCTGGCGTAATCCTCTCCTTCCTCGCGTGGCAGACCTCCCTCGCTTCCTTCCCATCACCCCCCTTCCTCGATCCCCGCATTCTCCAGGCTCACTTCTCCCATTTTTTCTTGTCCTCGTTCCATACAATCTCTACCATCTACCCATATTCTCCTGTTTTCCACCCACGTTCTTCTTCCCTTGTCTCTCTCCTCCCTAGCCTTTTCCAGCAACCTCCACCTCTTCTTTCTCTTCTCCATGGACCTCCTCGTCCACCCCTATCCCCCACTTCTGCCTAATTACCCCATACCTTCCTAACAACTCCTCTCTGTCCTTCTCATCCTCCAACTCCACTATGTATGTATGTATGTATGATATTTATTGCATTTCTCCGTAAGGTTTACAAGGCGTTTTTATAAGGAACGTACCCAAACCTCTTACAGAAACTCATTTCCCTATGCTTGGCCATTTGATCTCACAAACATTTACCCTCCCTCCCCGTAATCCTCTTCCCCCCTCTTCTTCTTCCTCCGTTTCTGCCGCGACTCCGTCCTTCAGCCTCTTTCCTTCCCGTCTCAGCTCTTCCTTATTTGGCCCACTCTCTCTTTCTCCCATCCTCCTTCTCCTCATTATCGGAGCCCATAAGGAGCTTCTCCTCCATCCCTCTTGTGATTTCTTCCTCCTCCGATCTCCCTGTACTCCTGTGCACCTCTCTTCTCTCTTCCGCTCTCTCTTTTTTCTCTCCTCTCTCTTTATCTCTCCTTTCCACCGACTTATCTTCATGTATCTTTACCCCTATACTGTTCCCTGCCCTTCTCCTCGCCTCCAACACCCGCCACTTTTCCTCCTCATCTCCCAGTTTCACCAGTATTGTCAGCCAACCTCCTCTCTCTCTCCCACAACTAACACCTCTCTTACCATCACCTTCACCCTCAACCCTTCCGTGAAGAGCTCCTTCACTTTCTCCCAATTTGACTCCTTACCTACCCATTTCTCCTTTTCGACCCTTATAATCACGTTCCTCTTTCTTAATTCGTCTTCGTTCCTTTCGCCCTCCCCTGCCAACCATTTCTTCTTTCCCGCCCCACTCTCTTCGCTATCTTCCTTCTTCCTTTTGCTTCCACCTTGCTCCAATCTTTCTACCTTCCTCTCCAATCTCCTTATTTTCTCCTCCAGCTTCTCCATTCTCTCGTCTTTTTTTCTACCGTCCTCTTTTCTCTCCTTCAACATCTTTCTTACCTTCCTTTGTCCTCTACAATCTTTTCGACTGCCTCTGCTATTGATCTCCCCTCGCGCTTCATCCTGGATAATCTGTAACATGCACTTTAATTACTCACTTCTCCTTTTCTCTACTTTCCACTCCCTCCCCTCTTTCTCGCCCTCCTCCCTTTTCTTCTTTTCCCTCTTCACCTTCTTCTTCTTCTAACTCCTCCGACTCCCCTTTTCCTCCCATTCTTTCCCCCTCTAGTTCTATTATCCATTCCTCTCCTCCCCCTTCCTCATCCAATACCCATCCCACCGCTTCCTGCCAACTTTTATTTTCTGATTTTCGTCTCCTAAATTCCTCCCATACATGCTCGCACGATTCCTCCCTATGTTCACATAACCAACATTTCTTTTTCCCTTCCACTTCCTAGTAACTGCTTTCTCTCATCTCATTCCTTAATCTAAATCTCGCCACCCTTCCCCATCTGCTCTCTCCCCATCCCTTCTTCAGATATCCCGGGATACCCTCTCCTTTTATTAACTTGTACCATTTATTATAGTCTGATTTCTCGATTTTCTCCCATCTCTCTTTCCTTTGCGTCTCCTTATTTCCTCCAAACAGCTTAAGAAACCATTCATCTCCACCATCTCCTCTCAGCCTTTCCAACTCTTTTAACTCCACTCCCCTGTCTTCAAAGAACTTTCCTCTCTCTCTTTCCCAGCTTGAGCCTGCTTTCCCTTCTTTCTCCCTTCCTTTCAGCTCTTCCCAACATAGCCTCGCCAGTTCACTTCCTCTACCCTCCTCTAACTTTTTCTCAAATCTCCATGCCTTCATCCCTGCTCTCCCTCTTAACTTCCCCCTTTGCAGCTCCTCCCTAAAAAGATACCACGGTGTTCTCCCGTCTACTCCCAAGATCCATCTGATATACCTTTCTTCCATCCTTTCCATTCCCTCCCTTTCTCTCCATCCCCATATTTCCGCTTTATATCCCAACACCGTCCACATCAGTCTATCAAACAGCCACAGTCTTTTTCCCCAGTCTTCCCCAAATCTCCTCTTCCCTATTCCCCAGACTTTCCCCATCACTGCGGCCGCCTTCTTGATCCTTTCCCTTATTTGCGCTTCCTGTCCTTCGTTCCTTTGAAACACGTACCCTAAATACCGAAATTTTCTCACCTCTTTTAACTCTTTTCCTTCCCATCTTCACCTTCTCTTACTATCTCTCCCTCCTTCTTTCCTAAACCTCATTATTTTTGTTTTCCCCACGTTCAGTTCCAATCTCTTCCTTCCCAGGTACCCTTCTAGTTTTTCTAGCATGCTCCTCATTTGGTCCTCGTCCTCCGCAATTAGCACTACATCATCCGCATAAGCCAAAGTATACACCCTTTTACCTCCTAGCCTTATCCCTCCCCATTTAACTCTACCCATTTCCTCTTCCAAATCCGCTAGTAACACGTTGAACAGTAACGGGTTCAACGGGCACCCCTGCCTTACACTCCTACCCGTCCAGAACACTTCTCCCATTTCGTTTCCCCCCCTTACCCTACTTTTCGTCTCCCTTAGAATCTCCTCCGTCCTTCTCACCAGTTCTTCTCTTATTCCTCTTTCTCTCATTAGCACTCCTCTATCCACCGAGTCAAACGCCGCCTTCAGGTCCACAAAACATGCTATCAATTTTCTCCTCTTCTTCTCTAACCTCCTGTTCACCAAGTAGTTCAGCACATAGATGTTGGCTACAGATCCCCCTTCTAAAACCTGTCTGATTATGTGGTACTTTCTCTTTCCCTCTATCTCCTCTCTTAACCTCTCCGCCAGAATGGCCGTGTACACCTTATATAAAGACGGTATTATTGTCACCCCTCTATATTCCTCCGCCTTTTTTCTTTCCCCTTTCTCTACTATTGGCGCGATTATTCTCTCTTTCCAATTTTCCGGCCATCCTCCCCCCTTCCATATCATGTTGATATATTTTCATGCCCAATTCTCTAACTCCTTCCCCCCTCGCTTCCAAACCTCGCCTGGAATCCCATTCCTTCCCATTGCCTTTTCGTCCTTTAACTTCCTTATAACTCTCCTCATTTCTTCTAGGCTTATCTCCTCTTCCTCCTCTCCTTCCTTTTCCTCCCTCCCACCTTCTTTCCCCATCCTTACCCTCTCCTCTACTTCTCCCAACAACTTCATAAAATGTTCTTTTCATTCTTCCTCTTCTATTCCTTTCTCAAGTCCCCTTTTTTTCTCTCTTTATTTACTATCTCCCATACCTCCGCCTCCCTCCTTGCTTCCTCCACTTCTCTCTCCCATCTCTGGTTCTCTTCTTCCTTCTTCCTCTTACACAGCTCCTTAAACTCCTTCCTCTTTTCTTTGTAAGCGCTTCCCTCTTCTCTTTCTTTCCTCCAATCCCTTATTTTTCTTCTTGTCTCTTTCTTCACTTCTCGACACTCCTTATCCCACCATCCCACCTTCCCCTTCTTATTTCCCTCCAGCTCCTTCTCTACCCCTTTTATTGCCTCTGTTATTCTTGTTTCCATTTCTTCCCATTTTTTATTCAACTCTTCCACTTTTTCTTCCACCTCCTATTTTTTCTATAAACCTCTTTACTCTTTCCTCGTTCAACACCCCCCTGCTTTTTTTCTTCCACCCTCTTCTTCTGCCTTCTTCCTTGTTCCCCCTTCTAAGTATTATTTTCAAGGAGTGATGATCCGAGTCCACTCTATCCCCCACTATCATGCTCTCTATCTTCTCTCTTACTTCTCCTTCCCCTATTACATAGTCAATTACCGTATCTCCTCTTTCCCCCGTGAAAGTAAACTCCCCTTTCTCGTCTCCTCTCACATTTTCATTGAATATCTCCCATCCTCTCTCCTCTAAGCTATTTACCAGCAACCTTCCCTCTCTGTCTATCTTCTTATACTTCAAACTTCTTCCCCCTCCCAACCGTCCTTCTCCCTCCTCTTCCTCTATCCTCCCACCTTTTTGTCCAGTCCTTGCATTAAAATCTCCCCCAATTATCGTAAACCTTCCTTCTTCTTTCTTTTCTATTATATGTCCCAACTCCTGTAAGTTCTCCTCCATCTCCTCTTTCTTTGCATATACCCCTATAATACTCCAGTTTTCGCCACCTATCCTAACCTTTCCCGCTATCAAACTCTCCCTATCAATTTCTATTTCCGTTCCCTTCTCTTTTATTCTTTTTTTTATTCCCATTGTCATCCCTCCTATTGCTCTCCTTTTTTTATTTTTCTTCTTCGCCATTTGCACTCTTTATTCGTATCCTTTTGGCAGCCTTCCCCTTATTCTTTCCCAGCCCTTTTCTCCTATCCAAATCTCTACCATGACTAACACATCTTCTTTCTTCAGCCCTTCCCAGAAATTTTTATCTTTATTTTCCAAACCAGCTACGTTCCAAAATGCCATCCTCTAAACTGATTTACTTCTCCCCTCCTCTTCTCTTCTGACTTCTGTATTACCATTCTCTACATCCCCCCTCTAACCTCTTCTCCTCTTATTCCCCCGTCTCCATTCCTACTCCTCTCACTCTCCTTCTCCCTGCTCCCTCCTCTCTCTCCCCCTCTCTTCCCCCTCCCCATCCACCTCTCTCAATCCTTCCTCTAATTCCTCCCTCCTCTCCTTCTCTTTTCCTACTCTTCTTACATCTGTCTTGTCCGATCCCTCTCCCTCTTCTACTCCCCCTGCTTTTGTCCTTCATCTTTCTTGTCTTTTTTTTCTTTCCCTTTTCCTGCCTCCCAACACCTCCCTCTACTATCACTGAGCACGTCTTTTTTTTCATTCCACACCCACCACTTCCCCTCTATCCATACCTTTCCCTGCCCTATCTGCACTCTGTTACCCTCTGCCCTTGCCTTCCATGTAATTTGAATTACCCTCCTTCTTATCATCCTTTCTTCTCATGTTAGATCTTCCTCAATCCAAGTACTTTCATCTTTCAATTTTCACTTATTTCTCATTATTCTTGACTTCACTTTCGCACTTCCTACTCTTACCTAGTGGTCTTACCTACTACCATATCTCCCTTCTCTCTTTCCGCATCTATTTTTCTGATTTCCTCTATCTTAACCTCCACTCCTATCTTTTTTATCACCTCCTTTATTCCCCCCTTTATTCCTCCCGTATCTTCTTTTACTCCTTTTATCACAACGTTTCTCTTCCTTTCTTCCCTCTCCTTCATTTCATACCTCTTTTCCAGCATTTCCACCCTCTCCTTCCAATCAGGCTCCTTTCTCCCCTCCCCCCTTCTCACTCCTCCGCTTCTTTCTGCACCTTTTCCTCCTTCGTGACCTCCCTCCTTAGACTCCATTCTCATCCCTTCCAGTTTTCGTTCCAAATCATCTATATTCTCTTCTTAAATTCCTCTCTCTCCGTGCTCCACTTCTCCTTTCGCGCTCTTAATTCGTTCCTTATCTTCTCTACTTCCCTTCCTTGCTCCTTGAAACCCTCCCTTAACTCTTCTCTCATGCTCCTAAAACCCACTCTCAATTCGCTAATTATCTCCCTCAGCTCTTTCTCACCTATCTCTGTTTCCGATTTAGGCAACTTTGCCGTCAGATTGCTTCTCTTGAAAACTACCTCCTTCTCTTTCTCCCCACTCTTATCTAAATCATCCCTCTTCCTTTTCCAAAACTCTTCTAAAGTTTCCGTGCTTCCCGTGCTCCCCGTACTCCCTCTTCTACCTCTATCCTTTTCTTTTACTTTATCTATCGCTTTCTTTATCTCCGTCCCTCTTTCTTTCTCTTCGTTCATCTCTGCCTACTCTGCGTCTCACTTCTCCCTCTACCTGTGCTATACTCTATGCCTTGCCTCGCACCGCCGCGCGTATCTCCGTTCGCCTGCCGAGTTGTCCCTCTACACCGGCTATCGTTCTCGCCTTACCTAGCGCTACCGCACGCGTCTTGGCTCACCTATCGCGTCGCCCCTCTACACCAACTATCGTTCGTGCCGTACCCTTTGCCCGTGCCTTGTCACTTTTCTTCCCTTTAATCCTTTTTTCCCGTTCCTCCTTTTCTCTCCCCTCTCCCATCCACACTCACTTACCTTTACTCCTCCCTTCTCGCACACTCTTGCCTTCCTCAGCCTCCTCCAACTCTCCTTTCTATTCACTTTATTCTCGCACACTCTCACACCTGTCACCTCGAACCTCCTCCAATTCTACTATTAACACCTCTCTCCCTCCCTCCCCGCTTCTTTCCCAGACCCTTCGAATTCTCGACGCTCTGCTCAGCACCTTCTCTGCCACTCTTTCCATCATACCCCTCCTTTCTTCTGCGTCCCTCCCGTCTAACCTCCTCCAGACCATATTCCTCTTTTTTCTCTCTCTTTGCTTTCTCTTTTAATTCAGCCTCTTCACTCTCTCTTTTAGGTTCTTCTTGCTCTCTTTTTTCTCTCTTCCCTCTACTTCCTTCCGCGGCTCTTCCCCTTTCTCCTTACATCCCCCCTCTCCGTCATCTTCCTTCTCGCCGCCCCTCTCACCCCCAGCGCCCCAGCTCTTCTCTTTGCCTCCTCCTCCACCCCTCTTACGATAGTTTCCCCTCTGTCCCAAACTAGCTTCTTCTCTTCTTCTCCATCCTCCCTGGCTCCCCTCGACGCTTCTCTTTCTTCTGCGGCCAATTTCTCCTCTCTTTCCCTCCTCCATTCTGCGACCTCTCCTTTCGACCTCTCCTTCCACCACTCCTCCTCGCTACTCTTTCTCTCTTTCGGCCTGGCTCCCGCCTCACTCCCTTCTCCCCTACCCTCCCTTCCTCTTTCTTCTGCGCTCTCCTCTCGTTCCGCCCCCTCTTCCCTTCTCTCTAGCACCCTTCTGATCTTCTCTAGCTCCTCTGCAATTTTACTCCACACTTTCATTATACTCTGCGACTCCTCCATCTCCCCCTCTGTTTTCCGTCCCCTCACTTCACCCTCCTTCCTTCTTCTCCCCCTACACCCCCTCGCCTTTCCCTTCTCCTGCTTCGCCTCTTCAACGCCTCTTCAGCCTTTCGTCTTGTCCCTCCGCTCCTCACCCCGCTCTCCGTCCGCTCCTCCGCCTCTTTTCATTGCTTTCTTCCTCCTCCTGCAAGCAAACTTTTCTCAGATTCTGCCTTTCTCTCTCTTTCTCCCTCTCTCCTCTAACCCCCAAGGTGTGTGTGTGTCTGACTCCTGTCTTCTTCTTTCTTCTCCCTTACTTACTTTCTACTCTCCCCGACTTCACTCACTCCCGCTCTTCCTTTTTTCTACTCTTTTCCTTACCTCCCTTGAAAACTCTTTTCCGCTTTTTACCTCTTCTCTTCACTATCCTCCACTTCTCGCTACCACGTACTATCACTACGCTTCGCCCTCCTTAATCGATCCATCGCCTCAAACCATCGATTTCTGTCGCTCATTTCTCATTCGCCGACGTGAGATACTCGCCGATGTGCACCCGCCTTAAGCCTCTTCTGCTCGCCTCTCACGCTATCTCCTCCATCGTCGGCATCTCCACCCTCCTCCTTACCGACCCGCAGTTCCTGCCGTACACTCCTGCGCGCCACGTTCCGCCGCCCCGCAGTGGAGCCAACATGCTTTTTTGGAGCAGTCGACCCCCCGCGCCGGCTCGGTCCGATACCTCCACCGCGCCTCCTTCTCGCCGACAATCAACCAGCGGGCCCCACGTCTCCACTTCCATCCGCCAGACCCTGCTCAGGCCACCGCTCCCCCTCTGCAGCCTCTCACCTCTTCCGTCTCTGCCCCTTCTTCTTCCTTGTTTTTATCCTAACCTCCAAGCGCACCCTGACTTTCGGCCAACACCACTCTCCACTCGTGTCACCCTCGACTCCTCCTCCACTTCCTCGATTTCTTCTTTGCCTCCTCCACCAACTCCACCTCACCTCTTCATTTTCCCGGCTTTTATCACCTCTCCAAGCCTTTATCTTTCTCCGCCCTGACTCCTGGCCAACCGCTCGTTCCCCCTCCAGTCGTTATCTCCGACATCAAGTACTTATATATATACATATACAGTGCCTACCGAAAGTTCGGGGCCACCTAAATAATTTGTGAACGGTTTGAAATATAGGATTGAAATTTATAGGGATACAATGGGATCACAAAGTCTATTATTTAACCACACACACACACACACACAGCAGAGAGCTTTTGGAGTCGTTAACTAACGCGGAAGTGACGAACCGTGGGGTCCTTATCTCTGCTGACTGCTATGTTCAAATGATCATAACTCTGCGAAAAAAAATCGTACAGATCTCGGCGACATCGCGTTGTTTTCGTCTCGGAAATCCCTTTCAAACGAGCCTTCACTCAACCCCACATGCTATTTAAGATTTTTTTGGTTCCCCCATTCCCCCGTCCTCCAGGGGTGTGGAGGTGGGTGTTTTTGTGGTTAAATAATAAACTTTGTGATCCCATTGTATCCTTATAAATTTCAATCCTATATTTCAAACCGTTCACAAATTATTTAGGTGGCCCCGAACTTTCGGTAGGCACTGTAGAATATATATTATATATAATGTAAATAATATAAAAAGCAGCACCACTACACATGGTCCCGAAGCGGACCTGTGGAGAGCATGCGGAGACTACCGCCCACTGAATAACCGGACAAAGCCAGACAGACACCCGGTACTACATATTGAAAACTTAAAACATTTTTAATATGAAATATAAAATATCTCGTGAAGTATTTACTTTTCGATATAATTTTATCTTGATACTTTTATACGTAGAATAATGAAAGAAATCGAATATTAATATTAATTTTGACATTTGCAATTTTGCAAAATTAAATGTGTCTACAAAATGCAATCAAATTTTTTAAAAAACATTTTTTTCTAAAATGCGATGTTTTTTTATATATTTAAGTATATTTTTTAAAATGAGATACCCTGTATATGGCAAATATAAAATAGTATTTCTAAATCTTTATACATGATTGTAAACATGATTGTTATTTGAATGTGATTTTGTAATATTAATAAAGAATTTTTTAATATTTTCTTAATATACTAGTCTTTAAAATTAAAAGATATTAATATATGTATATAATGTGTTAGGTTTAAGTGTAGACTTACAACTAGTTATATTTTTAAATAATAGAATCATACAAAAATTTCTTGAATAAAAATTATTTTGTTCAAAATTTATACATATACATATAATGACTTAAATGAAAGTTTTGTTTTTAATAAACACTTTTTTATTATTGATATTTTGTCGTTCCGTTTATATTTAAAAACAGCACAAACGACATCTCATAAACAACTACTGAAAGTTACATTTTCTTGCACCGTATGTCATAATAGTTATTTATGTCACACGTGCATGAAAAATGGCCCATTACGCACGCGACGCGTGCGTGATAGACCACTTTCCGCGCACTTGCAACATAAAATAGGGTGTGTAACACTCGCCTCCGGCTCGTGCGTCCACTCCGCACGTCCAATTTCCATCTTACAGCACTTGTTACACAATAGTTATTTGTGTAACAAGTGCTGTAAAAAATTTTATAAAATTGTAATGAAATAGATACGTTTTATTTAAAAAAAAATTAAAACTCATTAAAAATGTTTGACAAATAATAATTTAAAACTTTTGCTTAAGTCGTTATATAGATCGTTTTAAACAAAATAGCTTTATTCGAAAAATTTTTATAACCCCACACAGAACATAACATCAATTAGACGTCCTTACAACCTCCATGTCTGTCACGTTACACTGTAGCGCGACAAAGTTGCTCGTCTATTTGCGCCCGTACGAGTTATAGTTGTTTGTACTCCAGTAATGTGAAGCTGTTTAACATTATAGATGCTCGAAATGCCATTCGGTTTATATTGTAAACAATGCTCAATATCTTCACACTATTGGGATCTGACATGGAGACGGGGCTTAACCAATATGGCGCCAATCGGCTCACAGTTTTGGTGGACTTCAAACGCTGTGTTATAGTCTGTTATTAAAATGTTAATATCCATGGAAAATATTTGTGATTGGGCTGGTGCAAATCCTGCGCAGAGATTTATTGAAGGCAAAAGAGTTTTAAAAGCAGGACATATAATTAAAATAAAATTTTTGCCCGCGCTTCGCGCGGGCTCAAAATCTATTCCCCTCTCCCCAAACTCATCCATTAATTAGGAGCACCAAATTTGATAGTTTTTTTTCTCAAACTCTAACATCTTACATCTTCGAATTCTTTTTTAATAAATAATTAATAATAGATAATATTATAGATGCAGATTAGCATATTGTCAAATATTTCAAAAACGTAATTCCCTATATTAAAGTTATTAAACTTTATCTTTGCTCGCGCTTCGCGCGTTTTCACCCTCTGACCCGCCATTATTGACTCTCTTTCATTTTATTTTCTTTCTGTTCCTCCTTTTTCTATTTTGTTTAAAAATTCTGCCGGATTTAGTTTTACATTTGCTGCCTTTCTGTTCTAATATCAATTCATTTATTCTTTTTATTCGCCCGCGCTTCGCGCGCTTTCACCCTCTAAAAAATTATCCATTAATAAAAAATTAAACTTATTATTCAAGAATTAAAAATTCAGCTTAATATCTCAAAATTTGCGGTACCAGTTTTATCAAAATCATCAACAAAAAATTAGAAAAATTTTGGCACCAGTTTCAAGAAAATCAATTCATTAATGAAAAATTATCCATTAATAAAAAATTAAACTTATCCTCAAAAAATTAAAAAAACTTTGGCACTGGTTTCAAGAAAATCGGTCTATTAATACTTAATATTTCTCTAAGAATTTGAAAAATTTTGAAACTGGTTTCCAAAAAGTCGGTAACGAAAAATTATCCATAAAAATTATCTATAAAAAAATTCAGCTTGATATCTCAAAATTTGCGGAAATTGGAGTAATCACGTACATTTTTTTAAACAGAAATCGGAAACTTCTTTATTATTAGCAATTTTTCTAATTCTATTACATTCTTTAGTTCTTTCTACTTCTATTTCATATATAATTCTTTAAGATTCGGTCAATTATTTTTTGAAAAATTTGAAAAATTTTGTAACCGGTTTCCAAAAAGATCGGTAACGAAAAATTATACACTTTATGACAATTCCCGGGAAATTGTACCCCTACTTTATATATAATTCTTTGAGATTCGGTCAATTATTTCCCGAAAAATTGGAAAAATTTTGGTATCGGCTTCCATAAAATCGGTAACAAAATTGTATACTTTATAGCACTCCCCGGAAAATTCTACCCCTACTTCATATACAATACTTTGAAATTCGGTCCACTAACGAATGAGTAGGTTTGCGGTCAGACAGACAGACAGACGTCAGGTACTTATAATAATAGATGTAGAATAAATGAACAAAACATGAGAGGTGATGTTGTGAACTTTACAGTTCTGTGTTTACGAACTTCTCACAGCAGTTTTCTTCAAGCGTCTCGTTTTTGCAACAACATCTATCATCTAATTATTCACCGTTAATTATTATTGAAAATGTATCATTTACACATTCACGATGTTCACGCTTTAGATTAAACAAAATTTCAAACTAATTTTTCCTGTCAAAAATTAACTTACCTGGCAGTATATAATCCTCTTTCTTGAAATGCAGTGCACACACTTTCAAACAAGGGGTCACTTTCTCCATTTTTAATCCATTTTTCCAGGCTTTGAAACGATCAATTTTCTCTAAATTGCCAAAATAATTTTTGACATGTACGAAGCACTCTTTGGGCTTGAGAAAGCGATGAAATCGAACATTTAAATTCTGTCAACCTTACTTCTACAACCGCGAAAACACTTAATTCTGCTCGTAGATTTGCAACACGGAGAAAATTCATCCATATTAATAAAAATACAACACAAACCCAGTACGACCGCACGTTAAGCCTGTACAATGCCACGAGATCTGTGAGCCCTGAGTGCTTTCACTTTCGACCACCAGATGTCATGGCGACGAATGTCAGATCCCAATTTCCCGACCTTGTTGATTTCACACATTTTATTTGTGAATCTCCGTATCAAATCCGTATTAAATCTCGGATTATACCGGTGTAAACCGAGATTTGATACGAATTTGATACAAATATGAGTATATACACTATATACATGGTACGGGTACCAAACAGTCGGTGTAAACTAGACCATTGATTGAATTTACTCACTTCAGTTGGTTCTCTTGCTAGAACCACTTATTATAATTCATTCAATAGAATGTGTGAAATCAACAAGGGGAATATTCTGAAAATATATTGCACTGTTTACAAATACAAACAAAATAAGGACGATTTCGAGCACCTCCTATAAAGGTAAGCAGCTGTAAATTACTAAAGCACAAAAATGGCTATAACTTGGAAACAAGGTCAAATAACTGGACATATGTTTATATAAACTTCCTTCATTGTTTTTGTATCCTGAATCCACCACTGTAATACTTCTCACATATTTCGAAACACTCTGTATATATTTTAATCAAACACTGTAGATTAATATATGTAGTAGAAATTATCGGTTTGCATTTTTAAGATTAATTTATTGTATGACAATACATTTTATAGGTTCAACTCATTTCGAGGATGTGGGTTATTTATTTTGTCCTCACATGATGAAAGACTTGGGAATATCGTTGCCTACACCTGATTCGAAGGATTATAAAATGATAAATTACATAACGCAGCTGTGGGCAGATTTTGCTAAAACAGGGTATTATGGACTTAATATTTTTATTCGCATTTTATATGGAGAGTATATATTGCATATTAATAATTAATGCTAATTTTATTTAGAAATCCAACGCCTGTTATTTCGGATTTGTGTCCTATTAAATGGATACCGCTGAAAAGTGCAAATGTATACCATTATCTAGACATCGATATAGAACTTCAGATGAAAGTTTTCCGTAAAGGAGAACAACGTTGGAACTGGGAAAATATTAAAAAAAATATATAAACAATTATATACACATTGCTGAGAACTGCTTTTACAGTTCAGAGTATATAGTATATTATTGAACTTTTCGGAATGGATTCTGATTAGAATTATTCCGTTTTCTCCAGAAAACGTAATAGAAATCTAGGAAATAACTAAACAATTTCGGTCAAAATCCATTTCGAAAAATTTTATAATATGTGTCCAAGAGGGATCTTAATTTAAAAGAAACAGGTAAAATTTTTGTTGAAATAATAACCAATAACATGACGTTCTAATCTCTCGAAATTAGTGATTAGTGCAGTTTCTTAAGAGAAAAAATAAAGAGGAAAAGATCGGTACATGGTGCAATATGATCCGTTTGAATACGATTAATCCTTATTAGTTGATTGTGGATCAGATGTTCAGGAAAGGATTTTAGATATTATAAAAAGTAAATGAGTCATGAGGTAAGGGCTTAGACAAATAGTGGGCTTATTGGAGTATTTGTTTGGGAAAACTGTTTATAAAAACTGTTTGGAATAGAAATCATAAATATTTAAAAATATTTAAAATGAGTTGCGACACGCAACAGCGCACAAAATGTGTGCACGATTTTTTATATTAAAAGGATCAACTTTTTCTTATGACAAAATCACATTTGTGTAGTTTTTTTTAAATGAAAGCCAGTATCAGAGATTTACTTATGTGACCGTTTTTGAATAAAAAGTTTGGCATATTGTGTTTAAGACAAACACTTTATTTTCAATCAAAGTATGCACCCATATTATTAATACATTTTTGCCATTTCAATGGTAAAATCAAAGGCACTTTCGACAGCCTCTTGTGAATTAAATTTCTTCTCGTGTAAAAAGTTGTTCAAATTCCAAAAGAAGTAGTCTGTTGGTGTAAGGTCTGGGGAATATGGCGGTTAACGGAGAGTTTCCAATTATAGCTCTTGCAATTTTGACACAATTTTTTGTAAAATATGTGGTCGCGCGTTATCATGAAACAAGATAGGGGAAGAGTGATTGATTAATCTCGATTATTATTTAATTGCAAGCTTCTCCATCATGGTTTACAATTCCTTGCAGTTACATCTACCGTAATCAAAGTTTTATCCCAAGTTTCATGAAACTGAAATAAATAACACCGGCAGAGGATCACCAAACAGTGATTATAAGCTTCTTCTGGTAGACGTTTCAGGCACTGTTTTGGTAATGTTTGAACTTCTACTGCTCTTGACCGAATACCTAGAAGTATCTCTCCCAAATTATGTTCAAACAGCGACAAGTCGCAGTAGGGCGAATAGTCCGCAAGAAGCACACAGTAAAGTTTAGCACCCTTTGGTTTATTGCACTCTGGTCTAACTATATACAGATTGATTATCAAAACTAAAAATCGCATGTGTTTTTGGAACATGTCCCTTTCGGCAAGTGCCGGCGTAACGCGCCTTTATTTCTCACTTCTCTCTTCCGCTTGTCGTTAAACTACTCGATCGACAAGCCATCTGAACTAGAGCCTGGAAAGGAGAAATAACATGGACGCGACTCGCGAGCGTAATTACGAATTCGGAATTGGGGAATATTCCAAGCAGGTGCTTTACTTGGACCCAACTATTGCAATTTTCGTACAGGATCCATTTTTCATCACAATTAATAACAATTCGATTAAAAAATTCATTTTTGTTTTGACAGCAAAATACAGACTTTAAAACGTGCTCTTTCGGGCGTTCGTTCAATTCGTGTGGCATCTACTTTTTCAACTTTTTTATTTTACCATTTTGATTTCAAATGACCAATATTGTTTTAATACTAAAATTAAACCTTGTTGCTAATTCACCCGAAGTTTGAGATGGATCCGCTTCCACTATCGCCTTTAATTCATCATTATCGACCTTCGTCTCAGGTCGCACACACGACTCATTCTCGAGATCACCAGAAACAAAAACGATTAAACCAATAACGGACTGTACAAGTTAGAGTCAGGCAAGTATATTTAATTGTTTCACTCTAACTTATTGCGAATGTGCACCAGTTAAGGAATTCCTTCGAAAAAGAATAGACGCCATAGTATAAATGGTACATGTATAAAGCTTCTAGAACATTCTGACGCATGTCTCAAAGACATCATAAACACGTTCAAAAGACGTGAAAAGTAGGAATTTTAAATTTTATTATTAAAAAAAACGTTTCTATAATAGTTTCTTTAACGTTATTTTATCGGGAAAGAAACGTTCGATCGAATGATGTTCAAAATTGGCGTTTAATGAAAGCGATATTCTCTATTGACGATCGTTGTCACAAAGCGAGCGTCAGGGTGACACATACATGAAGCGCGGAAACGCGGAAACGCGGAAGATAAAATTTACTAGATTCCCGCGTTTTGATTGCCTTATATTACATAGAGCACAATTTGCGCGGAAAAGCGGAACGGTATGTGACAAATAGACATTTGTATTCATTTCTTTTAATTGTGTTCACTTAATTTATTGCAATTTTTATTAATATGCTTATCTTTTTAGCTTATTTATTGAATACAAGCATTTTAATCAATAAATACCGTTAAAAATTAACATTTTATAATTCTCGGTTCCGCTTTTCCGCTCAAAATATGCCATGTAATATAAGGCAATCAAAACAGACGGAACGGAACGCGGGAATCTAGTACATTTGTCTTCCGCGTTTCCGTGTTTCCGCGTTTCCGCGTTTTCGCGTTTTCGCATTTCCGCGTTTCCGTGCTTCATGTACTGTTAAGAATAAATGTTAATCGCGTTTCCTGTTTTACGTGATGCTAGTGATTGTATATTGACATGTTTATCGATAAGTCCGTACTTGCAGAAATCGAGATGAGCGCCGAGCCTATTCCTGTTAGCATGCGCGCGCACCAAATTACGAGCAAGCCGGTCTCGCCTAGCGACTGAACAGTCGCAGTCCGGAAACATGAGAGCAAACACGCGCCATACATTGTAATATAATGAAGCTTATATATAGACAGCAACAAGTGAAATTAACCCGTTTCTCTCCCGCTCCGTTTCATGCAACTATTCTGCTCTAACAGGTGTTGTAATTTCAGTTCTTTACTGTAAATTTAACGAAACCGTCGTGAGTTGAATCGATTTCTCACCGTAGTAAGTAACGCGATCATATATTACGATCTACGTTAAATGATTACTGTATAAGGGAATGTAAAAGGTTTAATGGTTATTTTATGATACATAAGTGTAGAGGGATAGTAAAGGATGGAATACAGCAAAATACAAGTGCATAGCTCTTATATTCTTTATTTAGCTTGATATCTTGTATATCCCACCTGTTTAGGATATACGGCATTTTTAGCGCGCAGGATTTATGCCATAGTACAGACACTCCGTAAAAATCAAAATCTCCTGTGTGTTCTTTTTCCTTCTTTGTTTTTTGGATCGTATAACAATAACTTTTAATGCATCTATCGTTCTTCTATTTTTTTTAATTTTTCAGTTTTATAATTTGTTTATTATTCTTACACCTTAATAAACTTTTTACACACATTTTATAACTTATTATGACATTTTATTGCCTTATTTATAAACGTTATTTGTAATTTTTAATAAGGTGTATATTTCACCCATGAATGTCATATATTCCACCTCTATGGGATATATGGCAAAAATGTAAGGGTTTCTAAAAGTTTTTTAAATTAAATACAAAGAATGAGAGAGAGAGAGAGAGAGAGAGAGAAAATATTTTGTATTTCTATTTTTTTATAGTAGTAGACAGTATAAAGTTTTTATTGGTATAATTCATTTGCCTTAAACATAGTAATAAATAATACTCGATAAATTAAGTTTCCCTTAGCTGCAGCGTATTGGGATTTTCAGTCGTGACGTAGCCGTGACGTCACAAGGCCAAGATGGCTGGCCTATTCCTGAAAGTTGTACGCAAATATACGGTCTGAGATGGTTTATCATGCCTTTTAAACGCGTGTGATAAAAAAATGTACCTAAATATAAAAGAAATATGTGCATTTGCACAGTGCACCTCTTCTTTAAGGAATTTCATGGAAGGAGAAAATTTGTTGTGCTGTGGACACTTATTAACATGCGGGATAACCTCTCAAGATGATGACAAATGGCATCGAGTTCGGATCGAGCCACCGTGCGAGACGGACGTGTGTGCCCGCTGCTTGTGTTGCTTAATTGTTCCGAGATTATACCGGCTTTTTGATACGGTGTTGCGCGGTGGTGGAGGTTGTGACGAGAGGTCCTTTTTCGGGAGAGTTTTTACTTTCTCTTAGTGTTGCCCCCCCCCCCTCGGAGGGAGAGCACGGAATATTTTTCGTTAATTAAGATTACATGGATACGACGGACTCGACCACGCGACGCGCACGTAATAGCCCTCGTTCTTCTGACGATGACTCGGTGAACAACTCGAGCAAGAAAATCCGCACCTGTATGACTGCGCAGGAATTTGACAATTTCTCACAGGAATTTAGGACGTCGGACTTGTTGGATGTGGATCGAATAAGCCAAAGGAGCCATAATTCGAAACAGCAAAGGGATAAGGAATTGCGTAAGCGACGCAACTTAATGGTCGATGCAGGTATTCCAACGCCTGAGGACGATATGGAGGTGGATATTAACACCTCCGCGAGCCTTGAGGAGACTAGAGGTCGTGAACTTTTCATAAACAAAACGACTTCGAGTAATAGTAATATTGATATTGTTGCCGGTGGCACGCAGCCGTCTTTAGGTGATCACGTGAGTGACGTGAACACGCCACGCGTAAATAGTGTGGATGATCCCCTGTTGCCTGACAAAGAATCTTATATCATTTGCGATTCCATTTTGAGAAAATGTGTTCCCGGTAATTCTATTGACGTGCAACGATTTGCGAGATATGAGATCATAAGGGAATCGCCAAGATTATTATTCGCCTCCCCCCCGACCAAACCACTACGACAAAAGGTAGGAATCGTATAAAGATGTGGATGTTTCTTAACGAATTGCATATCTGCCCGACAACGCTGTCATGATTAATCATTTCTCAGCTGAAATAGATTTTAAGGATTTCTTTGACGCTAATCGTGCTCTAGACATTATAAGAAAAATCAATGAGCCGAAATTAACAGCTCATTTGGAGCAACGCGCTGTTATCTGCAAGGGAGTTATTTCGGACTGGCCCTCAAGTATTCCGGATCTGTGGGACGTGATTCAGGATAAATCTGGTATACTCAGATTGGACAGGATGTTCCGGCGGAGGTAAGACCCCGAGTCCCAAAAATCGTCGCTAGTCAACACGGACAATATTATCATCACATTTAAGGCAAATAAGACCCGTAACCTAAAAATTTTTAGAAATGGAGTGGGACTGAGAGACCGTACGTACCGCCTACACGCCAATGTTTTAACTGTTTTAGATTTGGCCACACTAAGATATAGCATGTAAAAGCAAAACTCGGTGTATCGTCTGCAGTGATAAATCCACGGGCATTGTGACAGACCGGTGCGCTATTATAATTGCGAAGGCTCTCATAAATCTACGTATAGAGGATGCCCACTGCATGAAAAAAACAAAAATATTAACATTGCTGTGGCACATAATAACATTTCATTTCATAAAACTGTGCGGTTGGTTGTGAGAGGGGCCCCTCCTGCAAAGCCACAAGATAGATTTTGAGACTCTAAGGCTTGGCCAATACTATCGAGGGAAACGGAGCCACCGAATAATGCTGCAGAAGTTGGAAATTTAAGACGAAACCCTACTCTCCGCGACCCACAATCTGCAGAGACAAGGGACAATCTGCCTTGTTTTAGGCCGAGAAGTGCACCCGCGACGCCTTCGGGGCACATTGGGAATTATTATGATCGCTTTGACAGCCGTGCTGAGGAGATAACTAAGGAGAAGAGGGGCATAGCCCTGCTTGCGGCACATAATGGGGCTTCTTGGGCGCAAATTGTTAGGGGTGATCAAGAAGATAATCACGGAGGCTCAGACCCTTCTCACGACCTGGTTGGCGAGGTATTGAATAATATTCTGCAACTACTGCAGAGATTTCCGGAGGCAATAGAAATTTTGACTAGCGCACTTATGCATACTGATAGACGGGATCAGTTGGATTACGGTGGAAGTGAAAATAACCTTTTAGCGAGAAGAGAACTGAACAGAAATAAGGACTTAGGGAAAGCTCTGGTAAGATATGGGAGGCCTGGGACCCTCCCCGCTTTATAATTTAATCTCCGTCTGTGGAATTGCCGGGGCTATCAGACTAATAGAGATGAGCTTACGAAAAATATTTTAGAGTATGATATTATGGTGCTTACTGAGACCAGATGCTCTGGTCTCAATAAGGTTTTTTCTCCAATTATAAGACAGTCAATAGTAACAATCGCCTCGGCAGTGGGGGCGTGTCAATTTTCCTTCGTAATCACTTGGAGTTTGAAACTCTCTCTATCCTTTGAACTTTACCGGTGGGCTATGATGTTGTCGGCGTGAGAACCAAGAACTTGAATCAAAATCTAAATATAGTGGCTATCTATAGGCACCCTAGTAAACCTATGACGAGACGTGATCTTTTGCCCGTTTTTCAGGCAATTAATGGTAACAATAATGACTCGATTATATTGGGAGATATGAATGCCCACAATGTCGCCTGGAACTGTCCAACTACAAAGGATAGGGGCGATCTTTTATATGACCTGATGAGTGATGAGGACTTCATATGCATAAATACAGACACTAAGTCGCGACAGGGCTCTCGTGACCAGCGCGATTCCAACCTATAATGTTCGGTTCGGAGGGTATCGTCGACAGAGTTTTCTATCGACAACTGGAAGAGACATGGGACAGCGATCATTTTCCCATCTCTTTTTCCTTTGATGTTTATCCTTAGTTGTACAGAAAAATCACTAATAGATTGTCTACTGCAAGGACGGACTGGTTGTAATTCAGCACTTTGGTGGAAGGCGAGGTTGTTGCCTTCTTGCTCCCACATTGTGAGCTTTTTAAGGTCGATCTGGAGAAGTACTATGATTGCTTCGTGGAAATACTGAGAAAATCCGTTTCTATTGCACCGGGTAGACGACGTGAGGATCCTGGACCTCCTCCAGACGATCCCGACAGGCGCAAGAGATCGCATAAGTGGTGGGACGCTGAATGTGACGAGGCGATTTGTAGCAGAAAATCTGCTTTTTTTACTTGAAAGAGGACAAAAAGTATTCATGACTGGATTGAGTATAAGAGGACCAAGGCGCTGGCCAGGCGGACCTTTAAGGCAAAGAAGAAAGCTAACTTTGAGAGATATTGTAGCGATATTAATCGTTTTACAAGTCTCAGCTACGTGTGAAACACGATGCGCATTCTCAAGAACGCTAGAAAGAATTTGGAATGGCATGCTTGGCCCACGAAGAATAGAGAGGAGGAAATTAGAACCTCCATTGAAGGATTGGCTCCCCCGTTTGTGGGGACTAATCCTGCTATGGACTATGGCGGTGGACACCCCCAATGTGGTCTGGTCTTCGGGAATGTTGCTTGCGGAATGGTTGAACTACCAGGTAATATTTATCGACAAAGTGGGACGAGAAAAGGTACGCCCCATATCACTTTCATTGTGCATCGGTAAATTGATGGAAAGAATGATCAATGAGACTTATCTGGTGGGCAGAAAAGGAAGAGAAGTTCAGTACTTCCCAGAGCAGTTTCCGCATAGACAGATCCTGCGCAGATAATTTGACGAGAATTGTGTCGGACATCAGGGCCTCTGTTTGTGCTAGGAAATATACTCTTGCGGTCTTTCTCGACGTTTCGTCTGCCTACGATTGCGTTGACTTCCGCATAATGATGGATAAGCTAATAGCACTTAATTGTCCCTCCGGTATTGTCAAGTTTATTAGCAACTGGCTCTACCGTAGAAAGGTACGATTTATTGTTAATTCTCCTGAATTTATAATTTAATACGTCTTTAAGGGACTCCCGCAAAGTGCTGTTCTTAGTCCTGTACTATATTCCCTGTTCACGCAGGGTATTTGTGCCAATCTTCCTGAGGGTGTCGAGGTTGTTGAATTTGCCGATGATATAGGGCTATACATATGTGGTCCAAATCGGCACCGGAATAGAGTGCTGCTCCAGCGTGCGCTTGACATTGTTGCGGCACGTCTGCGTAAGATTGACCTTGATCACGAGCCAAAAAAGTCTGTATTGGTGGAGTTCTCCAAGAGTGGCTTTGTTGATAGAAACCTTAGCATTCGTGTGGGAGATTGTGTGGTGCACAATAGCAACGGAGCTAGGTTCCTGGGCATTTGGCTGGACAATTGTTTAAAGTTTGATCGACAAGTGGCAGAAGTTAGAGGAAAAATAAACCGAGCTAATTCTGTTATAAAGTACCTCTGTAAGGTGTCTAAAGGTATGGAGGTCAACACAGCCCTCATGCTGGTAAGATCCATTACGGATTATGGGAACTTTATCTACTTTTCCCAGGGATACTACGCTGCAGTTGAAGCTGGAAAGATCCCAATATCTATTCAAGGGCATTCGTACTGCCCTTGGATATAGAAATAATACAGCAAACAATGTTATCGTAGCAGAGGCCAAGGTGAGGCTGCTGAAGGACCGCGCTGCTCTACTCGGCCGCAATTTTATCAACAAATCTATTGCTTACAATCGAAGTGGTCTATGCGGCAAGTTACAGCGGCTGCTAGATTGCAAAAGCTACGCCCGATTTCGCCAATCAATGTATAGGCTGTCGCTCCTTTCGGAGTTATGGAGGGGGGCTCGTTCGTTCATTTCCACAATCGGTCCCCCCAGAAAATTTGAAATTTTTCCGGGCACATACAGTGCTCACACATTCAAGCCCAAGGTAAACTTTGCAATTGGCAAGGAGAGAAAGAGTGATAGGTTTTCTGATCGAACATTGGCTCGAAAAGTGATAGATCAGTATGATCTGAATGATACCCCGGAAATTATTTTTACGGATGGATCGTATAGTGAAGACTCAAGATCCACAGGTGCCAGTATGATCATCTGCGACCAAGAAACAGCGTAGAAGATGAGTCTACCTTATTTGTGCTCCTCATACACGACGGAGGCTTTCGCCGTTAAGTCAGTCCTTCAACTGATGAAGATTCAACACATAGACAGAAATAAAGATATTGTTATTTTCTCAGATTGCAAATCTGTCCTACAGGCTATATATAACAATCATCTTAACGTTCATAAGAATAAATATATTACGGAGGCCAGAATATTAGTATATGAATTGGAATATGAGTATGGTAAGAATGTCGTATTAGTGTGGATCCCCGTTCATGTCGGAATTGCCAGCAACGAATTGGCTGACGTGTTGGCCAAGGAGGCTGCCAGTGAGGAGGCTGACCCCTCCATTGAGACTCCGATGGGGGATCTCATGACGCGCGCTAGAAGGGAGACGTGGGACGCCACACAACTATTGATTTATTCGCGATTCTGCGCACAAGGGCGCCTTTTACTTCGACAATTTTTACGATCGGCAAGCGGTTAGACCATGGTTCCGAGAGATTAACGCGGAGAGATATTTCGTCACTTTAATCAACAGATTGAGAGCCAACCACTATAATCTCGGAGCTTCTTTGAGGAGGAAGGGTTATGTTGACGATGAAAGGTGTGAATGTAGTTATGAGAGGGAAGACTTGCAACATCTGCTGACAAGATGCCATAAATACGATGCTCAGAGAATTGACATGGATGTAGAGTTAAGAGCTGAGGGCTATCTGGTCAAAATGGATATTTGTCACCTCATTAAAACCAAGAATTGGGATATTCTATATATTATTTTCAAATGTTTAAAACATATTGACAAAGTCATTTGATCACTAGAGGAAAAGTAACTTAAGTTCAGTCTGCATTGTTCTAATTATTCTAGAGTCTAAAGCACCGTAATAGTCCTCATCCGAGGACGCCTGAAAAAAAAAACCCTGACAAATGGCATTTAACTGCATATTGCCTTCAAATGTCAGATGTTAAAAGTACACCTCACAAAATAAACATAGTAATAGAGAAATCAGGGAAAATATCATCTGCAAAATGCAGTTGTAAAACAGGGATGAGTGCAAAATGCAAACACACGGTTGCAGTTTTGCTATATTGTAATTGGTAAGTACATATAAAAGTTATTAATGTATATATTAACAATAACACATGTAGTAGTATGCTGTTTTAATGTAAACTTTTAGACATAATGTCGACAAATTTGAGAATATTTCCTGCACCGATAAAAAATGCATCTGGAACGTTCAACACAGCGCGGCTGTAGATGGATATATAAATCTGCACCTCTGGAAGATCACAAGTGTTTTAATATTTGTGAGAAGAAATCAACTTTGATTGATGAGCAGATAAACAATGTCAAGAATATATTATTTACAATCCCATCAGCGTTAACAAAGCACATGTATGATAAAAATATTTCATTACAGTGGTTGCATGGAAAAAAATTTTAATTTGTGATTATTTTGTGCCCGGGCGTGACCCGTTAAATTCATTATCATTACTTGGATAATTTGCAATTTTTTATTACTATTTTCCCCAATTGTTATCAACTTATTGTTAGTTTATATAGGACCTCTTTTCATCACATCATGTTTTCTGTAGAGTTTGGACGGTGTTGTGACACCCCATATGGTGTCTCCAATAAAGAGCGTTGAACTCTCCCTAGGAAATTCGCCTGCGACAGGTGAATATCTTGCAAAAGATCTTGAAGTTCCGAAGTCTCCTGCGGGTAAAGTTTCCTTGACTTCTTCATCAACGCTATCTTTCAACAGTAAACCATCGTCAACGAAAACAGATGCGACTCCGCCGAATAAAGCATTAAAATTTAATAAATTGGTCCCTCTTCCGTCAAACAATAATAACAAAGTATGAAAGCAGAATTACTATTTATTTTTATCGATGAAGTTATTGAGTCACATTTTGCAATGTCTTGTTTAAAAAAAACTATCATGTCCACAGAATACAAAACATTCTAACAATAAGAAGAAGAGGTCTCACCTCACAAAAAAGAAGCATGCCCGTAAAACAAGCGTAAGTGAATGCAACTGATTGTGAGAAGAAACCCTTGAAATTGTAGAAACCTGCCATTGTGTTTTACCTAACTTTTTCCATTATCATAAAACTTCTTAATGAGCATGTCAGTCTCTTGGCTTCCTCATGAAAATTTTGTGACGACGGAAAAGTTATGAGGAAGCAATATGCAAATATCTGAGTTGATACAAAGGTTTCTTTCTTCATTTCTTTCTTATTTTGAATACTGTTAGATGAGGATAAAAATGTATATATCGGAAATAAAAAAAATATGGTATTTACATATATAGGATAAATTGCGCTTAAAGAAGAATTTAGAAATGGAAAAAGTAAATGTTGGTGATTGCTTGCAAAAGCTAAGAATTAGTTGAAAAGTTAACGAATCAACTCGAACAATCAAAACAGTCATGTGAAAAATTTGAGGCATCGGTAATGCAATATCTCAGCACGATAGAGAGCAACTGGAAGCAGCTACAGAGTAAGTACTTTTTGTTACACGAGTAGTCCACATGAGCATGCTCACGTTGCTGATGTTTTTTGTGTATTCCACACACATATATGCAAATTTTGATGCTGCCAGATATTATCTCGCGCAAACATCATCTCGGAAAACGTCTCGAAACTTTCTCTAAAGTATGCAGGAAAGTCCAAAGTATCGCACCAGTCGAAAAGATTCAATAGCATTTTTATGAATAATCCCTTTCATATAATTTGGAACAATACTAAAAAGAATATGACAAAATATAACTAAATAAAATATAACTAAATATGTAAGGATAGCAATGGTTTCAAGAGTCTCGAACACGATTGTTCAAGCGTGTTAATAAAAATATTTTAATTTTGTGATGAAAAATGTCATTAAAAAAGTATATTCTAACCGTGTAAAAACCTTCATGATATATTTTGGTCGTTAAAGATATTGAACATCCTGAATTAACAGATCACTGAAAGTAGTTTGCTTCCAAAAATGTAAAATAAAATTCTTTGTACATAACTCTGTGTCATTACATCATAAATATAAAAGTAATTTAAAAAAGTACAGGTGCTCGTACATCAGCAGTCGACAATGATGAAAACGTACATCTCGAAGACATCAATAAATCACCGGTCCCGGGGTTCATCCGTAAAAATGGCAATGAAGAAAAGGTAAGTCAAAGTATATTGAATTAACAGTTTCTTTTCGAAATCCCACCGACCTTTACAAAAGATAATTTATGAAACTGCTATCTTTTGCATGCTCTTAACTTCCGGCTGTTTTATGTTAGCCTATAAAAAGAAGTTTATTGCATGCTGTTTCAAAGAATTTATTGTAAAATTAACAGATACACTATGGCCAGAATATTTGGATAGATAAAATGACCTATGACAATGCCGTGTTTGATGCACATTTGGACGTGATGTTTATAAAGAACATGGCTCTCGCTATTTTTGGGGATAAGAAACTAAAAAGATCGAGCGTAACAGGTGCATCATCCAATCGCACCAAGAGTAATCCGAAGCCTTCGCTGAATCTCACAAAGGCGCTTGCTGTTCGCGGTAAGTATGCACTTTTATATTGCACTAGTAATCAACTTGAATTAATCGTTTATCTCTACGTGACATCGGCATTTGGGAAGCACTTTCATTGACTTGTAGTCTTTGTAAGGGTCCTAAATTTTGTAGCTCAATAATTGTTAACAAGTACATAATCGTTTTACATTCAAGATGGGCCCTTCAATAGTCTCAACTCGCTAACAACTATTTGCACAGAAGGCTCCATTTTTAAAGACATATTGGCTATCCAACGCTAAATCCCGAAAATTCAACTTTTTATTGTTGCAGTAGTATATGAATACAGTAAATAACAATTTTATAGAATTCTACTTGAGATACTCGAAATATTAAGGTTAAAAAGTAAAAAAAAAAGCCACAAAAGTATTGTGAAAGCAATCGAAAAAAAGTTTATTCAAATGTTCAGAAATAAACTACTTTTTAATTTATATATTTATGTTAGTACACGGACTTTTTGCATACAAAAAAATTTTTCTGGAAAAAGAAAAATTTTAAACAGAATTGATAGACGCATTTCGTATAAAATTTAGCGCTTTTTTCAAGATACCTTCCAAAAAATAATTTAATTATACTTTTTGTTACAGATATATTCAGGTACTTCCTGGAATTATATCGTCGTTATAACAAGCACAAGATTGAAGAATTGGTAGGGGATTACCAAACATTCATAAGACAAAGAAATCTCTGACATAAACAGAGTCACAAAACGCGTCGCGAAGACGACAAGTAAGTTATTATAGATTCATAATTTTTTGTAGACAAGAATAGGACGAGCTATAGTCACGACTTACTCCCAAGTCATGACTTACTCCCAATGAAAATTTAGTTCGATAAAAATTTTAAATTTCGAAAACATGACATAAAAAATAAATTATGGGCTCATGTTGTAGAAGAAACAGTAAATAAAACAAAACAAAAAAATAAGAGCGCACCTTCACGCAATTCCAATAGTAGTCATTTGAGCAGCTGTAGCAACAGCAGCAGCAGCAGTAGCAGTACCAACGGTAGTGGCAATAGTGATAGTAACTAATTTTATAATTTTGATAAAAAAAATTGTAACCAATAATGAAAGAAAATAAAAGAAAATTTCAATTAATAATTTTTATTTTAATATTAAGAAATTTTAATTAAAGTTTTTTAATTATTTTACTTTGCATGTGTTATGTGGAGCATAGCTACTACAATATATAAAAAAGAGAAAATTAGAAACTTGCACCTTGCTTCTTTATTATTTTATTTTGTTAACTAATAGCGAATTCGGTTGGACGCACCAGTGCGCACTCAGTGCACATTAAAGCCGCCGTACACAAATCAACGGAAAGTGTATGTTTAATATAAACGAGTCATTATTGTATTATTTGGTAAAATATGTATTAGGCATTTTATCAGTCAAAATATTTCCATTTTACTTTAAATATTAGAGATTAAATTAGTGATGTACAACGGCTTTAATGTGCACTAAGTGCGCACTGGTGCGTCCAACTAAATTCGCGATAAATTCCCTGCATGAGAAAATGAGTTAGTCAATTTTGGCCTCCTCATAGAAGAAAATTTGTAAACAAGATAAAATGCCGAGAAAGGAAGATACCAGTTAATAAGTATAGTAAAAAAAATACGTTTATTGACTCCCCTCAGGGTTGCAAGGCGTTTTTGTAGGGACGTTCCCAACCCTTTATTCAATTCTCATCCAATGCTACCCTTCTCCTCTCACTTAACCCTTTGGACCAACGGCTTAGCGTCTCTTTCCGAAAGACGGAGCCCAGTTTGCTCCGCACAAGAGCTTATCTTGCACGGAGGGCGCAGCTTTTGGAAAAACATTCCATGTTTACATGGCTCTAGTGGACTCGAACCTGGTTCTTCAGATTACGAGTCTGGCGCTCTACCACTAGACCACAATGCCGCCCTTTTAATAAGTATAGTAATTTGTACTAAAACATAGGTTGATAGCTCTGCTTTCTAGTTCTCAAATTATTATTCGCGCGGGGTTTCTCATTGTCTTTTGTCCATCTTTGTATAAACCTCAGTAGCCGATTAACGCATATTAAAAGGCATTGCTACTCAATCAAGATATACTAGCGTTTTCCTTTCATCCTGCATGCAATATCTTCTGATGTGACTGCACGCTCTGCAATTACAGTACAGCCTTCTGACAAGTTTTTAATTTGCACGTTTTTTTTATTTTTTCTTTGACTCCTATCCCGTTCAAGTATAGATTTGGACTTCAAAAAAATCTCACGAAAAAGAAGCGTGAGAAAAAATTATAAGACGTGTCTCATTCGATATTTATACTCCATTGAGGAAACCCGGGAAAAAAAAGATTATATGTAATTATATATAATTATATATAATTATATATAATTATATATAAATATACATGATTATATATAATTATATATGAACTTTGGTGCTTTATATAAAATTATATATGAGCTTATATAATTCCAAATATAACTAGATATATGAACAACAGATCATATATGCACTCATGTAACGTTATATATAAAAAGCAAAATTTCCGTACTTATATATGATGACATATATGATTATATATGATTATATATAATTATAAAGGCGATTAAAATATATTTAAATATATATAAATGTTTCATATACAATTTGACATGATTATATATGAGTTCATATAATTTATATATAAATTATATATAAGAAGCATTTATCTATGTAGATTATATATGATTATATAAAATTATATATAAACTTTAAATTCGGATTATCCAATAGATGACATTCAATAGAATTCGTTTCTCGTATTTAAAATTTGACAAACAGTGGTATAAACAGGTATCAAGAGACACGGCACTGTCTCACGTCAAGCAGTGCCAAGTTATAATATATGGAATAAATCATTTCACTTTTGATTCTACAGCTTTTGAAAAAATATACATCTTAATTTATGCTTAATCAATGCTTTATTATCAAAGTTAACAGTTCTTTTTTAATATATTATATATTGTTACGCCCGCTCGCCCGTGCTGAGACGTTCGTTCTCGTGGGCTGAAATTGGCTTCGCTCCGCAGAAGTTTCAAGCCGAAGCGCGTCCCTTGACAACGGGGACGCATAGAATTATTGATTTAATTACCGCCTGTCAGATTGATCTGGTGACTCGAATCGTTCGGTCCGGTTTCCCAGAACTTTCTTGTATTCCGTTCTGAGTTTAAATAAACCCGAGTTCCTTTTTGTATAACGAGAGTGGTTATTTCTGCGATCCCAGAAGTACGCGGACGCGTTCGTGAGTGCGCGCGACACGAATAGCGAACGGAGCGTAACACTTTTTGGGGGCTCGTCCGGGATCGCGCGTGTGAGTGTGTGTGCCATGACGACGCTAGTTGCGACGAGAAAGAGACGCCTGGTGGACTCTTCGGAGCCTGCGACGGAGTCGGCAGCTTCAGAGACGGCAGCTCTCCAAGCCGTGCTACAGGAGATGCGGCAAATGCGCGAGGAGCAGGCGCAACGTGATGAGGAACTCGCCGCAATGCTTCGCCGGCACGATGAGGAGCTCCAATTTTTACGGGGAGACCGGTTGCCTTCTCAGGAAACACAGCTAAGTCCTTCCAATATTAGAGCGAATCGCGGTCCGGAAGTAGAAGCTGTTGGTGTGGGAAACGGCGCGCGCAGTGAAATCGGATATAAACTTAAACCTGACACGTTTGACGGTGTGGTTCCGTTGCGAGAGTTTTTCTCGCAATTTAATTTAATCGCACGCGCGAATCAATGGGACGATGCGATCAAAACCGTAGCTTTAGCGTCGTGCTTAAGGGGAAAAGCGCGTTCTGTCCTAGAATCGGTAGAAAATTTAGAGAATTTGGGTTACGAAGAACTAAAGTCCAAATTAGAACTACGTTTCGGTGAGGGGCAACTTTCGCAAAATTATTATACTCAGTTTACTAACAGAAGGCAAAGATTCGGGGAAGATTTAGCTACTTTCGGTCACGAATTGGAAAGGCTCTCTCGATTAGCTTATCCTGAGTGTCCCTACGCGGTTCGAGACAAGATCGCGTGCGCTCAATTTGTTTCTTCCCTTTCGGACGGATTTGTTAGAAGGACTCTTCAGCTAGAGGGGATTACCTCGCTGAAGTTGGCCATAGAGAGGGCAAAGGCCGTCAAAATTATACAGGGAGGAAATTTTGAAAGAAGGAGGGATTTTGAGAAGCGATTTGAGAAGGGGAAGGATAGGGGCGTGAAGAGTAATGAAAAGGGGGACGGAGATGAAAAAGTCGAAGAAAGAGGAAAGAAAGGTTATGGTTATGAGCGGAGGGATTGGAATAGAACAAAAGAGTGTTGGAATTGTGGAAAGGAGGGACATTTCCGGTTTGAGTGTCCTGAGAACAAGGGAAACTCGGTTTAGTTGCTCTCGGCGGGGGAAGAACAACTGAAGTGGGCATTACTCCGAGTGTTAATTGTTCTAATTGTTCTCAAACTTTTTCTGTTAATCGAATAAAGTCAAGTTCAAATTATTTTAGTTATAAGGGGATGTTGGATGGTAACGAGTGTTGTTTCAAGATAGATACGGGTTCGGATGTTTCGATTCTTAGTAGAAGAATGCTTAGAGAGGGCAAGCACATCATTCAAATTAAGGACAATTCTCTTAGATATCCCACTGGAGAGGTAGTTCCCATCGAATTTAAGGTCATGGCAAAAGTTCTCTTGGGAAAATATTTCGTGGAAATTCCTATGTATGTAATAGACATGGATGATGATTGTTTATTAGGTGTAGATTTCTTAAGGAAGATAAATTTAGAAAATGTTTTTGAATTTGCTTTCATTTCTTCGGAATCCGATAAAGAAAAGGTTTTGAGTTGTTCTCGAATTCAAGTTTCTTCCGAAAGAGCTCCATTCTTGAAAGAACTCTATACTAATAATTCCTCAAATTTAAATAAGGCTCAGAAAGAAATTTTTACGGATTTCTTAGAGGAGTATCAGGATGTATTTTCCGAGGAGATTGTTGCTGGTAATTGTGGAGTCGTCGAACATGTCATCAATTTAGAAGATTCTTCTCCCATTAAGCAGGTTCCTCGTCGAATTCCCTTACGAATGCGAGGGGAAGTAGAAAAGATTATTGAGGAAATGAGAAAGCAAGGGGTCATAGAAGAGTCGCAAAGTCCGTGGGTTTCTCCTGCTGTTTTGGTAAGAAAAAAAGATGGAACGTTGAGATTTTGCGTCGATTATAGAATGGTAAATGCAATAACTAAAAAAGATTCGTTTCCCTTGCCTAGAATAGATGACATTTTCGATCAGCTTTCGGGAAACTTTTGGTTTTGCACTCTGGATCTTAAAAGTGGTTATTGGCAGGTAAAGATTCGTCCTGAGGATAGGGAAAAGACTGCCTTTTCTATTGGACGTGGATTATGGCAATTCACTGTAATGCCTTTTGGGCTGTGTAACGCTCCTGCTACCTTTGAGCGTTTAATGGAAAAAGTATTGCGAGGATTATTATATAAAATTTGTTTGGTTTATTTGGACGATGTAATAATTTTCGGTAAAAATTTTAATGAAATGCTAGAGAATTTAAAGAACGTGCTCTCACGGTTACGTTCTGTTAATCTTAAAGTAAACCCTAAAAAGTGTATTCTCTTTGCAAAGGAAGTAAAATATTTGGGACATATAGTCTCTTCAGGAGGTGTTACTACAGATCCGGAAAAGATCTCTGCTGTGAAGGATTGGCCGATTCCACATAACAAGAAGCAGCTTCGAAGTTTCCTAGGGTTTTGCTCATATTATCGGAAATTTGTAAAAGGATTTTCTTCTTTAGCCAAACCTTTATATGCTCTAACAGAAAATCAGGTTAAATTTTCTTGGGACGAGAAGTGTCAAAGTGCATTTTTAGAGTTGAAACGAGTGTTATCTTCTTCTCCAATGTTATCCTTCCCGAGTGGGGAGGGAGAATTTATTTTGGACACTGACGCTTCGAATATTGGAATTGGCGCAGTCCTTTCACAAAAGCAAGAGGGAGTAGAAAAAGTCATTGCTTATTTCAGTCGTGTACTTAGTAAGTCTGAGAGGAATTATTGCGTTACTCGTCGAGAACTCTTGGCGATAGTCGATTCTATTAAATTTTTCCGGCATTATCTTCTAGGGCGGAAGTTCTTGATCCGTACGGATCATGTTTCTCTTAGGTGATTGATGTCCTTTAAAGACTTAGAAGGGCAATTGGCGCGTTGGCTGGAAAGACTCCAGCAATATGAGTTCGAGATTATTTATCGCAAAGGTTTAATTCACAAGAATGCCGATGGGCTTTCTAGACGACAATGTGAATCATTTGGTTGCGAATATTGTGTCAAAGTGGAGAGAAGGCAGATTGAAGAATCAAGAAAATCAGTCGCTCGTATTATTCTCATAGGAGAAACTCTTCAAGATTGGCGCAAGGAGCAATTAGAGGACGTTAGCATTGCTTTTATTTACCGCGGGAAGGAAACGGGAGTACGTCCGTCTCGTTTTGAAATACCCGCTGGAAATGTCTCCGCCCGAATATATTGGTCTTATTGGGATGCTTTGAGTTTAAAGGATGGGGTTCTTTATAAGAGATGGGAAGCACCGAATCTTAAGTCAAGTATTTTTCAGCTTATTGTTCCTCGAAACCGTGTTAACCAGATTCTAGAAGAAGCGCATGATTTTTTTTCTGGAGGACACTTTGGAGTCAATAAAACTCTTGAAAAAATCCGAAAGCGGTTTTATTGGGCTACCTGTAAACAAGATGTGGAGGAATGGTGCAAAACTTGCAAAGTTTGTGTGTCAAAAAAAGGCCCTTTGGGGAAGGGAAAGTCTCCATTACAAATTTATAATGTTGGGGCCCCATTTGAAAGATTACAAATGGACATACTTGGCCCTCTTCCTATTACTACTTCCGGAAATAGATATCTCCTCGTCATTGTTGACTGTTTCACCAAATGGGTAGAAGTTTTTCCTCTCAGGAATATTAGGGCAAGTACAGTGGTAGAAGTCTTCGTTAATCAAGTCATTTCTAGACACGGGGTCCCTTTAGAAGTCCATACGGATCAGGGGAAGAATTTTAAGTCCAAACTTTTCGCGGAATTGATGAATCTCCTTGGAATTCGGAAAACGAGAACAACTGCTCTACATCCGCAATCGGATGGACAAGTCGAGCGGCAACATCAGACTATTATTAATTATTTGGCGAAGTATATTTCTGAAAATCAGAAAGATTGGGATCGCTGGGTCCCTATGTTTTTATTGTGTTTTGCCCGAGATCTTAGGTTGCCGTTAGATCTGCTTTTAGGAAGTCCTCCGAGGGGAGGATCTCAGTCAGTGGAAGGTTTTATTGGGAATTTGAAAGAGAAGTTGGACAAGATCCATTCCAACGTTAGGGAACGTATGGATATAAAGTCTTCACGAGCAAAGTCTTGGTATGATCGAAAGGCCAGGCAAACTCTTTTTCAAGAAGGGGAGAAAGTTTGGTTTTATAATCCTCGTAGGATGAAAGGTAGAGCCCCTAAATTGCAGAGCAATTGGGAAGGACCTTTCTTAATAGTGAAAAAGTTAAATGATGTGGTCTATTGTATTTAAAGATCTGTGAGACATAAGAAGAAAATTGTGCATGCGGATAGGTTGGCTTCTTTTTCCGAAAGACATTAGAGTTTGATAGGGATATTATGGACTAGGTTGGGTGTAATGATTTGCGGGGAAGGTTAATTACGGTAGAAATTAAGATTGTTGTGTTGCATTGTTTACTGCGCGTGTTATTTTGTTCTTAGATATTTACGGAAGCCGAAGCGGTCGTAACTCCTCACCGAGTTGGACATCTTGGGAGCTGGCTTGTTGCCGAACCTAATACCGGCGAAGGATAAGACTGCCTCTCTCACGGTTGTTTGATCCGTGGTTTTTCCGTGAGGCATAGGGCAAATGCCGAGGCAGGGACTTGGGGAGTCTTTCGAGACGTTGGGTCCACGGTAAGCTTCCCCCCCCCTTGTCCGAAGATTTAGAAGAGGAGCAGCGACATCTCCGACGACTTCGGGAGCTGAGAGGAAAAGGCCTGTGTTGGGAGGCGAAATCTCCTGCGAGGGAATTGATGAGGGGTCGCCCTGGAGTCTGCAGGTGGGAGAGAGTATCTTCTTCCGGAAAATGTCGATTGGGGACTCGCTCCATGAGGAAGAGGACATGATCCTGGACTCGAGAAGAGGACGGTGCCCGGTAACCTGTGGCAGCAGCCCAGGGTAGGGCAGGAAGCCGTGAAGAGGACATGATCCTGGACTTCCAGAGTACGGGTTGGGACCGAGAAGAGGACGGTGCCCGGTAACCTGTGGCAGCAGCCCAGGGTAGGGCAGGGGGCCGTCCCGGTACCCTGGAATCGTACAGAAAAGTTCGCCCAGTCAGGAAACTGCCCCTCCGGATTGTCGGGACGACAATCTGAAGAGGGGGGGCAGTGTTACGCCCGCTCGCCCGTGCTGAGACGTTCGTTCTCGTGGGCTGAAATTGGCTTTGCTCCGCAGAAGTTTCAAGCCGAAGCGCGTCCCTTGACAACGGGGACGCATAGAATTATTGATTTAATTACCGCCTGTCAGATTGATCTGGTGACTCGAATCGTTCGGTCCGGTTTCCCAGAACTTTCTTGTATTCCGTTCTGAGTTTAAATAAACCCGAGTTCCTTTTTGTATAACGAGAGTGGTTATTTCTGCGATCCCGGAAGTACGCGGACGCGTTCGTGAGTGCGCGCGACACGAATAGCGAACGGAGCGTAACAATATGGTCATATATGATTATAGTAGTATAGTTTATTGTTTCCCCCGTAGGGTTTACAATTTTTTACAAAAATCTTAACCTACATCCGTAACCTAACCTTAACTAAAACCTTAAATCTAATTTAGAGAGGGAAGATTCTGCATATGCTATGCTTCCTCTTCCCCTCTTCCTAATACACACACACATACGCCTCTCTATGGGACTTCCGTTTCCTCTTGCATTCTATATATGTCTGTTTTCTTCTATCCGTCACAATTTTCTCTCCGTCCTAGCTCTCTCTCCCTCTCTCTCATTTTCCCTCTCTCTCTCTCCTTTTCTCTCTCTTTTCTCCCCCACCTCCTTCTTCTACCCCTTTTCTCTACTCCCCCGCCTCCCCTTTTTCTTCCATCTTTTCCCTTTCTATTTCCATCATCCATCCCTCACCCTCCCCCTCCTGTCCCAATACCCATATACCACCGCTTCCTGCCAACTTCCTCCTCCTGATTTCCACCTCCTACATTCCTCCCACACATGCTCCCACGTTTCCGCCTTACTTTCACACATCCTACATTTCTTCTTCTCTTCTCCTTCCCAATACCTGCTCTCTTTCATCTCATTCCCTAACCTAAACCTCGCCACCCTTCTCTTTCTTTTGCTTCTCTCTATCTTTTTGGAATAGGGCATAATGCCACCCTTCTCCTTCTCCTCTTAACCTTTCCAGCTCTTTTAACTCCACCCCTCTATCTTACAAGAAACTTTCCCTCTCCTGTTCCTAACTTGATCCCACTGTCCCCTCCTTTTCCCTTCCCTTCAGCTTCTCCCAACATAGCCTCGCCAGCTCACTTCCTTTTCCCTCCTTTAATTTCTTCTCGAATCTCCATGCCATCATCCCCGCCCTCCCTCTTAGCTTCTCTCTTTGTAGCTCCTCCCTTACTGAGTAACCCGGTGTTCTTCCATCTACTCCCAAAACTCATTTAATATATCTTTCTTCCACTCTCTCCAATCCTGCCCTCTCCCTCCATCCCCATACTTCTGCTCCATATCTTATTAATGTCCACATCAGTCTGTCAAAAAGCCACATTTTTTCCCCCAGTCTTTCCTAAATCTTCTCTTCCCTATCCCTCAAACTTTCCCCATCACTGCGGCCGCCTTTTTAATCCTTTCCCATATCTGTGCTTCCTGTCCTCCATTCCTTTGAAATACATAATCTAAATAACAGAATTTCTTCATCTCTCCTATTTCTTTTCCTTTCCATCTCCATCTTCTCTTGCTCTCCCTCTCTCCGCCTTTTTTAAACGTCATTATTTTCGTTTTCTCCGTATTCAGATCTAGTCCCTTCTTATCTAAGTATCCTTCTAGCCTTCCTAACATGCTCCTCATTTGCTCCTCGTCCTCTGCTATTAGCACTACATCATCCGCGTACGCCAATGTATATATCCTCTTATCTCCTACCATTATCCCTCCCCATTTCACCTTTCCCACTTCTTCCTCCATATCCGCTAACATTACATTAAACAGTAACGGGCTCACTGGGCACCCCTGCCTTACACCCCTCCCCGTCCAGAACTCTTCCCCTATTTCAGTTCCCACCCTTACCCTACTTTCCATTTCTCTCAAAATCTCCTCTGTCCTTCTCACCAACCCTTCCCTTATTTTCCTACCCTTATTCCCCTTCCCTTATTCTCCTTATTCCCCTTCCTCTCATTGCTTTTATTAAGACTCCTCTGTCTACCGAATCGAATACCGCCTTAAGGTCCACAAAACATGCTATCAGCTTTCCCCCTTTTTTCTCCAACCTTCTATTTACCAAATAATTCAGCACATAAATGTTGTCTATAGTTCCCATTCCCCTTCTAAACTCTGTCTGGTTTTGTGGTATTATTCTCTTCCACTCCAGCTCCTCTCTTAGCCTCTCTGCCAGGATTGCAATGTATACCTTATACAACGACGGCAAGTAGGAATATAGTGGACTTCCGAGGCCGGGTGCTCCGAGGGGGGAGCGGGGCGGGGGGAACTTGAGGGCGAGGGAGCTGGAGAAGGGGGTTTCGGCAAGCGCGTCGGGACATGTTGTTTATTAAATATTGATAAACATATCGATGGCAAAGGGGTGCCGCCGTTCGGCCGAGGGGGGGAGGATGGTCAGGGTTCTAGGGCGAGGGGTTCGCGGAGAAGGAGGGTCTGCGTTCTAAGGTGAGGGTTTGCGGGGGAGTCTGCGTTCTAGGGCGAGGGTTCGTGGAGAAGGGGAAAGGTCCGCGTTCTATAGCGAAGGGTCCGCGGGGAGGGGGACGCGCGTCGGTTATGGCGCGGGGGTATTACAAAGGCTAGCGGGCGCCGTTTGGCTACTGGAATTTTATCGGTGAATATAAACAAAATAGCGAGTTAGATTGCGAGACACTTGTCTCTGCAATGATTTCACCCTTCTAAAACTTGCGAGCCGCCATTTCGCGACACCATTCGGTTATGGCGCGACGTATTACAAAGGCTAGCGGGCGCCGTTCGGCTGCTGGAATTTTATCGGCGAATATAAACAAAATAGAGAGTTAGATTGCGAGACACTTGCCTCTGCAATGATCCCTTCTCACCCTTCTAGAACTTGCGAGCCGTCATTCGGTTACGGCGTCTCACACTACAAAAGCGAGCGCCGACAGTTGGACGACGGTTTAAAGATAAAATAGCCGAGGTAAACAATTGATAAAATTTTTTGCCGATGACGATTTAACCGTTGCGGAGTCCTCTTCATGTTTTTTTCAAGAAAGAGCCGCTGCCAATTACGATTTAACCGTCGCGGCGGTATTCGGTTATGACGCGACATATTACAAAAAGCGAGCGCCAATGTCCGGCTGCTGAAATATATAAACAAAATATGCCTAACGGTAATTATACAAATGGATGCATAGCATCCATTGTCGCCAGGATGATTGTGGATCCACATCTTGCGAATCAGTCTTTGGCTAGCTTTCGCAACGCGAACGTTTATACTTGGGGGTGAAGTTTTTGTGTCAAGTGAGCGGTAATATAAAGTAAAAAAGTTTTTTTTTCGTAACAGTGAGCATAAAAAAATATGGAGATAGACAATAATTTCGACGAGGATCGCGCGTTAACGGACGACAGTGATTACTTCAGCGATGAAGACGATGATCATAAAGAAGTCATCGATAAAATAGTGTCGCGTTCGGAAATTGTTGCACTAAATTTACGTACAAAACCCGTTGGCAAAAAATCTGATGTGTCAAAGATTGAGAATGAAACGGCGTGGGAAGACGAAGAGCCAAAGCTCAAACGAAAACGACCAAACGTCTCGTTTAACGACTCTGTAATGGCTTCAACTCCAGTTACGTTGAAACGATCGATAAATGTGCCATCTAATTTGAATGAAATAATCAAAATTTTACAACCGCATAAATCGAAACGATCGAAAGGTCCATTGAATGAACCACCGATAACCTCTGCGCCTTCCGTACAACCCACAATGCTCGAATCACTAGCAAACGACGATGTTTTCGAAACCACTACTGATGACTCACTCGTAACGTCCGTTCGACAGCAGTTGCAAACATCTGAGGGTCGAGAAACTTTGCGAGATCGCTTGGGTCCATTAAACCAAAAGTACGTCGGGGAGTTCTGAGCGGCGATCAAGAAAGCGGTATAGACACCGTGTACGGCGTTTATTTTAGCAACGATGAAATGATGCTCGGTAATAAACGTTTTGACGTGGACAACGCTGACAACATAATTATCGACGGCATACGACACGCTGGCACACGCGGTCTTTACGAGTTGATCTTTAAGAAAATTCCCAATGACGAGATCTACACGGAGGACGACAAGCATAAATACAAGAGCATTATGTTGATGACGAATGCTCATAAACGCAATCATGATGCTCACGCTCGATTAAATGGCAACAGGGGATACAAGTACACACAGGTAATCGCGCCGTTGATTTTGGGTAAAAAAGCTGAAAAAGGTATACCGCGTGCCATGACATTAAACGGCAACAAGATAATTGCATCGTCGATTTCGGGTAAAAAAGCTGGAAAAGGTATACCGTGTGCCATGACATTAAACGACAACAAGATCGATTATGTTCATTGGGACGATCCCAACAAGCTTGTAGATCGTCTCCGATTGCTCGAAGCTTCGCGCCTAGCGGGTCACAACGGGCACGATAACGAGATCCTGTCGATTATCGAGGAACTTCGCGAAACTGGACTTATTATAAATTAAATGGCGCGACAGCGATCCGTTCAATTAACATCGAAATGCCGATCAACAAGTTTGGTATATCGCTCGAAAGAGGCGGTGCGGAACCGTACTATCAATGGAGCGGATTAATCAGAAATTACGTGCGCGATAACGCTCTTTGCATAGTCGCCACCGACTTTGACGCAAAATCGCGCAAGATTCAACGGATAACGCCGCCTGTAGATAAACGCGATGCTGCCAACAAACGCTACGTGCAGCAGAGCGTGCAAATTTTGAAAGATCGACAGGATGAAATCCAGAGAAAAATGGTCGCAGTCCAGAATAATATGCAAATTACCATAAACGAACTTCAAAAGATGATTCAAGATGTAATTGCGAATTATCGCGAATAGATAAGAACGTACATCTGATCTCTTCGTCAGTTGCGCGTCATCGTCATGGGTGACGATGTTCATAATGAAACTTTTTTTCAAAACGTTGGCAAAAATTGAAATTTCAATATTTTTATTTGGTTCTAGTTCACACGATAGCCACACATCCACAGATTAAGAGGAATTTTTTTTTTTAGGATGAACTGGAGATCCGGATTCGTGGGTACCGTTTTTTTTTACACAGCTGTCGTCGGGGCGCTCTACAGCGGATTCTTGGCCATATATCAACTTGGAAAAATTTCTAAATACTCTTCAAATATCAATAAATATGATGTAAAAGTTTCAAAAAAGTGTATTCTTATGATTCCTTACAAAAAATTCCCCAAAAAAACAGCCTCTTGACCAGACGACCCCCTTAAGATAAAGCGGGTCATTTTCGGACAAAGTCGCTAACAGTCGATAAGTCGCGTCGTTTTAAGGCTATTTTCTGTAACTCATCTTATTGTTAGTAAGTTTCATCATCATCGTTATATTATGTGCAGATATAATATATATATATAATTAATATTTTTATCAAGTTGAATATTATTTGCTGCAATTTTTTTACTTACCGATATAAAGAAATAAATTGTGATTCCAATATATCAAACGGGTTAGTTGTATCCCGTAGGTGTTATCTTTGTAATTTTAAAAATCTTTTCTGTTCTTCTTCAGCAGCGAGTTGAATTATCCACCACGCTGCAGCCATGATACCTGTAATACAAGGGTGCATTCGTTTATGCAGTGACTGCCGCAGAATGTCGCAGATGTCGTTCGTTTACTCCGCCTGCACAACCGACTGCAGCGCAGTTTCGTTCGTTTAAGCATAGCTGCAGCCTATCTGCGCAGCCATCTCGGAGGTCCTGCTCTGGATGCTCTGCTCGCAGTACTGCGTAAACCAATGTGAAATTAGTGTCCATTATTAAGCCGGTTGAGCGTTGCCTGAAAAATTAATTCAATATGAGTTATGTTATAAAAGTTCAGAATAAAGAAGGTGAAGAACAACTCCTCCAAATAGATCCCACAAAAGTCAAAATAATGCAAGGTAAGTAATACTGCAAATACAATAAAACTATGAAGTCTGTTAATTCATATTTGCGATCAAATTAACCTAAAAATGCACATTTATCAAGAATATAAATTTAAAGTAATCTGTTGAAAAAAATGTGTTTTGTATAAACAAATTCAGTAACTTTTTGTGGTTTGTTTTTATGAATTTATCTCAGATACAGTTCTGTTACAGTGGTTCCTAACTATAAAGCTACTTCATCTCCAGTTAATTTGGAAAGATCTGAGAAATCATTAAACAATAACAGTAGGTAAGCTAGGCCGGTTCTAACCATGGGGCAATGAGGGGGGTGAGGGCGGGGGGGGGCCGCGGGGGAGAGGAAGGGGGGAACCGCATGTTTCGGGCGCCGCGGGGGAGGGGGAGGGGGGAACCGCATGTTTCGGGCGCCGCGGAGAAGGGGGAGGGGGAACCGCATGTTTCGAACGCCGCGGAGAAGGGGGGGGGGACCGCATGTTTCGGGCGCCGCGGAGAAGGGGGGGGGGGGAACCGCATGTTTCGGGCGCGCGGGGAAAAGGGGAGGGGGGAACCGCATGTTTCGGGCGCCGCGGGGGAGGGGGAAGGGGGAACCGCGTGTTTCGGGCGTTGCGGGGAGGGGGAGGGGGGAACCGCGTTTTCCGGCTCCGCGGGGCGAGGGGGGTCCGCGTTTTCCGGCGCCGCGGGGTGAGGGGGTCCGCGTTTTCCGGCGCCGTGGGGCGACCGCGTTTCCGCCGCGCCGCGGGGCGAGGGGGGGATCCGCGTTTTCGCCGCGCCGCGGAGCGTTCGCGTTTTCGGGCGCCGCGGGGCGAGGGGACCCGCGTTCGCGTTTCGCCGCGCCGCGGAGTCCGCGTGACGTCACACGGCACGCTCGCGTTATCTCCCACTCGTAGATGTTTCTTTCCCGTCCCCCCATTCGTCTTCTAGTTCGCGCGGTGTCTCGCGCCCCCGCCCCCCCGTTTGCGCGAGTCTTTTCGTTCGCGCGGTCTCTTTCCCTCGCGCGTTCTCGCTCGCGATCACGTATCTTTTCTTCGCCAACGATATTTAATCGTTCAGATCTTCGCAATATTTAATTTTTAATATGACATTTAAGTAAACGATAAACGAAGACAGCTTTATGACAGGAAATGGGATGAACGGTAAATGAAAAGGAAAAACTTTTTAACCATATTATATGCATTTATTTATCATGTAGCGCATTATACACAATAGTGTCCAAAGCGTAAGCTAATAATTCGCAATCAATAATCGAATTTTTATCATAAACGTCACGCAAGATTGTAATTGCGTTACATTTATCAGTGATACAATTTTGACGTAAAATTGTTACAAACTGTTTGAATTTTTCACTTACGCCGTGAACATTTTGACATAGTTGAAAATACACATTCTCGACACAATGTTCTAGTTCGAACAGGAAGAGTACAGTTGACGGTTTCATGTACAAGCTGGTGCCGCACAACGTCAATTTTACAATATCTGCGTCACGTATTTTAACAAGCTCCAGATCTCGAAACGTTAGCGATGATGGTGCCGATGACTGCACGAGTCGCTGTATATCTGCACGTTTTTCGATGAATGTCACCCACGTTGCATGTAGCAGAATTATCCGATTGCCTCGATTATTGCCAATAAGTATATCCACAGAGGACATAGGTCCCGCGTTGATTCCAACATCCAAAAATTTATACGCTGTTGATGTCAAGGCAAATCTCCTTCCCAAAATACGTGGCGTGTAGCGGGGTTTATCAAAACTGAAAAAATACAATTATCTTTATATATAAAACAAAGTCGGGTTAGTTACACCATTTATAACTCAAGAACGGCTGGACAGATTTTGAAAGTATTGTATATAAAGTAGGGGTAGAATTTCCCAGGGAGTGATATAGGCTGTATAGTTTTTCGTTACCACGTAAAAAAAAAAATTAATCTAGAAAGATATTTAGGGAGAGGGAGGGAGAGAGGAGGAGGGGAAGGGGGAGGGAGGGAGGGAGGAAAGGAGGGGGCGAGGAGGGGGAAGGGGGAGGGGGAGAGAGAGAGAGAGACTATTTGCGTGTCTTAATACACATGTTCTCCGGGGCGAAGCCCGGCGGGGCATGCTAGTATGTTTATAAAAGTTTTTTTTGCACAAGTATATATGAAAATTATCGGTACATACTCATTGTGCTGTTTCCCACACGTTTCGTCCTGAATCGGAACGTAGTAGTTCGCACCGTGAGTGTTCATCGTATCTGGAGGCTGTTTGCGACGTACTCGAACCGTATCGAACTCTCGACTGCGCTCTAGAATCCACGTAGACCATTTATACATACCCAAAACTGCAAATCTTGCAAAAATAGCGCCAATGCACGGCTGCTGCATGGTGACCGCCACCACAATCCACATATACGTTAAATGTGATATCTCTGTCAAGAACATTTGTGATGAGATCACCTCATCGGGCATCAAATATAATTTCTTTTCAAGAGCATACGTGTCTCGCGATGATTTCATCGAACACGTGCAAAACTGCAAATTTTGCAATTTCGCATAAGTTAATGGAGCGTTATTGTTTTGAAGAACATGTCGCGACATGTCTCGCCATGATTTCATCGAACACATGCAAAACTGCAAATAGCGCCGATGTACGGCTGCTGCATTGATACAGATCAAATCACCAAAAGTCAATGGCGCGTTTTCGTGAACGTACGTATCTCGCAATGATTTCATCGAACACGTGCAAAACTGCAAATTTTGCAAATAGCGCCGATGTACGGCTGCTGAGATGAAATTAGATATGATAAGCAAACGATGCATCATTAGTAGAATATAAAATGACGAATCTAGGGAATACGCTCAATAGTCGAAAACTGGAAGTCGTGAGTGCAACAAATGGCGTTAGCAAGAGGATCGTGTAATAACAGGGAGCAGGAGTTGTTGAAGCAATCCACCCTGTTAAATTCGAGGGAAGACTTTGCCGCGTGGGAGCAACGATGCGACGAGTTTATCGAATCGTTGGAAGAACAAAGCCGAATTAAACGGCCACGATAATCAATCGATCAGTCATCGATCGGTCTCAAACAGTCATTGGTCGCTTGTATCGCAAGACTCGAAGGTTTGAAAGACTCGGTACGTCAACGTTTCATACATGTGGGTGCTGGATACAGTGCGAGTGAGACAGGACTCAGATGGCGCGAGATAGATACGGCTTTTGAAAGCCGTATATTGACTGGTGCGGTGATAAATTCCAAACACATCGACCCTCGTCAATTTCTCAAAGATGCGGGAGACATTGTACTCGATCGTGTGCGGAACGTCATGCAACGACATGGCAATGTAAAAATTAACACAGTGTTTAATGGTGAATTTGTTGCGGGTGACAAACGCGCAAATAAAAGTATCGCAACGAGAAACTATGAACTCTTTCGTGAGTCCGATCTGCACGAGTGGTACAAGAGACACGTCATCGAGCCTACCTTAGCAAAGCTGGAGGAATTCCAGGAACGTGATAGCGGATGGGCGTTGTCGCGTATACTCAATTTAATGGTAAACGTGAACAAATACAATCCGTTGCACGCGGGGTGTTTTGTGGAAATACCGCAAGAAATTAAAAAAAAGAAGGCGGTGATAAACGTGCGATCAATGGACAATATGCATGTTTCGCATGGTCAGTGGTGGCTGCTCTACATCCAGCCGAGAGACACGCAGATCTGGAATCGTCGTATCCTCATTACACGTCGGTGCTAGATCTTACGGACATTGAGTTTCCAATGACGTTGAATCATATTAAAAAATTTGAAAATCACAACAACATCTCCATCAACGTGTACAGCATCGAGAAAAAAAACAAGAAACTTGCAATCCTACCAATACGTGTTACTGACCGAAAGATGGACAGACACGTAAATCTGCTGTACGTGCATAACGACAACGTGGGACATTTTGCGTGGATCAAGAACCTATCCCGCCTCGTGAGCTCGCAAATCAGTAAAAAAGAGCACAGGAAATACTTTTGCGATCGGTAAGTACCTGTAGTTCTTTTAATACACGGAGAAAATTGTTACGGTTGTTACAACAATGTTCTCTATGATTAAAAGAGAAATGTATGTGAATTCAAGTTAAATTGATATTACATTGAATGTAGCTGTTAAGATATGCCTATTTATACAGTTGTCATAACCGTAGTTCTTACGATACGTAACATTCGGTTATAATACCCTCGTATATGGTTGCCTCAACCCTCAACCAAAGGATTATTGCTATCCCTCTTATGTGGTCTGCAGCACAACTATTATGGTTGAGAGATCCATAAGATATAGCTGCACGGTACAGCACTGAATCACTGCATGATTGAGAGTTTAGTTCCATTGCGCGCGCAAAAGAATTTCTGCATAGAATAAAGTGGATTTGATAAGGATGTTTTAACTTTAAGGCCTATCTACATAAGACGCAGAACGCGAGTCGCAAGCACACACACAGTCTACATGTCAATCTAACCTCTTTGTGTATAGAGGTTAGATTGACATGTAGACTGTGCGTGTGTCTTGCGACTCGCGTTCTGCGTCTTATGTAGATAGGCCTTTATAAATATACTTTTTTCATAAATATATTTACGAACACAAAATTTCGTAATGAGCCGACACTGGTTTCTGACATTCACCCGACATTATAAGAAATATTATATCATATATCCAATTCAAAATTTTATTACTCTTTTTAAACTGAATTTGTTTCTTAAGATGATTTTTGAAAAATTATATATTTGCGCTGGTTGCCATATGTAGACTATATATAACACTAACATTAAATTAAGAAGTGGTCTACCACGTAAAGCAGTTGGCTCACGATCCAGAGGTCCCGAGTTCGAATCCCACCAAGGTAAGTGTGTTTTTATGTGTTTTTAAATACGAGAAAATATTTATAATCATAGACTGCATCTTAAGAAACAAATTTAGTTAAAAAATAGTAATAAAATTTCGAAATAAATAATTTTTTTTGTCGGGTGAATATTTGTTCATTATGGTTGTAACGTCCATATATTATGGTTGCAACATCCATATAGTAGCTACCCTCACTAAGGTTAGGGCAACCATATGGAAACCATATGGAAACCATAGGTCACTTCCAGAGTACTATGGTTTCCATAACCCTTTTGTATGGATGGGCGAAAATTAACAGCATTATTCTGTTGTAGCAACCGTAACTTTTTCTCCGTGATAATATAGAATATTTTGTGTATAAAAAAATTTATAATATTTGCGTTTATTTTTGCAGATGTTTGCACTACTTTAGCTCCAACGAGAAATTGGCTGCCCACACCGTCGACTGTCAGGAGATGAATGACTGCGCGATCAAGTTACCGAGCGATAACGACAAGTGATTGGCCTTTAAAAATCACAACAGGAAGGAACGAGTTCCGTTGTCGTATACGCCGACCTGGAGTGTACCCTGGAGAAGATGGAAGCGGATCCGGAAACGTCCAGGTACACATATCAACATCATCGCGTGTTTAGCATAGGGTACTACGTGCGTTGCTCGTACGACGAGTCGTTATCTATGTATCGGTTTTGTCGCGATAAGGATTGCGTCGCGTGGTTCGCCGAGGAGCTAAGACGTTTAGCTCACGACGTAAAAACTATATTGTCCACTAATATACCCATGGCAGATTTCACGCGAGACGAGTGGGAAAAGTTTAACAGCGCAACGCACTGTTACGTGTGCGAAGAACCGTTCGAGCCAGACGACGTGCGAGTACGCGACCATTGTCACCTGACCGGTCGATACAGAGGTCCCGCGCATTCGAATTGTAACTTAAATTATAAAGATTCGCATTGCATTCCCATAGTGTTTCATAATTTATCGGGATACGATGCACATTTTATTATAACTGAAATAGCAACAGCATACGAAGGACATGTAGATTTACTCCCGATCACAAAAGAAAAATATATTTCGTTTACAAAAAACGTTCAAAGCACCGAAGATAAAGATAAGAAAACGTGCGTCAAATTGCGATTTATCGATTCGTACAAGTTTCTCACCGCTAGTCTCGACAAATTGGCATCTTATCTCAGCAAGGATAAACTGCGAATATTGCAACGCGAATTTTGTGAATTATCCGCAGAAAATTTTAATTTGCTGACACGAAAAGGCGTATTTCCATATGAATACATTGACTGCGTCGAAAAATTGGAGGACTTGTGTTTACCACCGCGCGACTCGTTTTACAGTTCATTGACAGGTGACACCGTATCCGAGAGCGATTACGCGCACGCCGTCGACGTCTGGCAGCGGTTCTCCATTCGAACGCTCGGTGATTACAGCGATTTATATCTCAAGACCGATGTCTTGCTGTTGGCCGATATCTTTGAAAATTTTCGCGATAGTTGCGTCGCGAGTTATGGACTCGATCCGGCGTATTATTATACTCTACCGCGTTTTACGTGGGATGCTATGTTGAAGCATACACACATCAATTTCGAATTGCTCACCGACATTGACATGGTCATGTTTATCGAACGCGGTATACGCGGCGGTTTGAGTCAATGTTCAAACAGATACGCGCTGGCCAACAACAAGTACATGCAGTCGTACGATCCATCGAAACCGTCGTCGTACCTCATGTATTTTGATGTAAATAACTTATACGGCTGGGCAATGAGTCAACCATTGCCATACGCAGATTTTAAATGGGTCGACGACGTAACCGATTTTAATGTTATGGATGTCGCGTTGGATTCCTCGATAGGCTACATTCTCGAAGTCGACTTGGAGTATCCGCAACATCTTCACGACGCGCACACTGACCTACCGTTCTGTCCGACGCGCGATAAACCACCCGGCAAGCGGCAGGACAAGCTCCTCGCAACATTATACGATAAGAAACGTTATGTAATACATTATCGCAACCTGCAGCAGTGTATTCGTCACGGTCTCCGTATATCAAAAATTCACCGTATACTGAAATTCGCGCAATCTCCATGGCTTCGCGATTATATAGACCTCAATACGAAATTTAGAACGTTGGCCAACAATGATTTCGAGAAAAATTTATACAAATTGATGAACAATGCCGTGTTTGGCAAAACCATGGAGAATGTGCGCAATCACGTTGACGTGCGACTCGTGACTCATTGGGAGGGTAGATACGGCGCGGAGGCTATGATTGCGAAACCAAATTTTCATAGCCGAAGCGTCTTTTCGGAGAATTTAGTAGCAATAAAAATGCGAAAACTCGAGGTGAAGTTCGACAAACCAATCTATGTGGGTATGTGCATCCTCGATATATCCAAGACATGTTTGTACGAATTTCATCACGAGTACATGTTACCGTTGTATCGCGACAAGTGTAAAGTCACGTACACCGATACTGACAGTCTCATTTATCACATCGAGTGCGACGATGTGTATGATATCATGAAGCGCCACATTCATAGATTTGACACTAGCGATTACGCGATTGATAATACGTATGGTATCCCACTCGTCAATAAAAAAGTTCCGGGCTTAATGAAAGACGAAAATAACGGTGCGATAATGACCGAATTCGTCGGGCTTAGAGCAAAGATGTACGCCTTGCGAGTGGACGGTAAGAAAGATACGAAAAAAGCTAAAGGTGTTAAGAGTAACGTCGTAGCCAGGTCGATAACGTTTGACGATTACACGCGGTGTCTGCGCGACGAAATTGAAATGACGCGACAGCAAACCTGCATAAGATCCAAAAAACACGAGGTATACACCGTGTCCGAAACGAAAATAGCTCTAAGTCCGTACGATGATAAGCGATACATTATACCCGGTTCTACCGAAACGCTGCCATGGGGACATTATAAAATACCATCAAGAGACACGGTAGTGTCTCGCGCCAAGTACACGCGGAGCGAGACCGACCGTGACTCTTTTACGCGACGCGACGGGTTGCGAGTACCCGAGATGTTGAGATCTCGATAACGAGTGAACGGATCAAGTTCTAAGTAGGCTTGATCGATAGCTTGGGGTCCAATTAGGGGGGGGTTTCTCTCATAATATTCCGCTACGTGCCCTACGAGCGGAGATATTGCGACGCAAAGTCCAAATGGGAAAATTTATTTTTAAGATACTTCTTCTACTTCTAACGCCGACTTATATGATGACGTCATAATCAGAAACGTCACTTTCACTTTTTCGACGCTGGCGGCGCAGGTATCGCCAGTTTCGATATCGCGCGCGTATTTCAAAATTAGGTCGATAGACTTATCGGTCAGGAGGAAGATTTCTATTTAGGTAAATTAGGTAATATATAATATATATTGAGTCAACGGAAAAGAAGGTTCTCTACGCTTGGCAGAAAGTGCCGCTAGGGAATTTTTAAGTCGATTCTTATGAATCAAGCTTGATATAATATATATGAAGTCAACGGAAAAGAAGGTTCTCTACGCTTGGCAGAAAGTGCCGCTAGGGAATTTTTAAGTCGATTCTTATGAATCAAGCTTGAATTCGATGTCTAGGTATCCCAGGTTGTCGATGACGAGGTCCAGATAGTGCGCTTCATAGTTTTCGGTGTCTACGTGTATTAATACCTTGAATTCGATGTCCACGTGTCCCAGGTTGCCGATGACGGGATCCAGATAGTGCGCTTCATAGTTTTCGGTGTCCATGTGTAATCGTACGTTGAATTCGATGTCTACGTGTCCCAGGTTGCCGATGACGAGGTCCACATAGTGTGCTCCGTAGTTTTCGGTGTCTACGTGTATTAATACTTTGAATTCGATGTCCACGTGTCCCAGGTTGCCGATGACGGGATCCAGATAGTGCGCTTCATAGTTTTCGGTGTCCAGGTGTAATCGTACGTTGAATTCGATGTCTACGTGTCCCAGGTTGCCGATGACGAGGTCCACATAGTGCGCTCCGTAGTTTTCGGTGTCTACGTGTATTAATACCTTGAATTCGATGTCCACGTGTCCCAGGTTGCCGATGACAAGATCCAGATAGTGCGCTTCATAGTTTTCGGTGTCCAGGTGTAATCGTACGTTGAATTCGATGTCTAAGTGTCCCAGGTTGCCGATGACGAGGTCCACATAGTGCGCTCCGGTGTCGGTGTCTACGTGCATTAATATCTTGAAATTGATGTCTAGGTGTCTCAGGTTGTTAATGACGAGGTCCACATAGTGCGCTTTGTAGTTTTTGGTGTCTAGGTGTATTAATAACTTTAAATCTGAATGTAGGACACATAGATATCGAATTCGAGGTATTAATACACGTAGACACCGAAAACTACGGAGCGCACTATGTGGACCTCGTCATCGGAAACGTGGGACACCTAGACATCGAATTCAACGTATTATTATACCTGGACACCAAAAACTATAGAGCGCACTATCTGGAACCCGACATCAGCAACCTGGAACACGTGGACATCGAATTCAAGGTATTAATACACCTGGATACCGAAAACTATGAAGCGCACTATGTGAATCTCGTCATTGGCAACCTGGGACACCTAGACATCGAATTCAAGCTTGATTCATAAGAATCGACTTAAAAATTCCCTAGCGGCAGAATCAAGAGACACGGTAGTGTCTCGCGCCAAGTACACGCGGAGCGAGACCGACCGTGACTTTTTTACGCGACGCGACGGGTTGCGAGTACCCGAGATGTTGAGATCTCAATAACGAGTGAACGGATCAAGTTCTAAGTAGGCTTGATCGATAGCTTGGGGTCCAATTAGGGGGGGGGGGGGTTTCTCTTATAATATCCCGCTCCGTGCCCTACGAGCGGAGATATTGCGACGCAAAGTCCAAATGTGAATATTTTTTATTAAGATACTTCTTCTTCTATCTACTTCTAACGCCGACGTCTTATATGACACTACAAAAAGGCGTGATATCCGTACAAAATTACCTTTTTCAAAAAAAAGGTAAAAAAATGCGCCAAGTACACGCATAGTAGTATATATGTATTATGTTGTTACCTCGAAAAAAACAAAGTGGTAGTATTATACCTCGAAATAACACCCTGTACATATTGTTTATACAATGCGTAATACTGCAAAAAGGCGTGATATCTGTACAAAATTACCTTTTTTAAAAAAAAGGTAAAGAAAGGCGCCAAGTACACGCATAGTAGTGTATATGTTGTTACCTCAAAAAAAAAACAGTGGTAGTATTATACCTTAAAAAAATCTAAGTAACAAGTGGTAGACGAAATCTTTGTATCTTGAAAAATCTCGAAAAAACCTAAACAGTAGTATCTTCACCTCGAAAAAAAAACAAATTAGTAGTATTATACCTCGAAAAAACCTAAGTAACAGGTGGTGGATGTAATCTTTGTATCTCCAAAAATCTCGAAAAAACCTAAGCAGTATTATTTTTATTTCCAAAAAATTATTACTCAAGTGATACACATCACAAAATTACGTTACCTTATTAAAAAAAGAGTCGCGCTTCAAGTGATCTATTATTACAATTACAAAAAAGAAATGATATCTTTTTTTAAATTACAGCGCCAATTACAGAGAACATATATTTTTCGAGATACAAAGATTACGTCTACCACTTGTTACTTAGGTTTTTTCGAGGTATAATATTACTACTGCTTTTCTTCGATTAGAATAAAAAATTGAATCATGAAGAATTACACAGAGGTAACAGTACAAAATACAAATATTTTATTAAAATATTTAAACCCAATAAGGGAATACAAGGTATTTAAATACAAAGTTTATATATGTATTTTAAAAGATTTAATTGCATCGCAAAGAATTACAGAGGTAACAGTACAAAAAATAAAAATATTTTATTAAAATACATAAATTTTTCTTGTCAAAAAACTGGGCGCCGCTAGACACATCGCCCACACCCACTCGCTCGCACATACACACCAGGCTGACCTAATTTTGAGGTCTAGCAGCGCCAAGTTTTTTGACAAGAAAAATTTATGTATTTTAATAAAATATTTTTATTTTTTGTACTGTTACCTCTGTAATTCTTTGCGATGCGATTAAATCTTTTAAAATACATATATAAACTTTGTATTTAAATACCTTGTATTCCCTTATTGGGTTTAAATATTTTAATAAAATATTTGTATTTTGTACTGTTACCTCTGTGTAATTCTTTATGATTCAATTTTTTATTCTAATCGAAGAAAAGCAGTAGTAATATTATACCTCGAAAAAACCTAAGTAACAAGTGGTAGACGTAATCTTTGTATCTCGAAAAATATATGTTCTATGTAATTGGCGCTGTAATTTAAAAAAAGATATCATTTCTTTTTTGTAATTGTAATAATAGATCACTTGAAGCGCGACTCTTTTTTTAATAAGGTAACGTAATTTTGTGATGTGTATCACTTGAGTAATAATTTTTTGGAAATAAAAATAATACTGCTTAGGTTTTTTCGAGATTTTTGGAGATACAAAGATTACGTCCACCACCTGTTACTTAGGTTTTTTCGAGGTATAATACTACTACTTTGTTTTTTTTTTCGAGGTGAAGATACTACTGTTTAGGTTTTTTCGAGATTTTTCAAGATACAAAGATTTCGTCTACCACTTGTTACTTAGATTTTTTTAAGGTATAATACTACCACTGTTTTTTTTTCGAGGTTGTAAATATATTGTAAATACCATTGTAAATATATTGTAAATATTGCTGTTAATATATTGTAATTACATTTAGATATTTAGGAAAATAAATGACTCATATGTATATATGTATATTTTTATACTGTAATAAATTTTTACAATACATTATTCTTGTGTATCCATGAATTGTGTGAATTATCAAATCCTAACCATTTTACATAAACCTCATCCCCTCTTTTGCGCAAAACTTTTTCAACGAGATACACGTCGGGATTAGCAACGCGATGTAACTCGTATTCGTAGAAGCCGCCGGCGACGGGTTTTCCGCAGGAATCTTCCAACAGATACGTCACAGGATTAGTTTTCTGCACTTTGACGATTCTAAACACCTCCGTGGTCCAATTTGGCGTGTATCCTGTTTCGAAGATTGTCTTGAATTTACTCACGCGTACCGAATCGCCCACTTTGAATCGCGCGGGAGCAGCGATCTTTACGTGGCTGTACACCGTTGTTAGGAGCTTGTCGGCGATCGCGGGGGTAACATCGATGGGTCGCATGCCGATAGTTCGATGCTTTCGCGCGTTGTAATCCGATACGAGACCTGGCAGCGAGTCGATCCATTTGTAATTTCCATTGCGCGTAAACATTTTCCACATGCCGTTCTTGAGCGTGCGATTGAATCGTTCGACGACCGATGCCTTCATTACGGAATATGTCGAATAGTGATTGATATTATGTTTCTTCAAGAGTTTCTGCACGTTTGCGTTGTAAAATTCTTTTCCCTTGTCAGTCTGCAGATTTTTCGGACATCTTCCGCCGTCTCGAATTATTTTCGCGATCGCCGCAGTAACCTCGGGTCCGCTCTTGGCCTTGAGCGGTACGGCCCATGCGTGCTTGCTCAGCACGTCGATAACGGTGAGTATGTAGTGGTAGCCTCTGTTAAATCGCGTGTAAGGACGCATCTTGACCACATCCGCCTGCCACAGGTCATCGTATCCGCGCACTATGACGCGTCTTCGAGAAAAATTTCTTCTCGCAGGAGCGTGTAATTCTTCCACAAGCCTCCGTTTCTCAGTTGATTGCTTCTTACCAGCCATGACGATGACGCGCAACTGACGCAGATATCAGATGTACGTTCTTATCTATTCGCGATGATTCGCAATTACATCTTGAATCATCTTTTGAAGTTCGTTTAGGGTAGTTTGCACGTTATTCTGGAATGCGGCCATCTTTCTCTCCATTTCATCCTGTCGATCTTTCAAAATTTGCATGCTCTGCTGCACGTAACGTTTATTGGCTGCATCGCCATCATCTACAGGCGGCGCTATCCGTCGAATCTTGCGCGATTTCGCGTCAAAGTCGGTGGCGACCATGCAAAGAGCGTTATCGCGCACGTAATTTCTGATTAATCCTCTCCATTGATAGTACGGTTCCGCACCGCCTCTTCCGAGCGATATACCAAACTTGTTGATCGGCATTTCGATGTTGATTGAATGACTCGCTGTCGCGCCACTTAATTTATAATAAGTCCAGCCTCGCGAAGTTCCTCGATAATCGACAGGATTTCGTTATCGTGACCGGTGTGACCCGCTAGGCGCGAAGCTTCGAGCAATCTGAGACGATCTACAAGCTCGTTGGGATCGTCCCAATGAACATAATCGATCTTGTTGTCGTTTAATGTCACGGCACGCGGTATACCTTTTCCAGCTTTTTTACCCGAAATCGACGATGCAATTATATGGTCGATCTTGTTGCCTGTCATGGCACGCGGTATACCTTTTCCAGCTTTTTTACCCGAAATCAACGGCCCGATTATATGTGTGTACTTGTATCCCCCGTTGCCTTTTATTTGAGCGTGAGCATCATAATTGCGTTTATGAGCACTCGTCATCAACAGAATGCTCTTGTATGTTTGCATATCGTCCTCTGTGTAGATATCATGATCGGGATATTTCTTAAAGATTAATTCGAAAAGACCGCGTGTGCCATTGTATCGTATGCCGTCGATAATTATCTTGTCCGCGTAGTTCACTTCAAAACGTTTATTACCGAGCATCATTCCATCGTTGGTGAATTTAACACCGTACGCGATGTCCATACCGCTTTCTTGATCGCCGCTCAGAACTGCCCCGACATACTTTTGGCTCAATGGACCCAATTGATTTCGCAACGTTTCTTGACCCTCAGATGTTTGCAACTGCTGTCGAACGGACGTCACGAGTGGGTCATTCGAGGTTTCGAAAACATCTTCGTTTGCGAGCACTGTGGGTTGTACGGAAGGTGCAGAGGTTATCGGTGGTTCATTCAATGGACCTTTTGATCGTTTCGGTTTACGCGGTTTAAAAATTTTTGTTATTTTGCTCAAATTAGATGGCACATTTATCGATCGTTTCAACGTAACCGGAGTTGAAGCCATTACAGAGTCGTTAAACGAGGCGTTTGGTCGTTGTCGTTTGAGCTTCGGCTCTTCGTCTTCCCACGCCGTTTCATTCTCAATCTTTGACACGTCAGATTCTTTGCCAGCAACGGTGTTTTCGGCAATCTGCCTTAGAGGCTCGATGAATTTGATTTGCTATCCTCTCGCGCTCTCTAATCTCCTCGCTGCTGTCCATGTTGCGCTAACGTTGTTCAATCGACGCGTCGACAACAACTAACCACGTTTCGGTATCGCAAAGTTGTTAAATCCTTTTCTGTATCGACCATTCGAAATCGCGCTGTCCTTGTCTATCACCACGAATCCGTACTTTTGTTGCCAACACGTATGACACAATTTACTGAAATCATCGTAAGACATATCTGTGTTTACGTGATCGTTGTATATGTGTTTCAGATTGGTACCATCCTGTTTAAACAGAATCAATAAATTCGCGTTGTCGCGTATAAGATGCTTCGGTATCTTCGCATACGTCTAACAAAGATAGAAAGAGTCAACGTCCGCGTGCCGGCCCATTGCAAAGTATTCTCTTATCGTATCCTGCTTGTCGCACGCCACGTCATCAAAGATAAAAATAGAATTCGGGAGCGCCTCGCTCGGCGGAATGACGTCACTGTTATTCGAGAACGTAAAGTAGCCAATCTCTTCTATCGGTGTTAGTATATTCTCCAAATATCGATATTTCGGTTGTTGCAACGATTTCGAGTACACATACACGTTCTCGAAACGTACACCGTGCGGACTTTCCAGCAAGCTTATCAAGACGTTTGTCTTGCCGCAATTCGACGGACCGCAGATGATACCGCGTATAGAAATCGGTAGCATGCCTCCATGTTTGCGTACCTCTTTCGTTAACGGCATCCTATCGTCAAAGTTTGTCACTTTGATCGTCCGCGATTGTCGTACGAACCGCATTTTACCTCCCCTCCACAACGAATGAAATGCAGTATCGAGAAAGCTGGCCTATTTATAGAGACGCGTAGAGCTGAGATGCTCAGTCTTTAAAATGTTTCTGTTCGTGTCGGATAACAGCGATATTTACGATTTAACCGCCGAGCAGTTAAAGTATATACCAAAGGTCATTCTACTGCGACAGTTTTATAATCACATAGATTATTTGTGGGATAAGCTTCCCGAACATATCAAGGCAGATTCGGAGGTTCAGCAATATCGGCGCTGTTTAATACATTATAATTTGCCGTGTCAGCAAACGCACATCGACGATCCGCCACTGTTGATAAAAAACTGCGGCGAATGCCGCCGAAGATAGGTCGAGGTCTGCTGAATCGCGCGATGAACGCGCTTCCGATTGAATTACATATCCCCGGCTATCAATTTTGCGGACCGGAAACTCGTTTAGAAACACGATTGGCAAGAGGTGATCGGGGTATTAATCCATTGGACGCGGCGTGTCGCGAGCACGACATAGCCTACTCGCGTAGCAACGATCTCGCAGAACGACACGTGGCAGACAATATACTCGCCGCGGAAGCGCGAAAACGTGTCACCGCGAACGATTCGACTCTCGGAGAGAGAGCTGCGGCTACAGCCGTCTGGGCGGCCATGAAGGCTAAAACGAAACTCGGTATGGGTTTGAAAACGAAGAAAAAGAAGAAGACCAAGCGAATACTTCCGGTAGCGAAACGCGGCGGTATCCTACCGATCCTGCCGTTATTAGGGGTTCTCGGCTCGTTGGTCGGCGGAGCGGCGGGAGTCGCAAAGGCCGTGAATGATAACAAAGCCGCGCGACGTCAGCTGGAAGAGATGCAACGTCACAATCGCGCCATGGAAGGTCACGGACTTTATCTCGCTCCGTACAAACGCGGACGGGGAGTCTCGAGAAAAAAAAAACGTCGAAGAGACGCTAAAAATCCCCAAGGGTGTAACTACCAATGTACAACTGCAACAATTGGCAAAACGTATGCGCATTCCATATTTTAGAGGTATTTTCATGCGCGACTCGTTACCGATCGGCGGTATACGTCGAAACGAGAGCGGTATCGTGAATTTGGATAATACTGAGGGACCGGATACTCACTGGGTGGCGTACGCGAAGAGGGGAGATCGTGCCATATATTTCGACAGTTTTGGCAATCTTCGACCACCGAGAGAATTGACGCAGTATCTAGAGAACAATGTAATAGAGTACAATCGCACACCTTATCAGCGATACGATCAGAGCAATTGCGGACAACTGTGTCTGCGTTTTCTACAGTCGGTTGACAATCAATTTAAAGATCGGCGTTACGCTGTTTAATCTCATTGTCAGTATTCATTCAAACATGTCACTGAGATTTACGCTCACCGGCAAGAGCAGCATCCTCGCGGTAAGCTACTTTCCCGCCGTGGATTTGAGCGATGGCGATTACAAGCTCGGTCTAACAGATTTTGAAACCTATCACACGATACCGAATGTAAATTTATCGAACAATAAATTCTACTATGACGACGACAAGGAGATTACCATTCCCGAAGGATCGTACGAACTGCGTGATATAGACATGTATCTGAAACGCGCTCTTTTATGGGACCAATCCAATAATGTCTCGACAAACGAAGATGAACCGCACCCATTGATTATTATTCATGCTAATAACAATACGATGAAGAGTGAGATCAAGTGCGCTTATCGGATAAATTTCACAAAACCGAACAACATTGGATCGCTGCTGGGATTTTCAGCGAATCGCGTGCTGGAGCCGCGACAATGGCACGAATCGGATGTTCCGCTAAATATCATCAACGTAAACATCCTTCGCATAGAGTGTAACGTGACCGCGGGTGCGTACAGCAACGACAAGTACGTGCACACAATACACGAGTTTTCACCGAGCGTGCCACCAGGATATAAGATATCGGAAACGCCGGCACACAGATCATTTACCTTCCGATCATCGTACGGAGCATTTCGGACTTGACGCTTCGCGTCGTGGATCAGGACGGTCGATTGATTGATTTTCGCGGAGAAGAGATCACCGTTAGACTGCATGTACGAAGACGACAGCGATAACGTGAGATGCTCGTACTGAACGAAGCTGAGCAGGTGCAACAGACGAGAAACAAAAAGACAATCCGATCGCCAAAGAAGAAACTCACTGCGTCGAACATTGAATTTTTGAAATCATTAGGTTTCGTCGTACGAAATGGCTAATATCTTAAACATTGGATGTGAACCGATCTTTGACGACAGCGTCGTCAAGATTGAGACACACACGTACAATCCGTACGCCAACACAACGTTTGGACATAACGATGAGATAAGAATACCCATACAACAGCAGGATTTATACACGTTGCCGTGCGAGAGCTTTCTCTACGTTGAAGGACGATTGGTAATAAAGAGAAAAAATGACGAGTCTGTGACAACGCTTGCGAATAATTGCGTGGCGTTCATGTTTGATGAAATTCGATACGAGCTCAACGGTGTGGAGATTGATCGCAACAGAAACGTTGGCATAACCAGTACCATCAAGAACTACGTATCGCTATCGTATAATGATTCTCAACTCATGCGGAATGCGGAATGCTGGGACGTTACATCGAGCATACCGGAAGGATACTTCAACTTTTGCGTACCGCTCAAGTTGTTGCTGGGCTTTTGCGAAGATTACAAACGCGTGGTTCTTAACGCTCGTCACGAATTAATTTTGATACGAGCGCGTAGCGATAACAATTGCATTGTAGGAAATCCTGCGACGGAGCCGGAAATCGAATTGTTTAAAATACAATGGCGAATGCCTCACGTTACATTAAACGAGGTCAATAAGCTATCTATGCTACGGGCCTTGGAAAGCGGGCGATATCTTAGTGTCAGTTTCCGTTCGTGGGATCTGTATGAGTATCCCATGTTGCAGAGCACGACCAAGCATTCGTGGGCCGTCAAAACGGCGACTCAGCTGGAGAAGCCGCGGTACGTTATCTTTGCGCTGCAGACCGGCCGCAAGAATATCATGTCTCAAAATGTTAGCGTATTCGATGATTGTAATTTGACCAACGTGAAACTTTATCTAAACTCCGAATTTTATCCGTACGATGACATGAATCTGGATTTTGGTAAAAATCGATACGCCGTTCTTTTCGATATGTATGCGCGTTTTCGTAAAACTTATTACGGATACGATTCCTTCGATACGCTTTGCAGCTTGTATACATTCCTGGTGGAAGGACCTTTTGTTGTCATCGATTGCTCGCGACAAAACGAATCTGTCAAGAGCGCCACCGTGGATGTGCGAATAGAATTTGATTGTAAAGAAAATGTACCTGCAAATACTACCGCCTATTGTCTCATCTTGCATGATCGCGTAATCGAATACTGTCCGTTGTCGAACGTAGTGCGCAAACTCATGTAAATTGCAATATCAGCAGATATTGCAATATAAGCAGATATTACAATATAAGAGACACTGATGTACCGCGATAAGATACAAATTGCTCCGTCGTTTCGTCATGATCGTACCGACGTTTGTCGATCTGCAAGGATTCACCGTCGGGATGAAATTTGTCGTAAAGGAGGTGGCGGTTCTGAGAAACGGGACCGTTTTGGCGCATTACATTTTTACATGTCCTATGCCATGGAGTCTCCTCACAAAATCCGACAGATCATGCGCTTCCTGGTTGATTGCGAATCACCATGGACTACGATGGGAGGACGGAAACGTGCCCTACAGCATGGCGAAACAATCTAATTACATCGGCCGTACTTGGAGAGGGCGACGAGACGTCGACTCTTGTGTACGTCAAGGGATGCCAGAAACGAGAATGGCTGGTGGATCTGCTTGAGAATAAAGCGAGAAAACATCTAAAAATTGAGACTTTGGATGCAGATTACGAAGATATCGAATCTTTAAATAATCTAGATGTTACTAATACTGTAAGATGCGAAAAACATGTTAAGAATTGCGCATTACAAAATGTATTAAAAATATTTAACTGGTGGTCGCGACACCAGAAAAAATTATGATTTTTTTTAAATAAACTATATATGTATATATAAATGTTTTATTTCTTTTTCCTACATACTTTGTGGTATAATATAGATGTTTTAGCTGTTCAAGAGCTGTTTTTAGTTGTTTGATGGCTCTTTTTAGCTGTTTCATAGCGGTTCAATAGCGATTCAATAGCATGCAGTTATACAGATCGCAGTTATACTGATAGCTGTTTTAGTTGTTTTATAGCTGTTCAAGAGCTGTTTGATAGCTGTTTTTAGCTGTTCAAGAGCTGTTTTTAGCTGTTTTTAGCTGTTCAAGAGCTGTTTTTAGCTGTTTTTTAGTTGTTTGATAGCTGTTCAAGAGCTGTTTGATAGCTGTTTTTAGCTGTTCAAGAGCTGTTTTTAGCTGTTTTTTAGTTGTTTTTAGTTGTTTGATGGCTGTTTTTAGCTGTTTTTAGCTGTTTCATAGCGGTTCAAGAGCTGTTTTAGTTGTCTGATAGCTGTTCAAGAGCTGTTTGATAGCAGTTTTACAGATCAAATCACCGAAAGTCAAGGGCGCGATATCGTTTTCGAGAACATACGTGTCTCGCGGTGACTAGCTTCATTGCACACGTGCAAAACTGCACATCGCAGATTTTTCGGAAGGCGCAATTGTATGGATGCTGAGATGAAATTAGATATGATAAACAAACGATGTGACAATAGTGAAATGTAGAAGGATGAATTTGAAGGTACGCTCAGTAGTCGAGGACTGGAAGTAAAGGCCGGTTTTCACACGCAATGATTAGTGGCGCCAACTGACTGGCATTCATTGGCGCCAGAACCGACTAGCAAACTCACAAGTATTTACACAGTGATTGGCGTATACTATGGAAAATATTTAACATTTATTAAACACACAGTAAATGACAGCAAGGATATAACCTCCAAATTTGAGGTTATATGCTTTGGCCAATAACCGCCAGTAAACGCCACATTACTAGCGCCAGTTTGTATCAAGTGTTTACACTTGCATTTTTACTGGCGTTAGTCGACTGGCGCGGCCTGGCGCCACCAATCATTGCGTGTGAAAACCGGCCTTATGAGTCGGTTGGCATGCTTGATAGTGTTCGGACGTGTTTGTCTTGTCGAAAAATTTCAAGTGTCGTGACTGTTTGTACTGTCTGCACTGTGTGATTTTAACAGTAGCACCGTGTATTGCGCCTTTTGAGGCATACAACGTTCTGTAAAAATGGATTTCGAAGAATTACAGTTTGAAGGACATGAAATGGAAGTTGAAGCAAACGTTGAAGAAATGGAAGTGAATGACAATGGAAGTTGATGATGAAGCATTATTGTCGGACGATTCGTGTTATGATAGTGAAATGGCTGATGAGGATATTCCGGACGAAATTTTCAGAATGTTGAATCAAGCAGAAGTGAATATGTTACACCCTCTGACAAAGATGTGTTGCATATACTTTTATTTTACTCCAGGACATATGAAGTTTTGTGCGTCATGCATTGTCAGAATACACGGATTGTTCTCGATGTTATACGCTGTTCGCAGACATGACACATGTCCGTATATCCTCATAGATGGTCTCTTTTGTTCATCCTGTGGAGACCCATTATATCTGATTTCACCGTGTAATCTGTGTCCTATGTGTGTTTTTGTATAAATTTTAACTGTGTAAATAGCCTGTGTAAATAGCCTGCAGTATTTTAGTGTATACATATTATTGTGTAAATTAAGAGACAATGGCCTGAATTCTGAAAGTGACTGACTCAAGAGTTAGGGATTTCTGGTTCAAATCCTGCGGTGGTAAGCAAATTTTCTATGTATAATATAAATTTATTTAAACGCGATCGTGAGCGTGAACGCGAACGGGAGCGAGAGAGACCGCGCGAACGAGAAGACGCGCGCAACCGGGGGACGGGGGAGAGATAACGCGAGCGGGAGCGTGCCGTCACGCGGACTCCGCGGCGCGGCGAAACGCGAACGCGGGTCCCCTCGCCCCGCGGCGCCGGAAAACGCGGACCCCCTCACCCCGCGGCGCCGGAAAACGCGGACCCCCTCACCCCGCGGCGCCGGAAAACGCGGTTCCCCTCCCCCGCGGCGCCCGAAACACGCGGTTCCCCCCTCCCCCTCCCCCGCGGCGCCCGAAACATGCGGTTCCCCCCCTCCCCCTCCTCCGCGGCGCCCGAAACATGCGGTTCCCCCCTCCCCCTCCTCCGCGGCGCCCGAAACATGCGGTTCCCCCCTCCCCTTCTCCCGCGACGCCCGAAACATGCGGTTCCCCCTTCCCCTTTCCCGCGGTCCCCCCCCACGGTTCCCCCCCGCGGTTCCCCCCTCATTGCCCCATGGCTTAGAACCGGCCTAGCTTACCTACTAATAACATTTCAATCCTGCCATCATCACTTCCTGAAAATGTTATACGCACACAACCTTCAACTTCTCCGATGCTTGTAATGTCAGAACCAACTTTAACAATACAAGGTATGTACAATAATCATAAAATAACAATATTTAGATTTCAATATAGATATAATAATAAATGCATGTTATAATATTAAAATAAAATATTAGTAATAAAGCTAGAACACGAATTGGTAAAGTATTTCCTAATATAGTTTCTTTTCCTATAGGATTGTATAAATTAGTGATTTTTATGATATTATATTTTCTTTAATCTATAACTATTGTATGATTTTTTTATTATATATATTTATGTTCCTTTGCACTATCACAATTTATAGGTATCAACAATCCTCAAGCTTTTAATTCGATTGATTTGAATTCAATAACAACTTCTGGACTTTCACTTGCTACTGTTCCATCTTCACTTTCATACTCAAATTCTATAGATAAAGAAGGTAAATAATGAAGGAACTAAATTATATTATTTTTATTGTAAATGATTGGCAAACTGAATCAAACTTTTATTTTATTAAAAATTAAAAAAATTTGAACACAAAATATAATAAAAGAAATTAATTGTGGCAGTTATTTTGGAGTTCCTAAGATATACATAAATATTATATTTATGAGTTTTATAAGTAAAATAATTTTTTTGTTTCAATTTTAGATGCCACTAAAGAGAGTTGGACAGACGCAGAAATACAGCTTTTACTTGAACAACGTCTTAGTATGAATGACAAGTTTGAAAACCCAAATAGCCGAAAGACACCATATTGGAATTTAATTGTTAAAGTTTTTATGTACAATCGGAATGTAAGTAAATTGAAAAGGACAGGCGAAAGTGCCATCACTTGGAAGTATTTCCATCAAATGTATGAAGTTTTTGCGGAGAAAAAGAGTGTAAATCCTCCGAAGGAATCCCTGGGTTCAACTTTTAAACCGGAAACACTTACCTTGAAGGATGACTCAGCTGGCACATATCAGGAAGAGACTCAAGTAGATATCCAAGAAAATATTTTACCAACAAAAAAAAGGACATTAAAAAAAGAGAAAATCCAATTTCAAGAAGAAATGTTACGACTTGTCGAGGAAAAGAAATCACAATCGTTACAATTAAAGAAAGAAATTTGAGAAGATAAAAAAAAATTGCAACAGACAAAATTGAAGCAATAAACAATCTTGTTACTGTCCTGAAAGATTTACAACAAAATCGCACTACATAATATAAATGCCATAAACATTTTAAAAACTTTCATAATATTTTACATGCCAAAGACGTCGATATATTAAAAACTTAAATATGTTGATTTGTTACGTGCGTCGTTACTTTTTTTTATTACTTTTCTTTCACTTTAGAAAAGTTTTATGATCAATATCCTGATCTCACAGATAAAGTTTTCGTATTTTTTGTTCTTAGATGCCTTAGATGCCTTTTATGCGGGGTCGACAATAGCAGTCTTAAAGTCATACGTCGTAGAAATTGACCAATTACAATCGATTATTCTTCTGAACTTCAACTGTGATTAGTAAATTTCTACGACGTACGACTTTAAGACTGCTATTGTAGACCCCGCATTAATGCTTATGTTTTTTAAAGTTAAGTATGATCTCACTAGATAAAGTTGGATTTTTTGTTTGATCTCAGATGTCTTGTTTTAATATTTACATTTTTTGTCATTAAGTCAAATATGATCTAGATACAATTTATTTTTTTGTTCTTAAATGTTTCAATACAATACTAACGTTTTTTTGTATATTATAAAATGTTATCCAAATATACCACATTCAAAATCGGGGCATAAAGACTTCGTATATGACTTTTGATATAATGTCCAAAAGATATCGTAATGACATTTTATGTTCTGATTTAGGACGTGGTGTTGTTTGGGGGTATGTTCTTATAATATTAAGACATCTTTATATTTTATGTTAAGAGATTCGTACTTATGACTGTTAAATATGTTGTCATATATTGAAAATATATATACTAATGTATTTTGTTGAAAATACTTCACTTTATTGACAATACTTGTAATGTACCTGTTACATACTTACGAAATGTTATAATATTAATAAATATAATTTATTCATATCTTCTATTTGTCCACATTTGAATATCGGCAATTCTATTTCTTTTATCATTACCCGTTTCACAAATGGCATTGTCTTCATTCCGGTTCTCATCCTCATTTTCAGGTTCGTCGTCACTTAAATCGATTTCATCATTACATCGGATACAAATATTATACAGAACATAAGCAGCAATAACAACTATTTTCATTTCGTTTATGAGAGACATATTTAAATATTTTAATCTTCTAAATCTACATCTTAGTCTTCCAAATGCTTGCTCAATGACAATTCTCTTTGAACTTAATTTTTTATTGTAAAACTTTTGTCTTTGAGACAAATGCCCATTATCACGGAATGGTGTTAATATAAATAAGGGGTTAAAGTGTGTATGCAGAATCTCCTAAAATATGAGCTCCTTCTGGTATAAGTGTTGGATTTTCTGCAAGTGCCTGACCAATTAGACTTTCTCTCCACATTCGAGCATCATGAGTTGCACCGGGCCATCCAACAAAGATGTCAATAAAGGAGGGGTGTCAATAAGGCCGTTTTTTGGACCACGTCAGAATCGCTCCAAACTGTGGTATTTTCTTCCTACTGATGTAGCTCACAAACTCCTAGAACCGTTTGCTGTCCGAGCAATTAGAGGCTGAGAACGGGCAACTTGAAATCTAAAAAATCAATGGAGTTTTTCATATGGTGGTAGTGCCGGTCTCATTTCAGCATGTTATTGTTGGGAGGGAGGGAGAAAAGGAGGGTGGGGGAGGGAGGGGGAGGACCGGAACTGGAGAGAGAGAGAGACCTAGGGAAGGAGAGAGAAAGAAAAAACAAAAAATCCAAAAGAAGCAAGAGGGTGCCCGAAAAAGATAGAAGAAAATATCGAGGGAGGGAGAACAACCCAAAACGGAGAGAGGAAAAGAGAGAGAGGGAAAAGGGAGGAAAATAAGATGGGAGGGAAAGAGACCGGGGGAGAGGCAAAGAGAGGGGGGAGGGAGAGGAAAAAAAAAGGGGACGACAGACGGGAAAAAAAAAAAAAATAAAAAAAAAAAAAAAAAAAAACAAAGGAAAAAAAAAAAAAAAACAGAAAATAAAAAAAAAAAAAAAATAAAAATATGGGGAAAAAAAGAAAGAAGATGGAGAGATGCGAGAGGAAAAAGGGAAGGAGGGAGGGGAGCTAGGGGGGACAGGGGAGAGAGGCGGAAAAGAGAGTGGAGGGGAGGGAGAGAGGGAGGGGGTCCAGAGCTAGATCTCTCTCGCGTCTCTGCGAGAGCGCTATCTAGATCGCGCGAGAGGAGGGAGCGAGAGATAGAGAGAGAGAGAGAGGAGAGAGAGGAGAGAGAGAGAGAGAGAGTAGAGAGAGAGAGAGAGAGAGAGATCTCGCTGAAAGAGAGAGAGAAAAAGATAGGGAAGAGGAAACTCGAAGAAAGAGAAAGAAATCAGGAACAACATGGTGAATCTCTTGGCCAGACTCCCCTGCCTCCCCTCACAGCCCATCACCTAACTCAGCCACCCTTTGCCTCTCTCTTTCTTTTTCTCCCTCCCACCCTTTTTCTGTCTCTCTCCCCCTCTACTTCTCTCCCCCTCTACCTCTCACCCTCCCTCCCTCCCTCTCTCCCAACAATTACATGCTGAAATGAGACCGGCACTACCACCATATGAAAAACTCTATTGATTTTTGAGATTTCAAGTTGCCCGTTCTCAGCCTCTAATTGCTCGGACAGCAAACGGTTCTAGGAGTTTGTGAGCTACATCAGTAGGAAGAAAATACCACAGTTTGGAGCGATCCCTCCCTCTCTCTCCCTCCCTCCCTTCCTCTCTCTCTCTCCCCCTTCTCCCCCTCTCCCCTCCCTCTTCCTTCCCCTCCCTTCCTTCCCCCTCTACCTCCCACCCTCCCTTCCTCCCTCCCTCTCAACAATGACATGCTGAAATGAGACCAGCACGACCACCATGTGAAAAATTCCATTGATTTTTGAGACTTCAAGTTGCCCGTTCTCAGGCTCTAATTGCTCGGACAGCAAACGGTTCTAGGAGGTTGTGAGCTACATCGGTAGGAAGAAAATACCACAGTTTGGAGCGATTCTGACGTGGTCCAAAAAACGGCCTTATTGACACCCCTCCTTTACATTTTGCATCGCACATCCCTTGTAAAAGAATCGAATGGAATCCTTTTCGGTTATAATAACTCATAGCATCGTCTTTTGGAGCTGGAATTTCTATATGCATTCCATCAACCGCACATATCACGTCTGGGAAATTATTTGGTCCTCTGGGCTCGTTAAACTCTCGTCTTATATTTTGGAATTCTGCCTGATTTTGCCAGTATAGGTGTTCATTTATCATATTACACAAAGCACCGCATACATCGTAAAATAATTTATGTACAGTACTTGGGCTTAAGTTAAATAGATTACTAACTTCTCGAAAAGAATCTTGATTTCCTAGGAACCACACAGTTGGCAATATTGCTTTTTCCAAAGGTACATTAGGATGACCTCCATTATTATTATTATTATTAGACTCAAGAATAGGACCAACTGCTCTTCTGACAACCTAATATTATTAAATTAATATTAAATTATTAATTATATAATGTAATAAATATATACATATACAATTTATATACATTTATTACGTATATATCTATATACACATATAATGTATACTACCTTGATCAAAAAGTTCCCGGAATTTATTTAGAAAATGCAAAATACAAGTTTATTCATCAATATTAATATTGTCCCCTTCAAAGTACTCCCCATCGACTGCAACGCACTTATGCCAGCGCTTGATCCAATCCTCGAAACATTTTTTATACTCGGTGTTCGGTATGGCCATCAGAGCCGTCTTCGATTTTTCCATTATCTCCTCTCGGCTGTTAAAACGCGTTCCCCGTAGTGGTTTTTTTATTCGATTGAACAGAAAGAAGTCGCAGGGAGCCAAATCAGGTGAATTCGATGGCTGTTGGATGGTATTCGTTCCGTTCTTGGTCAAAAAGTTGCGGATAATGATGGCATTAACGCACCGTCGCACAATTCCATGAGACCAATTCCGTGAGACGAAAATGTGACGGAAATGTTTTGTCATGCATTACAGAAATTGTATGAAAATAATTTTCTACTTATTTCTGCACTTTTATACGTTCCTGCTCCTGCATGTAGACAAAAAATGGATGTAATGTGTGCGTGTATATATTTAAAATGTCAAATTAATAAATTAAATAAACAATATTAACATCATCCAATAACAGCAGTTCTTCATCAGAACTATCTTCTGATGATGAGTCAGAATCTGAGCTATTAATGAGATCCATAGCTTGATCAATAATGTTACGGAAAATTAAATCGTCCATTCTAAATCCATCCGCCATTTCTGAAAATTGAAATTTTTAAATAAAATTTGCTTAAAGGTATTCAAAAAAAATTAATATCTTACAATATATACAATTAAAATTCACATACATAACTTTTTTAAATAAAAAACAAATATTTTCATAATATGATTTGTGTTTCTGTAAAAAAATGAAAAATAAATAATGAAAATAATTAATTTTTCTAAAATAATATTAATATCTCAGTGAGAAATGACCCGTCGAATCGACGTCTATAGACGTCGATAGACGTCGATTCGACGGGTCATTTATTCTCACTGGGATATTAAAATATAATATTATACTGTATCCTATTTTAAAATGTTATTATATTTTATTCAAATAATAATTCATGTTTATTTAACATTTCTTTACTTACACACACACACTCCAATTACAATCTTGAGCAGCCAATTCACGCAGGCGCTCGTTCGGCAAATTGTGTCACGTGACTCGCAGATGAGAAACGCAGTAAATGCGCTAATTGCTGCATAAACGAACGCACCCCAAGTCTCTCTCACAATGTCACTAAATTCCCTGCATAAAATGTCGGATTGAAAAGATTAATTTAAATTCTGCTTTCTGATGCGAAGAAAGGGATTGGTTCGCAAGAATTCACTTAGCTTAAAATATTCCTCGCATTCAATCGCAATCGATAACCTTCAAACAAATGCGAATTCTCGCATTAAAAAGGATTCACTTCTTCTGCTAATTGTTTTTGGATTCAGAGGCATACAAGATTTTCACGTTCTATTCCCAGTATCGCACTGAAAAGTATTGACCGTGATCCAATCTGAAATTGTTGCAAAGCAGAATTCATGACAAAATCTCGTGAATGCAAAACAATATTTTTGAATAAGACGTTTTATGCAGGGTTCTCACTTTTCCGCCAACGAATTTGATGGCAAAAGAGTTCGCGTGAAAAGTTTCACTTTTCGATGTTCCGCCGGATTACATGATCACGAGTTCACGTGGAACTTTTCACTTTTCGCCTTTCCGCCCTAGGGGAAAAGTTACATGATCGCTGCCCTGAAGGGTCTCTAGGTTCAATGGTATTTTGAGAGGTGAAAATTACAAAAGTGAACAGATTTAAATTTCGACAAATGAAATGAGGTTGTTCACTAACTTTTGCTCCCGCACAGGGGAGCCACTGTGCCTGGTAGTTAGCGGCGTTTGCGTTTGAAATTTGTTTCAAAGCAGCGAAAGAATCATTATTAATTGTGATAATAATGAGTGGCGAAAAATACGCAAATTGGTCTGTGGAAAAATTAAAAAAAGAGCTCCGTTTTCGGAGAGCAAAAGTAACGGGGAAAAAGAAGGATTTACAAGATCGGTAAGGTGAAATGTCATAAAAAATGAGGTTATTAATTCAATTAATAAATTTTTAGGTTTACAACACGTATAAGTGATTTATTACAATGGTGTATGAAGATGAAATGAATGTAATTATTTTCAGATTAATTTATTATGATCGAAATAATAATTTTTGTACGGAAAGCGCAGATGTCTCCGATAATTCATTATTCAACACACCGGATCCTGCAGCATACAGAGATATTAGTAGTAACTGTATATTACCACAAATAACAGAGCAGCATATACGGTTATTTTTGGAGAGATATAGCGTGAACGGAGACTTGCGCAAAGAAATGTACCAGAATGAATTTTTACTGAATGCTCGCATACCGGTACGTAATAACGAAACCTACCTTAGAGGACAGTGTAAGGCGCAAATGAGGAAACATGTCGCAGCTGACGGAAATACAGGTTTCACTGACTGTTTCTTCATGGTCTACACGTGGGATTTCTTCCAAAATCTGTCTGTCTGCACATCCATGCATCTCCATAATCTCTGTAACATTTATATATATATATATATTATTTATGAATAATGGAATAGAATACAATTATATAGTGGCACTCACCGCTAATTTTGCTGCTAGTATGATTGTCTCCTGGTCTGTCTAAAACTCCGGTCCCTTGTTTACTAGCTGCATTATGTAAAGCGTCTTCTGCATCTTTTTCCCTCCATTTGTCTCTGTGTCATCTATCACTTTCCTTGTGTTAACCTCGACCGTTTTATTGCTGTCTTTTAGTTTTTCTTCTGTAGCTACAATGTTTGTAGTACCTGGAACATTCACTTCTGCAATTTGAATACATGCTGTAACACAGTCTTCCTTCAATTCCATGTAGTTTCTATCTACAGTGCTTTCTGTTTCTCCAAATAACATTTTTCTTATATCAGAAGCTTTTATTCGCTTGGTATATAGAAGGTACTGCATGAGGTTTCAAATTTTTCCTTTTAAGCGTTAACCCTGTAAAAATAATTAAATAATATAATTTTATAGTGTGGTATAAGATAAAAGTTTACTCATTTGTGCGACTTACCCGTACATTTGGTTGTTTTAAAGAAATCATCTTCCTTAAGGGGATGCTAAAGCCGTTCAAATTACCGACAATTACAGTCAAAGGTCTCATTTCGAAACGGCTTTACAGATCGCAAAATCCTTTTACAGGAGTAAAGTAGAGGTACTAATAAAGGGTGGGATTGTCAAATAATTAGTAATAATTGAAAATAATTTTAAAATTCTGTCACCTCATAACCTTATTTTCTAATATAAACAGTTGTATACGTAATATGTACGAAATTAAACTTTCCCACCCTTCAGAAGACGTGCACAAACAATAACGTACCTTTGAAATTGAGATTGAAAGCCTGGAATAAAAATGAGAGCTTTGAAACGATCGTGTATATTTTTCACAAAAATATTCACGCAGAGCAGCAATTATGTCACAGCAGTAGTTCACGGATCTTGCGAGAGATGGCGCGATGGCGCACGCAGCTGTGGGCAGTTTCGGGGTTGGCTACATTGTCTGGTTCCTACACAGCAATCGAACCAGGACAGATATATGACCTCTATGAAGTTGGCCGGACAACTTCAACGTATCGAACTTTCATTAATTGGAATCGATTGGTGGTCGTTTGGTGGTCTTTGGTAGTCTAGTCCGATCGTTTGGTGGTTAGTCGTTTTCCTGTAAAATAAAAATAAAATTTCCGGTGTGAAGTTAGCCGGACAATTTTTATTTTTCAACCAATTTAACTTTTTTATAGCTCATTCGACGCGGAATCGTTTGGTGGTCACGAATATAACCGGTAAAACGTTTGGTGGTCAACCGTTTTCCCAGAAAATAGAAAAAACCGTATGCGCATAATGCCGTATTCGGAACAATTGTATTTATCACCCAAATTGACTTTGATAGGGCTCAATCGACGCGGAATCGTTTGGTGGTCACGAATATCGTCATTAAAACGTTTGGTGGTCAATCGTTTTCCTAAGAAATAGAAAAAACCGTACTCTCACGCCATTGGTCGCATGACTCCGTGACGTTAGCTCGGTAATTTGATGGATAAACATTATTTATCAATCAAATTGACTTCCATACGGCTCAATCGACGCGGAATCGTTTGGTGGTCACGAATATAATCAGTAAAACGTTTGGTGGTCAACCGTTTTCCCAGAAAAAAGGAAAAACCGTATGCTCACGCCATTGGTCGTATGACCCTGTGCTATTAGTCAGAAAAATTGTATTTGTCACCCAAATTGACTTTGATAGGGCTCAATTGACGCGGAATCGTTTGGTGGTCACGAATATTGTCATTAAAACGTTTGGTGGTCAATCGTTTTCCTAAGAAATAGAAAAAACCGTACTCTCACGCCATTGGTCGCATGACTCCGTGACGTTAGCTCGGTAATTTGATGGATAAACATTATTTATTAATCAAATTGACTTTCATACGGCTCAATCGACGCGGAATCGTTTGGTGGTCACGAATATCGTCATTAAAACGTTTGGTGGTCAACCGTTTTCCCAGAAAAAAGGAAAAACCGTATGCTCACGCCATTGGTCGTATGACCCTGTGCTATTAGTCAGAAAAATTGTATTTGGCACCCAAATTGACTTTGATAGGGCTCAATCGACGCGGAATCGTTTGGTGGTCACGAATATTGTCATTAAAACGTTTGGTGGTCAATCGTTTTCCCAAGAAATAGAAAAAACCATACTCTCACGCCATTGGTCGCATGACTCCGTGACGTTAGCTCGGTAATTTGATGGATAAACATTATTTATCAATCAAATTGACTTTCATACGGCTCAATCGACGCGGAATCGTTTGGTGGTCACGAATATTGTCATTAAAACGTTTGGTGGTCAATCGTTTTCCTAAGAAATAGAAAAAACCGTACTCTCACGCCATTGGTCGCATGACTCCGTGACGTTAGCTCGGTAATTTGATGAATAAACATTATTTATCAATCAAATTGACTTTCATACGGCTCAATCGACGCGGAATCGTTTGGTGGTCACGAATATCGTCATTAAAACGTTTGGTGGTCAATCGTTTTCCTAAGAAATAGGTAAAACCGTACTCTCACGTCATTGGTCGTATGACTTCGTGACGTTAGCTCAGTAATTTGATGGATAAACATTATTTATCAATCAAATTGACTTTCATACGGCTCAATTTGATTGATAAATAATGTTTGTCCATCAAATTACCAAGCTAACGTCACGGAGTCATGCGACCAATGGCGTGAGAGTACGGTTTTTTCTATTTCTTAGGAAAACGGTTGACCACCAAACGTTTTAATGACAATATTCGTGACCACCAAACGATTCCGCGTCGATTGAGCCCTATCAAAGTCAATTTGGGTGCCAAATACAATTTTTCTGACTAATAGCACAGTCATACGACCAATGGCGTGAGCATACGGTTTTTCCTTTTTTCTGGGAAAACGGTTGACCACCAAACGTTTTACTGATTATATTCGTGACCACCAAACGATTCCGCGTCGATTGAGCCGTATGGAAGTCAATTTGATTGATAAATAATGTTTATTCATCAAATTACCGAGCTACCGTCACGGAGTCATGCGACCAATGGCGTGAGAGTACGGTTTTTTCTATTTCTTAGAAAAACGGTTGACCACCAAACGTTTTAATGACAATATTCGTGACCACCAAACGATTCCGCGTCGATTGAGCCCTATCAAAGTCAATTTGGGTGACAAATACAATTTTTCTGACTAATAGCACAGAGTCATACGACCAATGGCGTGAGCATACGGTTTTTCCTTTTTTCTAGGAAAACGGTTGACCACCAAACGTTTTACTGATTATATTCGTGACCACCAAACGATTCCGCGTCGATTGAGCCGTATGGAAGTCAATTTGATTGATAAATAATGTTTATCCATCAAATTACCGAGCTAACGTCACGGAGTCATGCGACCAATGGCGTGAGAGAACGGTTTTTTCTATTTCTTAAGAAAACGGTTGACCACCAAACGTTTTAATGACAATATTCGTGACCACCAAACGATTCCGCGTCGATTGAGCCCTATCAAAGTCAATTTGGGTGCCAAATACAATTTTTCTGACTAATAGCACAGAGTCATACGACCAATGGCGTGAGCATACGGTTTTTCCTTTTTTCTGGGAAAACGGTTGACCACCAAACGTTTTACTGATTATATTCGTGACCACCAAACGATTCCGCGTCGATTGAGCCGTATGGAAGTCAATTTGATTGATAAATAATGTTTATTCATCAAATTACCGAGCTACCGTCACGGAGTCATGCGACCAATGGCGTGAGAGTACGGTTTTTTTCTATTTCTTAGAAAAACGGTTGACCACCAAACGTTTTAATGACAATATTCGTGACCACCAAACGATTCCGCGTCGATTGAGCCCTATCAAAGTCAATTTGGGTGCCAAATACAATTTTTCTGACTAATAGCACAGAGTCATACGACCAATGGCGTGAGCATACGGTTTTTCCTTTTTTCTAGGAAAACGGTTGACCACCAAATGTTTTACTGATTATATTAGTGACCACCAAACGATTCCGCGTCGATTGAGCCGTATGGAAGTCAATTTGATTGATAAATAATGTTTATCCATCAAATTTCCGAGCTAACGTCACGGAGTCATGCAACCAATGGCGTGAGAGTACGGTTTTTTCTATTTCTTAGGAAAACGATTGACCACCAAACGTTTTAATGACGATATTCGTGACCACCAAACGATTCCGCGTCGATTGAGCCCTATCAAAGTCAATTTGGGTGATAAATACAATTGTTCCGAATACGGCATTATGCGCATACGGTTTTTTCTATTTTCTGGGAAAACGGTTGACCACCAAACGTTTTACCGGTGATATTCGTGACCACCAAACGATTCCGCGTCGAATGAGCTATAAAAAAGTTAAATTGGTTGAAAAATAAAAATTGTCAGGCTAACTTCACACCGGAAATTTTATTTTTATTTTACTGGAAAACGACTAACCACCAAACGATCGGACTAGACTACCAAAGACCACCAAACGACCACCAATCGATTCCAATTAATGAAAGTTCGATACGTTGAAGTTGTCCGGCCAACTTCATAGAGGTAGATATATGATTGTGGCTGCGGTCCAGTAAGCGCTACCAAATGCTCCAAACGCCACGCTCCAAGTGCTATGAAAGGAGCGGTCCACGAACGCTTCGAGTGCTACAATCGCTATACAAGTGGACCAGGCTGTAGCACTTGTAGCAGTGGTAGCATGTGATTAGCACAATAGCGTGAATCAGAATGGAACGTAATATACCGATAATACCTATTGTAATAGCTAGTATGGATGTTTTTGATATTCCATCTTTATTCGAAGATGATGAAGATGATGTAATATATAATGCATGTATAAAATCAGTAATAGAAAAAGGTAAAACAAAACGGGAAAATATTCCTAAAATTGAGGGTTACGTGGAAAATATTGTCCCGTCACTTAGTGCAATGGAGTTTAAAAGCCATTTTAGGTAAAATTAATTCTATTATCTTCTTTTATTACAATTTATTCCTCATATATTTCTTTTATTATAATTTCCTTTTATTACATATTTCTTTTATTACAATTTCTATTATTACCTATCCTCCGTATTAAACGCTCATAAAAACATTCCTTTATTTTTAGAATGTTGCCAGAGACATTTGAGTTTGTCTTAGGACAGATTGCAGAACGATTGCAAAGAACTGCAAATGGTAATGAAATGATATCACCAGAAAAACAATTTTTAATTGCTTTATGGCGTATGGCAACGCCAGATTCTTACAGGTATGAATCATACTCTGTAATATTAATAAATGATCATAAATTTAAAAAGCATGTACGAATCCTACGTTTCCAACATTTACATGTGTAAGCAGACACATATGATCATAAAAGGCGATTTTTGGCGACTCTGGTATAAGCAACCAAAGGATACTAAATTGCACCAGAACCAATAGCAACCACCGATAGCAACTTTGATACATGTACCAAACCATACCAAACAATCGCCAAAAATTGCTTAAACTACTTATAAACAAAACCAATTATACTTTTAAAAATACAGGAATAAATATAAAAATGTTTATATTTCTTTTACTACCAGTAACACAGTACAAAGTAAAATATTACGAACCTGAGCTTGGATGGAATAATGTGCTTTTCTGTTAATTTAATTAACATATTTTAGATCAATACACACTAGATTTGGAGTAGGAAAAGCTACAGCTATAAGAGCGGTACGACGAGTTACTCAAGCATTATGTGGTCTTGCTTCAATATTTATACAATGGCCGACAGAAGAAAAGATTGAAGAAATTAAGCAAGGTTTTTCTCACGTTGGTGCCTTTCCAGGAACTATTGGAGCAATAGATGGCACACATATTAATATACCAGCTCCTAAGAAAAATCCAGAGGCTTATATTAACAGAAAAGGACATTATTCCATTCAAGCCCAGGTTTACAATTTTTTAGTTTGTATGTACTATGTTACTGGTAATAAAAAAGTATAAGTATTTTTAAATTTATTCTTGTATGTTTTAAGTATAATTGCTCTTGGTTGTAGGTTGTTTGTGATCATATGCGTGTGTTTACACATATAAATGTTGGAAACGTAGGATCCGTACATGATGCTCGTGTATTCAGGTTATCAACTTTGCAAGACTATATTGCAGACCCATCAAAATTTCCTAATGATAGCCATTTAAGGAGGTTGAAGCGATCCAGTTGAGTCAATTGACGGTTTAGAAAAAAGTTTTTTATTAGGTCATTAAAAAATCTGTATTAGGTATCATTTTATTCTCCATACGCTGCTATTGCATAAAACGTATAGTAAAAGTATCATATTATGCATCTTTCTATTTTAATTAGCTAAAAACGAAACACTTTTTTGCCAATGCCAACTTGAAAACTTGTAGTATTGCTAATTATTTCAATATAAAAATGGCATGAATATATGTTTTGCCGTTGATAGAATGAAATAATGATTCTTACTGGTAGCTCCCTTGACAATTATATAAGCTATCGATTTTTTAATAACTTTCCGTCGATTATATTAAATACGATTGAAACTTGGCAACGTTTCACTTTTATGGGGTTGGTAGCAGTACTCGCCTCTGTGTTGAGCCACGTAACGGCAGTTGCTAAACGTAAACATGCCGGTGAATTTTCTGTCATTCTGGATAAGAGGTTAGGTGCCCGCGTTTTGGCTATACCCAAATCCTGTCGGTATGTGCACGTTTTTGGTTCTCTTCCGTGCTGTGTCTACTATTTTGTAGTAATGTCAACGATTTTAGGATTCTCTTTTATGTTATGTTCACAATTTTTTGGTTTTCTTCCGTTAGATTCATGATTTTTTGGTTTTATTTCCAAAGGAGAATCAAAAAATCGTGGACATAGCACGGAAGAGAACCACAAAAATGTGCACATACCGACAGGATTCGGGTACAGCCAAAACGCGGGCGACGCTGCGTTGCCACATCTACCTACTCGCGAACTATCAACTGCTATTTCAGTCTAATTTCGATCGCTTTAACTTGTAATATATTTGTTATTAGATGGTGAATACGTGTTTTCTTGCGTTCTAAATGTTCGCATTAATTTACTGTACGCGTAGGCACGTTTTTTGAGCGTTTATATAGACTAGATATTAAAGAAAATTGGGATCAATCATCGCCGTCAACGCTTTCTCCATCTAACCCCATGTAAAACGACGCATTTTTGGAAATTAATATCTCAGCTTCTGGATGGTCAATAAATCTGAAATAATTCTCACACATGCGGTAGATCCTATACTATCATATATATTTTTTACAAACTAAAATCTAGAGTTGACCAAACTGCTTCAACCTCCTTAATAGGTGATGCTGCTTTATCCCCTTTCGAAACAATTAATGGTACCATACACGGATAATGGCCATCTTACACAGCGTCAAAAGAATTATAATTTTTGTCTTTCTTCTTCTCGTATGGTTGTGGAAAGAGCTATTGGCTTACTTAAGGGACGCTGGAGAAGCCTTCTTCATTATTTGGCGATAGAAAGTGTCGAGCGCATTCCTTATCATATTCTAGCATGCTGTGTGTTGCATAACATTTGTTTGATGAGAAATGATGAAATGGAAGCAATGGTCTTATTGTTGGATACTGAAGTTGTGTTTCCTGAAACGCGAGTGCAAAATACAGAGCATAATAGAGGTGAAGCAGAGGCTAAGAGGAATCTCATATGTGCAACACTTCGTATGAGATATGTGTGAAGGATAGTGATATTATATGTTAAATAATATATTATTGTGATATTTTATGTTTGTGACCAAAATGCAAGAGTATTTATATGTATGGTTTAACATTATAAATTAATTAATTAAAGTTACGCTATATAATCACAATTTAGACTTTTATTTCTTCTATTAATTACATACAAAATATTTTTGTACTTTTTATTAAACGCTTTTTGACTATAATTTCAAATACTCATATAAAACGAATCTGATTTAAATAATATTTTCTATAGTCAAGATAATCGTATGTATTGATACATAAAATATTCTAATACTGATAAATATGTTAATAACAAAAGAGTGAAATGGAAATTGCTTTAAGCGAACAAATAAGAATACTTAGAATCAAGTAACACTGTGTAATACAATGAAAAAATTAGAAGCAACTCTTAATACTTTATCTATTTAGACTAATATCACAAAAATAAGAAAACAAATAATACTTTTCGATTATAAGACAATATCATTTTTAGTTGCAATATTTCATGTTTTACATTTTAAAAAAATATAAATATATATATATTTCCTATTAATATTAATTAATATCTCATTTCTTAAGTTTAGTATTTCTTTGCAGTATTTATTATATATTAAGTATTATATTCAGTATTGTTTAGTATTATATATTTCTTATATTTATGTTCGTTTTTACCAACGTCGTTTAACTTGAACCTTAGTTCAATTCACCCTTTGTCTCTTTCTAATGGACTCCCTTAGAAACAGGCAAAGAGTGAATTGAACTAAGGTTTAAGTTAAACAACGTTGGTGAAAACGGACATTAATATTAATATGTGTTTGTTATATGCAATGTTAACGTGAAATATTGCAATTAAAATATAAAAATAAAAACTCTTTGCTTTGGTTTAAAAAAAAAATTATTGGTATAAGAATTGCACTTATTGTGCCAACAAAATTTATTACATTTTGTTGGCAATGCTTTCTAAAATATGTAACAGTCGCTCTTGTCTTGCCGCAGTCTCTTCATACATATTTTTTCTTTCTTCCTTATTTTCTTTCGCAATTGCAACCAGATCTTCCAAAGCAGTTTCTTCAACTTTCTTACCTAAAACCAAGATAAGACAATGAAAAATCCATTCATTATGTATCCATATTGTATAAAATAATTAAGTAATTTGCAAAATTTTCTTCATGTAACAATTTTTACTTACGTTTTTTAGGTCTTTCATTAGTAGAAGTAAGTAAGGATGGTGATAGAGACATCTCTGGAGATGGAGATGTGGTGTCACTGTTGCTGCAAATAGAACTTCCAGATGGGATGTCATTTGCAGAATCCAAAGTTAGAATTGGATTCATCCATGGTTTATGGCCAAACATTTCGTCCATAATCTGTAAAATAACATACATAGTTGGATTCTCAGTTATATAATTTAATTTCTATTCTTAATCTGACAGTGAATAAATAATGAAGATACATACTTCGAAGAAAGGCCAAGTGCGCCTGTTGTTGCCACTTTTAGCGTTGTGGTCTTTAATGTTTTTATATGTTTTTTTTTAACTGTGAAATTTGCTTTTACATTGGGGTCCTGTAATGTTGTAGGACTTTTCCTTTAATATTTGAGAAATTATTTCCCAAAATTTCTTTACGGATACTTTTCCTTTGATCAACAGGTCTTCACGATCCTTGTATGCTGCCAACAATAACCTGACTGCTTGGTTTACCCATCTAAAACCATCTGAAAAAATAAATGTTACACACATATATATTATATTAAAAACTCATTTAAACTTTACTTGAAATAATAAATACGAGACACAGCATACCATTGTAAGTTTCACTATCATCGACAGCTTCTTTTTCTGTTGTATCATCGCTTTCTCTTAAATTTTTCTTTGCGTTTTCCAGCAATTTGGTACGGTATGTTAAATCTAAGAAAAGGGAAGAGATATTTTGTACCGACAAATTACACATATACTACGTTTACGCGAGCGTTACTTCTGTAGTAACTTACGATAATTCCTTCGCTTAAACGGGATTTTCCTTCGCGTAAACGGGATTTTGTAGTAATTTACAATAATTTACTCCGCGTAAACGGGTGAATTATCATAAGTTACTACAGAAGTAACACTCGCGTAAACGTAGTAATAGTTTCCTAACCTAATTTTCCTACATATATTCAGAAATGCATGCAATACTTATGGAATATATACCGTCTGCACGAACATAATCTTCTTCTGTCACATTTAATACATATATATCACCACTTTCTTCATCAAGCAATTGCAATTTCCGCATTTTGATATTTTCAATACTACACAACAACACTACAACCGTCCGTATTCGAATCAATCCGATTTCAGATTTCTGCAACGCTACAGTTAACCCACCTCATGAGGAAGGGCATTTGGAGCGTCTTGGTAGCGAATATAATGACGTAATTCATGACGTCATCAGGTCTGTTTAGAGAGCCTCGTAGGGAGAGAGTGGCGAACTCGTCACGTGACCCCCTTTCCTCTGATTGGTCGCGGGCGTTAAAGCTCCTTGTGACGTAAAGAAGAGGTTAAAGCAGGTTAATGTTTACAAATTGTTACAAACTAAGGTTCCGTCGCGTTACAGCAATCGAGTCTCCGTAAGTGATACATTATTATTAATACTGAAATTAATACTGAACACGAAAAAATTTGCCCTCTTCGATTTTATATACATGAAATAAATTCAGTTTTCAGTGTTTCCTGCATATTATAAAATGCCTGGCAGGTGCAATGCTCCAAGATGCACAAATTCAAATAAAGAAGGATTTTGTTTAACAACATTTACTCGAGATCCTAAATTAAGGCAACAGTGGATCGATGCTGCTGGAATTCCGGATTCGAACCCTTCAAAATCAGCTGTACTATGTGAAGTTACAAAAGAAAGAAATAGAGAAGAGAACTTCTTACAAATCTATAAGGCAATGCAAGTAAAGTTAAAAAATGTTGTACAGGAAAGTGAAGTTTTAAGGGGAAGAGTTCATTGTTTACAAGATGATTTAATGCATATTAAGTCATTTGGATCTCACATATAACGCACTAACTCTTTGATGATGTTTGTTAATTCTAAAGGAGAGTAATAATCGACGCTGACTAGCAATAGCAATATATAAATTTATTATATCTCTGTGAGATATATAATAAATTTATATATTGCCAGTCAGCGTCGATTATTACTCTCCTTTTGATTTATTCACTGGCAAAGAAAAGGTTTATTCTTTTTTGGTTTGTTAATTCTGTATATATATTTCAATTATATAAGTTTCGTCTGAAAGAGATAACAGAATTCGATCTTGTACTTTTAATACTGATAATAATATTTGTACTATAAATACATATTTGTGCTATAAATGCATATTTGTACTATAAAAACATATTAAAGAATAAGTTATTATTTAAATATTTGTTTCTTTTACACCAAAACATTGTTCTTTATAAAGGAAAAGTTTTCTTCTCTTTCTTAAAATAAATTTTGTATTGTACAAAAATTACATGTTGAACATACAAAATTTCATGTAAGAGATATGTATTTTAATAATTAATATAGGACGTTATATATTATAATATTCTTATGTTGCTTTTGCCATTCCATGAACAAATAATAAATACATAGAGTCTATTAACAATTATTATTATATAATATTTATAGTTATTAGGCTTAAATGTAAGAGATTACAATAATAGTCAATCAAATAATGAGTTTAGAAAGTTCTGGAAGTTAATAGTAATGGAGTATCGACGATATCATTAATTTCATCAAGATTTCAGAAATAAAACCTTAAATCTATGCATCATATTTTCAACATTAAACTGTTAATAAAATATGTTATAACAGAATATGTAATAAAATAATTTTTAACAAGGAAATGTTATTTTATTTTTAGTCATAAAAAGTTTCATTTTTAGTCATAAAAGATTAGTTATAAACATTAGTCATGAAAAATATAAAACATTTTTCTTTTACACTTACTTTTTAGTATAAAACATTTATTTATAATACATATTTGTAATAAATTCGTAACGTTTTAATAGAAAAATAATTATGTTCTTTAAATTCATTGACACACTGGCCTTCCTCAGAACTTTTATTTTCTTGCTCAAACTTGCTTGGGAAATTATTCCTTGAAAATACTTTTTTATGAGGAAGAGATTCAACTAATTCATTGCATTGCAGTTCTTTCGACTGAATTTCTGCAAGAGGTTTCCTCTTTATAGATCCATCACACTTGCAAAAGAAACTTGGTATGATATTCTTTTTAATAAATTTCTTGTTGCCCACGCAGTATAACGCTGATGGACGAAAATGAACCTAAAATGAGAGGTACAAGTACATTAGAGAAAAATATCTGTTATACCATAATACATTTATACATACATACACTTCAGTACTAACTTCGCATAATACAGCTGATTTTGGAGGGTTCCAATCCGGAATTCCAGCAGCATCGATCCACTCTTGTCTTAATTTAGGATCTTGAGTAAATGTTGTTAAACAAAATCCTTCTTTATTTGAATTTGTGCATCTTGGAGCACTGCACCTGCCAGGCATTTTAATATGCAGGAAACACTGAAAACTGAATTTATTTCATGTATATAAAATCAAAGAGGGCAAATTTTTTCGTATTCAGTATTAATTTCAGTATTAATAATAATGTATCACTTACGGAGACTCGATTGCTGTAACGCGACGGAACCTTAGTTTGTAACAGTTTGTAATGCCCGATCTACAATAGCTGTAGTAAGCTGTAGTAAGCCTCAAGATGTAAGAAATTGACCAATCACAGTCGATTATTTTCCTCACATCCGCCTGTAATTGGTCAATTTCTTACGGCTTGAGGCTTACTACAGCTTACTACAGCTATTGTAGATCGGGCATAAACATTAACCTGCTTTAACCTCTTCTTTACGTCACAAGGAGCTTTAACGCCCGCGACCAATCAGAGGAAAGGGGGTCACGTGACGAGTTCGCCACTCTCTCCCTACGAGGCTCTCTAGGTCTGTTGTAGCGTTTCGTAGCGCTAAGTGGACCAACCGTAGCGCTGCTACAAACGCTCCGTAGTATTTGTAGCGTTTAGTGGACAGATATCTCGTTAGGCATTTTTACATTTTTTTCAATTATTACTAATTATTTTACAATCCCACCCTTCATTAGTACCTAAACTTTACTCCTGTAAAAGGATTTTGCGATCTATGAAGCCGTTTCAAAGAACGAGCTTTGAGAGATATGTCGTACAGATGCCTCTAGACAAGGACATATATCTTTCGTATTATTCCTTTCTCTCCTATGTATGTAATTTGCATGCACCCATTTATTCCTCTCTCTCTTTCTCTCCCCCTCTCTCATCCCTGTCCCTCTCTCTCTCTTTCTCTTACAAGTATACACTGGGTAGCTACTCTTAGTATGGTAAAATCAGGATTTTCTGGAAGAGTGGTGTTAGGATTCTAGGGTATATTTGAAGAAAGAAAAACGGTAATGTAATTTAGGACAAGAAACTCTATTTATTATAGTTTATATAATGAGTCTATATGAGTTATATATAAGCTAGGCCATTTTGACGCCGACGGCGGCGCATATGGGGGCGCGTATGAGGGCGCGTATCAAATAATATTATGAGCACGAAAAAATATACACGAAGAATTTATTTTGAGAATCAGAAATATTAAAAAAACGCGACAAAGTTTTTTTCCCTCCGGATGAAATTCCAACGTGCGCTTCTAAGGTCAACGCGCATCCTTTGCTAAACGAATGAATTCATATACACGTTTTGCTGCCAGATTTTTATTGACGTGATACAGACGGGTGTACATCTGAGTCTCAATAAAGCGCGAGTTTAATCGTAAATCAATTATGCGAAAGATCTTAGATCTTATATTCGTCAATAAAGTTATAAAATCCGCAAACAATGCAAAAATTTGCGCATAGTCCCTCGTGATCGAATATAAATGCATCGCGTCGCTTCGCTAATGATCGGATAAACACTTTCTCGAAAACGCAACAAAATATTTGCTCCACGAAATAAGCTCGCACAAATCGCATGTGACAAAACTGAAATTTAGCAATTATATGTAAAATCAAAAGCTTTAAATTAGTTTTTTGTTTTGAACAAGAGAAGTTGAGACACGTAGCGATAAAATTGAATGAATTCCCAACACGATAAAGATAAGTTTAATAATTTTCTTCTACGGCTTTCGTTTCCTTTTTAAGAAATAGAGATGTTAAAAAAAATCAATATAAAGTAATATGTAACAAAAGTTTCTCTTGGTGTAAATTTTCAAAAGGAGGAAAGCAAGTTCGAAAGAATAATATGATGAATCAACATTCTCTGAATACATATTAGAAACCATTTAATTTTTTCCCTACGCGTTGTGGGAAATATGACGGCTCCGTATAATTGTTAATTACCGCGAGACATATGCTAACGAACCGTCGTAAGCAAATTCCTCGAAACGTTCGCTACAAGAGAAAACGAAAACAATTTTGGGACAAGAACGGAAGCGTTCGTTTGATCATCATCGTCGTCATCGTCTTCGTTTCCGAAAAGATGTACGTACTCCACTAAGTAAGATAAATCATAATTATTCTTGATATCAGCATTCGCGGCATCCTATAAGTCCCGCTGGATAAAAACTAGATACTTTGTAGCATCCGAGTTTGATTTAGTCGGGCAACGTGAATAACACAGTTTCACGTTTGCTCGTCTCTGTGAAAAAAAAACGCGACGATTACCTTTTTCCTTTCTTTTCAAGTCCTATATGTATACTTGTAAACTTATAAATGTATAAAAACGATTAGACAGTAACAGAATACAATTTCTTTATGATTCTCGAAATAATCTTTTTGGATTTCTAAACACAAGGAAAGACATCTCTTTTGCTTATGTATTATTCGACAAATCATGCAATGATACCCTTCATGGAGTGCAGTAACGGCTGTCGCATACTGGCAATGGAAACGAAGACGAGGGCGAAAACGGATAAAAGATTGAAGCGCACTCGGAAGGGAAATGAAAGCACCGCGAGCTTCCTCTTCTCGACGGTCCTTTGACTGTATTCGCGAGGCAACGATACTTTACGCAAATATCCAGTATTCTGTATACAATCATAATTAGCTAATCATCCGTCGACGAAACATATATCGCTCGCGAACAGCCACTTCGGCGTAAACTGCACGTTATGCGCGTTCTCGCGTATCTCAATCACTATGACAAGCAAATATATATGAAAAAAAACATTCTTTTTGAAACAGAAATTGAAATAAAAAAAGACATCTTTTGCGAGGTTGCTATTATATGCTTGAAAAATACATATGATATAAAGGCACAAAATAAAAAAAGTATGCAAAATTATTTTTATTGTTAGTACAAAGTAATCGGAGCATGATCCTGGAGACGTCCCATGTCCGTGATATAGTCATCGTGGACGGGGCCTGGAGCCCACAGAAAAAATAATAAAAATAATTTGTATGTGGCGCGTATGCATATGTATGTGCGATTGCGTATGCGTGTGCGTGTGTATGTATATCTATGTTGAATTGCATTACTGGTTTTATGTAATATTATTTACTTTCGACAGTAACAATAAAAAAAATAATATATCATAATATATTTCATTTATATATGTATTTTCGTTTATATTTCCCAACATTTTATCAACGAAATATAATAAATAGAGTTTCTTGTCCTAAATAACATTACCGTTTTTCTTTCTTCAAATTTACCCTAGAATCCTAACACCACACTTCCAAAAAATCCTGATTTTACCATACTAAGTGTACGCTACCCAGTGTACTAAGAGAGAGAGGGACAGGGATGGAGAGAGAGAGAGAGAGAGAGAGAGAGAGAGAAAGAGGAATAAATGGGTGCATGCAAATTACATACATAGGAGAGAAAGGAATAATACGAGAGATATTTGTCCTTGTCTAATGAGGCATCTGTACGACATATATCTGTCAAAGTTCGTTCTTTGAAACGGCTTTATAGATCGCAAAATTTTTTTACAGGAGTAAAGTATAGGTACTAATGAAGAGTTGTTCTTTCATGTGCTCCCTAAGTTACATAACAGTTACAAACTGGTTTACTGGGATTATGTTATAATAATTAAGATTTTTATTCAGTTTTGTTATTTATACTGTTCATCAGCTGCCGTTACCCTCTACTCTGATGCTAAGACTAAGGTATATTTTTCTATATAAAGACAGAATAAAATTAGTTATATATAAATCAATACTATATATTTAATATTTATTGCATTTGTTATAAAAGTTATTATTTTACCCCATCAAGAATGGATAGATCCTTTGAAAGAGTTTTACATCATTCATTTACATTACAAGAAAAAAATTATTAGAGGTGCAAGAGATGCAGTAAATTGTCAAGTCTAATAAGTACCCGCGTCAATATACTATGTATACTAATTCACATTCTCAATTATGCTACTGTTATTATTTGTCATCAGACAATTATAAACATACACATAATGATTAGATACATATTATATATATATACGCACATGTGTGCATAAGAATATATATAATTTATAAAAAGCGGGTGCTTATCAGCCTTGATACGTTACTGCTTTCTGCTACAGACGGCCAGAAAGCATTTTCAGGTTCAGGCCGTATTGCTAAAGAATCCAAGACGCGGCAACGCCGCGCGGCGTTGCCGCGTCTATAGCATATGTCTGGCTCCGGTAACTTAGCCGGTCAACTTCGACTTTATTAATTTTCATTTTTTTTATCGTTTGTTGGTCGTTTGTTGGTGATTGTTGGCCTAATTACAACGTTTGTTGGTTCTTAACTTTTTTTTAAATTTAAAAAAAAAATTAGCATTAAGTTAGCCGGAAAAATTTTATTTTTAATTTCAAAAAAGCCTAATCGATGCGTAATCGTTTGCTGCTGATTGTTGGTCTAATTTTAGCGTTTGTTGGTTTATTATTAGTCTTAAAAACGAAAAAAAAACGAAAAATTATCTCACATATTAAAGTAATCGAAGATTGGTTTATTTGCCTACGACTTAAGCTTTATTTCTATCAATTTAAGGCTAACATCTATAAAACTGCCATATGAATACGGGCCTTAACATCGGCAGAAAATCACGAAAAGATAAAGAAACATGGTGGTTTGTGGGAAGCACACACACACAACGGGGGGTGCGAGGGGGGGGCCTTCGGCCCCCCCCTCCCCCGCACCCACCCCGCCGGTAGGCTGCGTGGACCTCGCTTTACAACATAAAGTACATGCTAAGTTGTAAAACGAAATTATAAAGTACATGCATGGGGGAGGGTGCAGGGGAGAAAAGCCTTTCTGTTCACGTGCGCTCACGCATGTAAGTCTCCTTGCATCCCTCCATGCATGTGCTTTATAATTTCGTTTTACAACTTAGCATGTACTTTATGTTGTAAAGTCTCGCACTCCCCCGTTGTGTGTGTGTGTGCTTTCCACGAACCACCATGTTTCTTGATCTTTTCGCGATTTTCTGCCGATGTTAAGGCCCGTATTCATATGGCAGTTTTATAGATGTTAGCCTTAAATTGATAGAAATAAAGCTTAAGTCGTAGGCAAATAAACCAATCTTCGATTACTTTAATATGTGAGATAATTTTTCGTTTTTTTTGTTTGTAAGACTAATAATAAACCAACAAACGCTAAAATTAGACCAACAATCATCAGCAAACGATTACGCATCGATTAGGCTTTTTTAAAATTAAAAATAAAATTTTTCCGGCTAACTTAATGCTAATTTTTCTTTTTAAATTTAAAAAAAAATTAAGAACCAACAAACGTTGTAATTAGGCCAACAATCACCAACAAACGACCAACAAACGATAGAAAAATATGAAAATTAATAAAGTCGAAGTTGACCGGCTAAGTTACCAGAGCTCATATGTCTCTCTACCGTGCGTCCGTGTGAGCAATTCAGTGGTGTGTGTACGTGTACGGACATACACCACTTCATAGAATCTGAAATAAGTTGGTAACACTGAAACCGGAGTTTCGCGTTGTCACCACGCGAGGTCTCCAATATCAGTTCGGCCTTTGCTTTAGTTGACAGAGTTGACATTACCGACGTCGAGGAAGTTCGGCCTTAGCTTTAGCATCCCCTTAAATGTGCAGAACATAATCTCATTGCACTTGTAACCTTAAAGTCCGAGTGCCGATGTTGGGGTAGTGCATTCTCCCAAATTTTTCTTTTCTCCTTATCCTTCGGAAATCTGTGCACTCCTTTATTCGTGCAGTTATCCGCACAACACACTATCATTTCTGTTCTAGATTGAAGAACCGCTATCAATAAACACGGCAACACGCACAATCAAACTTGCACAAGCCGCACAGTGACATATATCCAAACGTCAATATATAGGTTATTATGTCTAATATATTTCAGTTAATATTTCAGTTAATTTATTCATTTCAGTTAATATTTCAGTTAATGAATGTGTTTAAAATGTAAGAAAAATAGGAGGAGAGATCATATATCGGAAATATAGCGCGACTGTGTTCGTAATAAATTAGTCAGATCGAGACATGTTAGATGGCGATACGAGCGTCGTCTTGTGTGTTCCCGCGCGATCTGCGCTGGACGCATCGTAATTTGAATGAAGTATTGTATTGCGCGTGCGCGAGAAGGAAGCGTGCGAGCCTGCGACGAACCGAGCGGGCATTCGTTTCCGGGCGTTGGTCGAGGTAACAACGTGCTCGTGCTTGAGACGTACCGGTGTTAGAATATTCGAGAAGCGAGAATCGTAGCATTGACAAATACCGATTATCGTATAAACGACGTGATTTCTGATATCTGCTACATGGATAACAGCTCTGTTCAACGATAAACAGACCTTACGAAGCATAAGCTACGAGATTATACCGGCTCAGAGAATGACCACGCCTTTATAACTGCGTGCAAAGAAGGAAGGACGATCCGCCATTACCGTATCGTCGTATCTCACAAAGGAATAACCGCTGTTGAACGACTTGAGATGTTTGATAGCCTATCAGATTGAAAAAAAGGGGATTCTTGTATTAAGAATTTATTTAGTAAGCAGCGATTTCTACAGAAAAGAGGTAACTTTCAGATTTCCGGTAACCATAGATCCTTTTCGGTTATCGAGAGTCACTCGTATTCACGAGTGTTACGACGGATTAATATTCCCGTCTCTTCATAGCGATCGTTGTACCAGATTTCGTGAAAAGTAAAGGAGGCTAACGTTCTCACATAACGATGCCTATTGTCTGCCAACAAACCTGGCTTTACATGTAAAGATAAAATCTATTCGAATCTGAGCTCAGTAAATTCTTAGATTGATTAGTTTAAGGTTGCAACCGATATACATAAGATAATTTTCGTACTTTAACATGTAATTAATTAAAGTCCACGAGAAATAGTAATCATTTTGACTGAGAAATACTTTAATTTTGTATAAAATTACTTTCTTTATTATATTCATTATTTCGTCATAATTATTTAGCTTTATATGTATATTATGACATTCCTGCGCATGTTCGCGTATATTATATTATCTTCGTTTAGAAATATGCAAGGTTGAAACGGTTATTGATAAAATAACTATAGATTAATACGTCTTTCATTACAAAAAAGGACATATATAGATATATATATATAAAAGGTGATGTATAATATTTGCATATTATCGACTATATTCTGAGTCTGTTGAATACTTCCAAAGATATTAGCATTATAAATAGACGGAAATTACATTACGAAAGTTGATACGACGTATCAATCTATCTATCACATATTCTTTATTGCTATGTATTTATGCTTATTTATCTTGTATACCAATTTACTTTATTTCATGTATTATCTGTTTCATACGAATGGTCTAATTACACGAACTTATTACTATGTGAGTTATAGTCTTACAAACAATAGTTGAAGTTACATACAGTCCAGAGAAAGATTAAGAATATATTACTTCATTAGAGAAATCAACAGTCAAGAGTTATTGTATTTCCTTAAATATTGGGAAGTGTTCAAGAGCGCGCGGTTGCGCGAGATAGCGCGAGGTAACGAGACGACCACAAAAACAAGGCACAAGTATCGAATTGCAAAATAAACGAATATATTTAATAATGTCTAATATGTACAGGTCTATACAGTTCTTTCCCTTTTTCAAAGGAAGCCGTGGAGCGCGCACAGAAGCTACGGCTAGCGATGCGGCGAAAACGTTCGAAACGCGGAACAGCGGTGTGCAAAGCGGAGTACGAAAGCGGGTTTTCTATGATCTGCAAGCGAAATCGTTTCCGCGGCGCAGCGACGGCCCTTATAACACCTCCGAGGCGAAACTCCCTCCCTGCAGATTTCCCAGAATTTCGGGAGGGTGATTGGCCGTCGGAGTCCTGCGTCATGGAGCTGACGTCACCGATTTCACGTGGCGACCCGACGGGGTCGTCACCTGTTTTCGAGTGCTTTGTGTATAGCATGGATCGTTCCTTTGTTCTAGCGTTGTTGTTTGACTTTATTATTGATAAAAATGTTAAAGTTTCTCGAAAGTTAATCCCGAAAGATCCATGCTATACCGAATATTTTCGTGACTATTCTCATGCGACAATTTTGACGAACATTAGTTACTTTCACTTCATGAAATGTTAGACCGAAATTTACTGCAAGCGTGCATGTGCTGACATGCAGCCGAACGCGACTTCGTCGCAATGCGAATTGTTGCGATCTCAAACAGAAGCGTATTAGTTTATGCAAATTGACAAAAGGATCATTCGTCTGAGAAATATTATGTATTATATTCCTAGCAATTTATTTTTTTGTATCATCATTTCTTATGTGTTGTACGAATACTGATAAGGTTTTAGGCAGTTTTCCTTATCCATGCAACAAATGTTGGTATTCTGTAATTATTTCTGCCAAGTAAAATATGATCTCTCCCTCGAAAAGTAAAGTGTATGTGTCGTTTCATCTATTCATTAAATCTCAAGCCTAGGCTCCTGCGCGAGCTTGTACGAAACAGAATGCGAACAAACATTATCGATTGACATACAGTGATAATATTTTTATTACAATACTGATTTTTCCCATATGTTAACAATTGGTGTTTGAAACTCGCGCGAAATACTACCAATTTTGATATGGTGCTGCACTCTATGCTAGCTTTCACTGAACAACCCCATTGTAGATTCTCTAGTGAATTTCCTCACTTTTATATGTTCCCAGTGGAAGAAAACGAACGCAGGGCTGTAAGATAAAAACCCAAGAAGAAACTGTGGAAGAACTGTCAAATAACCTGTACATTTTATATATTTTGAGAAAACGAGAAATGTTCAGCGCGGGAAGAAGTTGTCTTTTACGACTCACGAGAAATGTTAAAAATTTGCATTTAGACAACCAGAAGTCCGTACCTTCAAAGCCTGAGCTTAAAACTTTCCCAAGTTAGAAAACATTTATTTCAAATATTATATCTATGGCTGCATTCTGATATTCACTTGTCAGCAACTTTCAGTACTGAAAATCTATAGTATACGTGACGTAAAATATAGATTTTCAGTACTGACAGTGAATATCGGAATGCAGCCTATATATATGGCTATGGTCCACTTAACACTACAAATGCTTCGAAGCATTTCTCTTCTCTTTTCTTTCAGTGAAGAAAGAAGGAGAAGAAGAACACTTCAAAGCATTTCTAGTATCAAATGGCCTGTAGCCTATATTAGCAAATCAAATTGGGTGCGTTCAGCCGATACTCCGCTAGCCTAGCAATCGTGAGCAGTCGCTCGTTTTCGCTCGTTTCCTCTCCTTTGACCCAATGGATTAAAAAGAGAGGAAACGAGCGACTGCTCACGATTGCTAGGCTAGCGGAGTATCGGCTGAACGCACCCATTTGATAGATTACTTGAAATCACATTGTTTGCAGTTTTCCAATATCCAATAAGTCAAGAGGACGACCGCAGAGTGTACGTGTGGGGTCTTGCGGAACACGGTGCTCTTGGTGAACTAAGGGCATTGAGAAAGAATAACGTTTCGTATCTTTCAAAACCAAAAAGATTGTCCTTTGCCGAGCGATATAAGGTAACAGATATTGCTTGTGGATATGGCTTTACAGCTTACGCTGTGCATTCTTCGGATAAGAATATTGTTTATGGGACTGGCATAAACACAGATTCACAACTTGGTAATTAAGACTACTTTAACTAATATTATATGACGTATTATTTGTCTCTGTTAGGAACAAATTTTGATTTTAAGAATTATAGCTTATCTTTTTTTTTATAATAGGTCATAACCTTGATGAGAAAATTCCTAATATGGTATTTATTCCAAAGCCGATAACCTTGCCGTTGCAAGATATCTCGACTAAAGTTATAGGTATGGCTGCTGGAAGAGCACACTTATTAATATTGACGACAGAAGGTTTATTTACATTGGGTAATAATGCATATGGCCAATGTGGCAGACCAATTATATTGAGTGAAAATTATGAGAAAAGTATGGTTGTGCATTGTATACCTGATGTTAAAAGGAACAAAATTATTGCAGTAACAGCTGGTCAAGATCATAGGTATAAAATCACTTCACTGTTAAGCGTTTACAATTCTTATCATGCATTTTCTCATTAACATTATATAACAGCATACTCTTGACAGAGACAGGTGAAGTATATACATTTGGCTGGGGTGCTGATGGACAAACAGGTCTTGCACACTATCAAAATGAACATCGACCGAGTTTAGTCAAGGGTGACCTAGCAGGACAACGTATAATCAAAGTTGCTTGTGCCGCTGATTGTGTATTAGCTCTTAGTGGTATGTAACAAGTATATCTAGACCTAAACCAAATATTTATGTAATTGGGAAAACAATTAAAGTGGTTCTTGTAAAATCTGTGAAATAGATAATTGTAAAAGAAACTGTGCCACAAGAATTATCTTTGAGTATAACCATCTCTTTTATTTTTTGTAACTCAAGAAGATACCACGTAAGATTACAGGTTACCTTAGAAGAGAAGAGAGAAATGTATCCAAAAGCTTTTTTGTTTCAGAGTTTTTCTGTCATCAACTTTGCTAGGAACTGACTGCTTGGTCTAGCATATACATAGCATATATATTGGCATATAAAGATTTATTTTTGTCAGAGATTACAGATAATTTTATATGTATAAATAAAATTAAATTAAATTAAAATATTTCTGTTACAGATAAAGGAAAAGTGTATGGTTGGGGTAATTCAGAGTATGGTCAATTACCAGTCAGAGAAAATAGTTACCAAATAAACATTGCTACAGAATTAGATACACAGGAATTAGGACACATTATAGACATTGCGGCAGGTGGAAGTTTTTGCATGGTCTTAAACAGTAAGTTATAACAATGTTAATTCACCAATTGTTTTAATGATTATTATTTATAGTTCCTGTTTAAAAATATTAAATATTTTTTGTATTAATTTCTGTGCATTTACATTATAGATGATGGTAATGTCTATGTATGGGGATATGGTATACTCGGTCTTGGACCTCAAGTGCAGAAAGTATTGAAACCAACTATAATTCCTCCTACATTGTTTGGCAATAATATATATAATCGTACTGTCAAGGTAATTAAAAAAATTTGAATTACATTAAAAAGTCTTTTTCATTAAAAACTAATAAACTGTACATCAATAAAGTTTTCACACTTTGTTAGGTAACAAATGTATATTGTGGGATTAGTCAATTGGCAGCGCTAACTAATTCAGGAGATTTGTACATGTGGGGTTGCAATAAATTTGGATCTTTGGGATTAGGACATGTAAAAGATCAATTTTTTCCTTTAAGGGTAAATTTATTATCATATATTTCACAAATAAAACACGATTAAAGGAATAAACAGGACATAAAACAACGCAATATTATACTTATGTATACATATATAATATATGTATAATATATATAACATATATGTATATAACATGTATACATATATAATATGTATACATATATAATATATGTATAATATATATTATATATGTACATGTATAATGGAAATTTTCCGTCTGTAATATTTTGTCTTCTTGCAACAGATTGCAGTGGGGGCTCAAGTGAGAAAGGTTGCCTGTGGAGTGGACCATACAGTAACTCTCTGTAAACCTTTTATTTAAAAGAACAATACCGTTTATTTGTTATCGATTTATTTATGCAAGCAGTTTCACAACACTTTCTTATTTTGAAAGTTTCAGTGTATCATACATATACAAATGCAGTGACTACAAAATATTTCGCATCATACCCTATCACAAAAGAGCAGTTTATTAAGTGATATTTACAATTCTAATTCTAATTCTATTTTCACTAATGTTCAAACACATTTATCTTATTTGTTAAAAAAAATTAACTTGTGTAACATTTTTTGTATCATTTATTACAAAAACATGTATATTATGCTTATGATTAAAACGAAAATATTTAGTATATTTATGCTTGCACTACTTTCACATACTAGATTCTCATAGGAGATGGTATATTCGATCATATGAGCAAATCTGCACACGTCTGGCTCTAAAAAAATATAAACAGGAGATATATAAGAAAAGATAACATCTCGATCAGACAATATTCATTTAGCATAAAAATATGTATAATTAAAAATGGGACGTTAACAGTTGCTACAAATTATGCGATTTTTTGATTTAACTCATTTTATAACTTTCTTTGTACTTACTTGTACATTGATAATTTGTAACTGAAGAATTAGCAATAATTGTTAGATATAATGGATCACAAAGATGTATCAAACCAGCATCACCGCAGGAAAATGTAACAGTATGTACATCATTATTTATCGACTCACATGAGCTACTTGTCATATTAATATTTATGAAACGTCGCGATGTACATACTCTTAGATTACCCCGACCGGATCCTTTGATCTAAAAAAATATTTATAATACATATTCAAAGAGAAAACATGTTCAATTATGATTTCTTACATTTTGTGTAAGAAAAATTTTACCTTTATCTGAGAAACATGGCTGCTCTCAGTGGAAAAGAAATAATTAGGATGAAGTCTGTACGAAACAACTGTTGCCGGTTCAATATAATCGATAAACGAATTGGTAGATCCAACAGAAGAATAATCGGCTCCACATTGCGTATTGATTAAGCGCTGTGGAACTATAAATAAAAATACAGTAAATTATATTGTAGAATTATGTAGATTTCAAAAGAAATGATATTCGTCTATCTATTTACCTTGTTTTATTCTCGAAATTAGTTTAGCGATCGTTGCTGAACCTCCTATATCACCCACAGCGGTTGTGGAGAATAAATCATTTGACGGATCACTTACAAGATCTGCCCATTTGTCTATTGATCCGTAAGCCAATATAAGTAATGTGGCATCTGCAATAATATCGATAATCAAGCCTCATTAAATTTACATTATCGCAGAAAGGTATGGAATATTGCTGAACTAAATGATCGATATAATAATTTTAGTATGCAGTTTTTATAGAAAGCAATTTACCTGGTACTTTCTCTCGCATCTGCTTGATCTGTTCTATACAGTATTCCTTGTCGGAACTTGAAAGAGATGATGTATATGGAATAATTAAGACTACATCAGATTTTGCTTGTCCAAGACCATTACGTTCATCGTTCAATTTCTTTGTTTGCAAAATACGTAATTTGTCAAGTGATTTAGGAAGATCGAAACCGCTATTAGTAACTGAAAAACAAGTTACTTTCAATTTAAATCGCTCGTAACAGAATATAATCGTTTAACGCATATGTTAACATGTAAATATACAAACATACCATTCGTATAATGGGTTGTATTATAATAACCGATGTCTAAAATACTATTGGTAGTATTAATCATGATACCGCCATCACGACCATTAATAACTGTAAATTGACTGTTATATGGATTTATCTTGATATTATCCAATATGTCTCTATCAAGAAAAAAATAAAGTATATTTTTTGTGCATCAGAATTATGTTTGTCTAAGATGGCTTATATATGCGTGGAAGTTATACTTACGCAATAATTGGTTGTATCGCGTTAAAAGACCACGTTGTATCGAGAATAATTGTCAGATCAATAGCGACTTGAATAACATCGTTGAAATTGTCCATCTCAGATTGACATGTTAAATCCTTATTCATTTCTCCTGAAAGTTATACGGTTTACAGTTTACTTCTTATTTTGCCCCTGAGTATTTTATTTCGCAAAATACTAAATACCAATACACTTACCAACGTAACGAGACAGCTCGTCTGTTGCTTGTGCCGCAAATTCTTGCATCCTATCATCGTTTATTGTAGCTCTATGCAGATATTCTTCCAAAACTAGTGAAGCAGTGTACGCCTATAAATTAAGTTCTTTAATCTATGCCTCATTCATATAAGATTTGATCTATAATTTTTAAAAGTTTTATACGTCTATGCAACGATCTTATTTACAATTTCTTCTTATCAAAATTAATGAATTGATTGTATAATCTATTACGCAGTATAATATAATATGTTATATAATTACATTATATAATATGTTATATATAATTATATATAATATATATTATATATAATTATATATAATATATATTATATATAATTATATAATATATTAAATATAATATATTATAATATATTATGCAATATTACCTGTGCAGACATTATCGATTTCGGTATCGTTTGGAATAATGTTTTTCGATCGCATGCTCTAATTGAGGAATTAAACAATCCGCGGGAGCTATAATACTGATCCAAAATCTGCGACAGTCTCAAAGTGGGCACTTTGGAATATAAGGCTTCAATTTCGCTAGCAAGAATTAATCCGTCAATGTCACCTCTAATCTCAGCCGTGGTAAATTGTAATTTCTGATTGGATTTCAAGAAATACCAACGGGGCATAGCCGATGAATTCCACATGCCGTTTACACCTATACTAATCTTCTCATTTGTAGGGCCTTGCATTAAAGTAATTTCAGCTAAATCACCTGCGAGTATGTAAAATTTGTATAATCTCTCTGCTGCAATGGATGTATTCAATAATCAAAAGTTGATAAAATAATTTTGAAAAATATATGAATGAGTTTGTGACACATAAATTTAACGCCAATTTTTTTTATCAATTTTCTTGAACATCTTTTTTGACATATAAAACAGTACAAAACATTAACACAAGAAAAAATTAACGCTTTGTTACCAGCTATAGTTGCCATCCATTTATTATCCAATAATAATCTTGATAGATTTGCCTTTCTCTCTTCGTTCTTTTCCTCAGGAAACACATCTGAGAGCTTTACAAATTCGGGTTGCAAGCCAGCAGCTATACCAGCAATTAGTGGCCCGGCAGAAACAGGACCCCACCTATAATAAAATTCATTATAGGACGAATGCGCGCGTGCGTGCGTGCGTGTGCGTGCGTGCGTGCGTGCGTGCGTGCGTGCGTGTGTGTATGATTATATGAAAATTATATGAAAATTATATATAAAATCTACATACCTAGTTTTTATAACGCCATTCTCCACAGGACATTTGCTTAGCGGCGGCAGGTTGAGATATCGAGCGATCTTCGGATGATTCGGCGGTAATTCCGGATACAAGGCGTTTGGATGAAACACGTGTTCAGTAACTCCGTTTTTATTATTGGTGATAACATCGCTATGTTCGCAACCAAAATTTTCAGAAATAAGTACCTACAGATGTATTTATTGTATGTTCCAAAAATATATCGCGTATAGTAAAGATTGTAATAAAATTTATATTATTCCGAAACAGTCTGATATATTACCGTGATAATAGCGACATTTCTATTTAAAGAATGTTTTAGTGAAGCGAATTGCAATTTGAAAGAATTTTATACAGCTTGAATGCAGTTGCTTTTATAAAAGTTGTCGTTTTACTATATTTGTGTTTTATATTAATATTAATAATTTTTTAAATAAAAAAATTGACTAACTAAAATTAATTAAAAATTAATTGACTAACAGCATAAATTTGTTATACAGTTTAAAATAATCAAAAATAATGTGTAACTTTTACAATGCGTTGTTTATAATTTTTATCAACACGACTGACGCGAAAATAAACATAATTATATAATTAATTATCAATTTTCATAGCAATAAATATGACAATATCGTTATATTCTAATTTTACAGCAATATTGAAAACAAATATTTTTTATGCGATTTACATTATTTTTTCACAATACATCATGTTACATTGTCTTACTTACATTTGTTCGGGTGTTAAGGTTTCGACATCATCGTGCACATCCAAATTTGTATTGGAATAAGTGCCATTAGAATAAGTCACACTTCTCGCGCTTCTATAAGCATTGTCGGTGTATCTACATACCGTGTTTTCATCCCCTCTTTCAAAGATTTCAATACTGCTAGACAGCATAAAATGAAGAGTGCACTGCAAAAATATCCGCCAAATAAAATGCTGTATAGACTTTTATACCTGATAAAAATTTTATATAAAAATATACATAAATATATAAAATTATATATAAAATATGTCCATATATATGTTTTCTTTCTCTTGTATAATCTCTGACCATATATATTTAAAAAAATAATAAGAAGAATAATTAGAGAAATAATTTGTCCATTGTTTCTTTTTACAAAAAGTAAAATTACGGTTACACAATATTCTATATATAATCTGCATCTATATATAATCATTTTATATATGATTATTACATTTACATATAATTATATAGGTATATTAGTAATTTTTCTCATTTTTTCAAACTTTATTTTTTATTAAAATTAATGAGAAAATTATCCTCTCTTAATTATTTTTTAATTTTTCTTTTCATTATTTTTCCTATATGAACAAGGTTTTGTACAAGAGAAAAAAAACGTATATAGATATATATTTTATATATAATTCTATAACTTATATATGTTTTTAAATGAAAATTTTTTTATCAAATACGTGAAATGTAAAAGTCTGTTCTTTTGAAAACTACACTATTTATTTTTATACATTTAAAATTTAAAAGGTTGTGGTCTTTTGTCAAACTTACCCTTTCGATATCAGTGAGTATGTTGTCCCAACGAATAAGGTCCGTTTTTTCGGGTATGAAACGAGTTATTACTACATATTTTTGAGCTTGGCTAGCTGCTCTATATGGCAATACACCAGATTGCTCTATTACGTTTGGATTTTTTTCTATTCCATCTTGGCGAAATCTATGGTTTTTAATGAAATATTAATATGCATTTCAAAAACTTCAAACTTAACCCTTAGCTGGCACTGTGGAGTATTAAACACTCCAGCCTTAGTTCAGCTCTAATTTAAGCCTCCCTATAGTACGAAAATAGTACTAAAAAATGGAAGAGTTCAAATATAAGAGTTATGAATTTTTGAGTGAAATTATTTTTTCGTTTTCTTTTACGTTCTTCAATTTTTTTCATACTTAATATTACATTTTATCAAAATAACCTGACATTTGTTAAAACAACATTCAAAGACCATCTTGGAATTTTTTTAAGTAAAAAAATCAATAGCTTCCTCGCAGTAAGCATTTTAGTGGTGGGGTCTGAAACGACCCCAAAAGGCCAATTATGTGATTCTGGTGAAGTGTGCCAGCTAAGGGTTAATTCTTACTTTTACACGTAAATATATCTTTTATATGGCACTATTATATATATGAGAATCAGAATTTCTTTTACCTGTGCATAATCCCAACAGTTAAGGTTCGTAAATCCCTGCTTGATTCCGATTTCTCGATTTTTTGGAGAATTGCGATTAATGTATTCAAAGTATGGGGTAATCTATTATCTTTCTCTAAAAGATACTTATTTTCGTAACATTCTTTGAGAGTTGATGAAACACTTCGATATATAGTTTCTTGCGCGAAAACGCCTAAAATAATGTACGTAATTAAAATTAAGATTAAATCGCATTGTTTACACAATTATAATATAATTACTCTTGCATATATTTCAATTGTATTTATACATGTCATATTTTAATTTTTCCGTAAATTGTCAAGCAAATGTAGTAAATATTTAAAGTTACATTTTTACAAATAAAAAAATGTATATATATATATATATATATATATATATATATAAATGCATGTAAATTATTAAAATTTATTATATATACATATATCGACAGTTTTTTATGTTTTAACTTGTATTAACTTTAAACCATTTTTAATAAATATCCCTGGTGAAGAAACACTTGCATAACATACTTGCAATAATACTACACTTGCAATAATTTTTAAGAATTTTTCATGTTTTAAATTTATAATTTCTAAAAAAAATACCTTAACATCTTCAGATTTTAAAAGTTTTCCTCAAAAATTGTAGAATGAGATATCTTGGAATATTTCAAAATTCACACATAGAAAGAATTTCAGAAAAGAGATTATAGACTTTCTCAACATTTTTGAAGTGTTCCATTTGTATAAAAAGTCTAACGAATTTTCTAAAAAATTATAAAATTTATATGAGAGTTCTGAAATATGATGTGCAGAATTTCAAGAAAATTTTTCACCAGGGATATTGTACAGCAAAATTAATTGCGCATCGTAAATTGAAATAATAAATTTCTTACCAAGAGTAAATAGAATAATCCAGGAATATAATCTAATCATTTTGCGACTGTAAAAAACGGAAAATATAGAATAGTTTCGTCTCCCCCGAATCGAATATTTCCATTTAAGTTAATATCAGAGAAAGAAATGTAAATGCATTTGAAAATTCAGGAAACTTACCCGACTCTCTCACGCTGTTGCTGCTTTTATGTAAGAAAGACACGCTAACCCTTCGGTTTCACTTAACGAGGTACTACACCACACCTTTTTAGAGACATAGTAACACCTACCATCACTATCAACAGATAAGATACGATATGTTATGAGTAATCTACCCCCACTCGATCGTAGACATGACCCTTATTAGAGAACAGATCGAAATCCAATCGTTTCATAAATATATTATGAGATTTATATTACTTTGTAAAATTAGTTGTCACGAAATCGCACGTAAAATTATTTGACAATCATTCCTCCGCATTTGGACGCACCATATGTTGCCGTCAGATCAATAGAATTGGATTAAAATTTTGTTAATAAACGAGAGATAAGAGCACATTAATAGAATTTAACACAATTAAACAGATTAAACAGATCTAATTTTAGTCGAGCTAATACTTCTTTCTTAGGGAAAATTTCAACTCGTAATATATATAAATCTATATAACAAGCGCAGATTGCGCAGTCACAGCTATCTTATCAGCATTAAAGTAGAACGTAATCTTACTATATCTTCTCGCACAATGGATGTGTGCGTGAGTCATTGGAAAGTATACGAATCAGGTGAAACATGAGCGTTATACTGAGCGTCGCAAGTGGCAATATCTTGTCACTAAGAGGATGGATTTTTTTCATAATTTTACTTATATTCTATGGTAAGATAAGAAGCTAACGAGGGTGTGGTGTAAATTATTTAAATAAAACACGATAATTGACGAATATAAATAATATTCAGCGTCAAATTGTCAACATCTCAAACTTTCTCCCAGGAATAAGTCCGACGGAATCTCAACTCCGCATACCGGACGAGTTTAAGGAATGTTACGTGAATAATAACATGCATGATTTTCACCTTCCCATGAACATGCGCGTCCTGCTGGATATCATTCGCAAAGCAGAGACATATTCTTACTCTACGATGGATATCAGAACAATGTCATCCTCCCTGATGCACAGGTACGAAGCTTTCGACGTAAATCAAATTCATAAATAACATCTAGGCTAATACTAAATATTCTTGAAATATTCATAGAAATAACGTTCATACGAATTTCATAATGAAATAATAATTCTGAAGTAACATTCTAAGAATATATATTCTGGATATATTCAGAAATATTTGCAGAATGTAAAAGTGTATTCAAATGTTAGTAAAAAAAAAACACTCCATTCATATCCGTATCATTCATATTTTGAATCTTTCAAGAATATTCAAAGGGCATGCATAATCGTTGCATAGTCAGAAGATATATTTCACATATATTAATTTAATTTAGAATATTCTGAGGGTACTCAACATAAATGTATATTCCGAAAAATTATAATGATAAATAAATATAATAATTTTATTGTAAAAAAATCTGACTTTGAAAAATCTATAAATTTGAATATTTATAATATACTTTTAAGTATTTCAAAAAATAAACGCGATATTTTATAAAATAATTATTATTTGGACGTGATCATTTTTATAAGTAATAGACTGAAACATATGTATTGCATAATAATTAAACAATACTTTAAGAAACAGAACGATTTATAAATTATTTTGATATTTTTTTTTAGTAAAAAATATACAATGTGTACGTATTTTCTGAGAAAAACAATTTGAAAAATATTTGGTTTGCTATTGACTATGTATTACATTGTTAATCGATATAATATCCGATTTTCTAATTACAAACATATAAAGAATATCGTGTAAACGTGAATGTCGTGTCTTGCGAATGTGTTTTCGGAAAATATAGAATGAAAAATCTTGGAATATTTTAGAATTCACATGTAGGAAGAATTTTAGAAAAGAGGGCTATACGTTCCCATATTCACTACTAGTAAATCTATAGTGTACGTGACGTAAATTTTTTATAGACACTTTGTCAACATTTCTGAAAAGCATTTTAATTAGTATATAAAATCTGTGAAATGTTTCTAAAAAGTTATAAAATTTATATTAAAGTTGTGAAAAATTCTGAAATTTAAATAGAATTTCTGGAAAATTACGTAAATTTTAAGAAAAATTTTTACCAAGAATAAGTTTAACATTTTATAATTCATATTATATACGATAAAGTATTGATAAATTATTACATATGTTATATTTAAAATGTATGAAAAGTAGGAATATATGGAAAGGGAAGAATATACATATATGTAATATTATTGATATGTAATATTTTTATATGTATAATATTAATTGTAAAGTTTGTGTTTTATAAACTCAACTTGTGTTTATAAGGACTTTGGATCTTTCTTTGTGTATTGCATTATTGCGTTGGTGCAATGTATGTATACATAGGGTAACTCCGGTATTTACGCCGCGCGAGGATTTACGCCGCAGAAGTCAGAAAAAAAAGAAGGAAGAAAGATACTTGCTCGCAATTATACTGTTATGTGCCTCTATGTCATATTAGTATTGTGTTGTAATTTCAGTTCCTTACTGTTAATATTAACGAAACCGTCGTGAGTTGAATCGATTTCTCACCGTAGTAAGTAGCACGATCATATATTACGACCTACGTAAAATGATTACTGTATAGGGAATGTAATAAAAGGTTTTTTCATGAAACATAAGTGTAGAGGGATAGTAAAGGATGGAATACAGCAAAATACAAGTGCATAGCACTTATATTCTTTGTTTAGCTTGATATCTTGTACATTCCACCTGTTTAGGATATACGATCGACATTTTTAGCGTGCGGGATTTATGCCATAGTACAGACACTCCGTAAAAATCAAAATCTTCTGTTCTTTTTCCTTCTTTTTTTTATCGTATAACAATAAATTTTAATGCATCCTATCGTTCTTCTATTTTCTTTTTAAAATCTTTCAGTTTTATAATTGGTTTATCATTCTTACGCCTTAATAAACTTTGTACACATTTTATAACTTAATATATGATATATTTTATTGCCTTATTTATAAACATTACTTGTAATTTTTTATAAGGCGTATATTTCACCCATGAATGTCATTTATCCCACCTCTATGGGATATATGGCAAAAATGCAAAGGTTTCTAAAAGTTTTTTTTAATTAAATACAAAGGATGAATATTTCATATTTCTATTTTTTTATAGTAGTAGACAGTATAAATAATAAATTATTGGAATAATTTATTTGCCTTAAACATAGTAAATAGTACTCGATAAATTAAGTTTCCCTTAGCTACGGCGTATATATCGGAGTTACCCTATATATGTATTATACTCCATGCATATGTATTATATTCCTTTTTTCATGCGTATTAGATTTAAGCTTGATGGCATCAAACATTATAAAGATGTACAAGAAAGAGATGGAATACTTCCTTTTGGACAGTCTGGAAGACAAAGTGTCAAATATAAATTGATAAAGGAAATGGTTCCAGGAAAACCGGAACTTTTTCCGTTCGATGCACTCACAGCGATAGAACAGTGCACTTTACATCAAGCTATCTCAAATACAATAATGAAAGAAGATTCACGCGGCACGAGTACATTATGTGAAGAGATTGGTCAAAAGTTAACAAGTAATGCGTTTTTATGCCATTTATTTTCAAATACCTTTATATACTATATATACTTTTTATAAAAAATTTTGAATTAAACTGAATTGTGATATAGATAGAGTTTTATTTGCTAATCTATGGAATTGTCCGAGGGAATACGGAGTGATTCTTACGTCGTATGGAACTATTGCTCCAGGTGCTATTATAGGAGCCATTGCTGCTTCCCTTCAACATCAGAATGTTGGATTAAATCAAATCGTTAACACAGAAACGTTTGGTATTGTATTCGTAAAAATATTTTAGAAACTTAAGAGACTTATTTCCCCAAGCAAACTATCCACAGTATGATAACAGATTTGCTCAGATATTGTAACAGATCCTGTATCATCTACTTGTGATTTGCCGAGCCTGTTGATATAATTCGACAGCGGATTGTCAGCGGAAATCGAGCAGAATCTGTCATTTCGTAAACATTTAAATGGAATAGGTACATCATTTAAACAACAGATTCTGCTCAGTTTCCGCAGTCAATCTGCCATTATATTCCATTAGCAGAACGCAGAATTTTTTGGAATAGATTCCGATCAGAATTATTTAGTTATTTCCTTATAGATTTCTATTGTGTTTTCTAGAGAAAACAGAGTAATTATGCATAAAAAGACCTCAATGACCTTGACCTTGACATATGTTGTCAAGGTCACCCTCCTGAGTGACCTTTAAAAGTTTTTAGCCGGCGGTCGTTATTCGTTAAAAAGTTATTAACAAAAAAAGTTTCGAAAATATAGCAGCTATTTTCAGTATTGAGAGTTTGAGAGGCATAAACGACCAATGTTACATATTTCTTTTTTTTTTAAGTACAGAATATCTCGTTTCGCGTGAAAGTCGCTGCTTTACCAAAACACAACATTTAAAGCAGTAAATTGTTGATAAATTAAAGTCGACGTATTATAGTCGATTTTACAGCTACAGTGTCTATTTCAAAGAAATGTTGGATTTAAATTTTGAACCGCGTAAAAATTATTAATAAAGTAATAATTATTATAATATACATATGTATACTATTATTTCGTCCTGTAATTTCTTTTTTTGGTAAAGCAGCGACTTTCTCGCGAAATAAAGTATTCTCTGCTTTAACAAAAAGACTTCAATTTATCAACAATTTACTGCTTTAAATGTTGTGTTTTGGTAAAACAGCGACTTTCTCGCGAAATAAAGTATTCTCTGCTTTAACAAAAAGACTTCAATTTATCAACAATTTACTGCTTTAAATGTTGTGTTTTGGTAAAGCAGCGACTTTCTCGTGAAATAAAATATTCTCTGCTTTAACAAAAAGACTTCAATTTATCAACAATTTACTGCTTTAAATGTTGTGTTTTGATAAAACAGCAACTTTCTCGCGAAATAAAGTATTCACTGCATTAACAAGAAGACTTTAATTTATCAACAAATTTACTGCTTTAAATGTTGTGTTTTGGTAAAGCAGTGACTTTCTCGTGAAATAAAGTATTCTCTGCTTTAAAAAAAAAACGTAATATTAGTCGCAATTAAATCGATAACTCTATTTTAATCTTCCTTTTATATAATTAGAGCATTAATAGATGACTTGGATGTATCGTTTATGCCTTCCAATACTGAAAATAGCTGCTATATTTTCAAAATAACTTTTTTTGTTAATAACTTTTTAACGAATAACGACCGCCGGCTAAAAACTTCTGAAGGTCACTCAGGAGGGTGACCTTGACAACATATGTCAAGGTCAAGGTCATTGATAGGTGAGGTCTTTTTATGCATAAATTACCGAAAACAGAATAATTCTGATCGGAATCCATTTCGAAAAGTTTCATCATACATGCCCTGATTCATCTGTTATATTTCTGCTAGCACTCTGTCGACGAACGTTACAGCAGACACTTTCAAAAACTGTTCTCAGCGGATTTAGCCATGCGGCTCGTTTTACAACTGTACATCATAATAAAAAATAATTTAAAAAATACAATAATAGAATAATAAAAAGTAGAATAACAAAAATTTCAAATATATATTTAACCCTTACAAAATGTTTTCTTTCTTTCGTTAGAAAGGCCTGTTACCATCGCTAGCGTAACTCACATCGAAGAAGTTGACTTTATTATACCAAGAAATGAAATGATTCATGATAAATCAATGTCATATATTTCCTCGCCTAAGCCAGATCTAAAATTAGACAACGTATGGCTAACAACGATTGCAGGTGGAGAATTTTAAATTGCAATGTCACTTGTCATTTTAGATCTTTAATCTTAATTGAAATTAAAATCGAAAAATGAGATAAACTTTTCAGGTGAATTAGCGGAGATGGTAGTATATCAAGGACCTATATTAGACTCCGATATGCAACTTGGAGCCACTGGATTTTGGAATAACACTATGCGTCCCGGTGTTTATTATTTAAAAAATCAAAATGGCTATTTTGATGCCACCCGTGCTAAAATAGTCAGTGATATCGATGGTAAACATATCTGCAGACAAATATATCACGTCCTTTTATCATAGAAAAGTACGGTATTATACGATTACGAGCGCTATTTACTACCCTTTCGCCTTTGATTCATAGGTCTCATCATAGCGAGTAAGGTGCACACCTGGGTGAACGACTTTTACAGTCTTCGTTTGAGTCAAATTCTTGATATGTATTACTCAGATAACGGTATAACTTTATTTAATGAAAACATCAAAGTCTGTGACAGGAAGAAGGGTTTCTCGTACGTCGTGTCCAGGACGCTTTTGGACGAGCAGGTTTTTTTTTCTATATACGCATTTTAATATAATATAAATACAACATGCGCCGAACAAGTCAAAGTGTAAACTCTATTATTACGGATCACTTGTAACAGACATACGCCGCATCTCATCTTTTGGCCTACCATAACGATATCGTATTCAAATCTCCAGAAGCTCTTAAACGACTGGTCGATCACGCGATTGCTAAATTCTCAGTTTACGCAAACGATCACCTCTTGACAGAATTACTCTGTCGAAACAGAAAACGTTATCCACAAATAGAAGCGTTGATCGTATTCGACGGTAGTTGGACTGAGGAATACACAATGGATTTGGTCGCGTAAGTCGAGACGAGTGGACTTGTTTGCTATTTCTCAAACGTACCTAATAAGGATAATGATTATTAATCGCAATTAAATCGATAACTCTATTTTAATCTTCCTTTTATATAATTAGAGCATTAATAGATGACTTGGATGTATCGATGTATAGTTCAAAAATGGGAATTTTACACGGTATATCAGGACAATGGTTGCTCAATGTAACAAGCAGTCCTAGTCTTGCTTATTACGCTATATCTAACTTCAGGAATATTTCATGCAAGTTCTCTCTATATTGTTTGTTGTCATATATCATTTGTTGTCCAGTATGACTAATATTACATATATTTATACAGGGCCTACGCGTATAGATCTCGTTACAACGTTGAATGCAATATCCAATTATCTGAATAAAACCTGGGAAGCAAGATGGCAACAACATACAATAGGGAGTCTCGGTCAAGCGATCGTGATATTAGCTCCATTGGCTCAGTTCTCTGAATCAGAGCAACAGACAATTTTAAAATTATTAAAAGAGATCAAGCATCTTCATCCCGGTAATAAACACATTTCTGTACTCTTACTAGAAAAGAGATCAAGTTCAATACATGTATACTTGAAAATCCGAGTCAAATCCAATAATCAAATTTTATTTTCTAGAATTCAAGTAAAATTCATAAAAAGTAATATTTCATACATTATTCCTACTAGCGAAGTAATCGATCTCGACTAGTTTCGAATTTTCGGAATTTTAGAATGAGTACTTGCAGAATTCGGAATGAAGTTGTTTCTATCGTAAAGAATCGAATTTTTACAAGTATAGTATTAAAAACTTCTAAGAATAAAGTTGTTAGTTTATTAAAGAATGTAATTTGTAAGGAATTTAAGTAACTTTTATTCTATATTTTTAATCATATTTTTATTATATTTAGTTTCAACGATCGATAATCTAATATTTGTAATTATCAAAAAATAATATATTGAAATAATTATCGCTTTACATCAACGTTTTGATTCGAAGAAACGTAAAATTTCTAGTAAAGTACTCATAAAAGATTCGAACCTATTTAATCCACGTTCGAGTCCACTTGGAAATAATATCCTTTGTTTTTCGAAATACTCATAGAGGGTTCAAACCCATTTCGTCTAGATCTATTTGAAAGTATTGCTTTTATTTTTCCAAGTAATCATACAGAGTTTGTAACTACGCCAACAGATTCGAATCTACTTGTAAGATACTTAATCCGCCATCGCTACTTTTTACATTTCCTCTGTTAAGCTAGCTTAGCTGGCACTCTCCTTGCAGAAATTAAAAATCAAGTAGCACAAAATTACAAGCTATTTAGCTTGTAATATCCCGCAAATATGAGCTTTTATATTCTACAAATTAAAAATTTTGAGCTTGTTACACTGGGCAAGAATTTGATATTTTTTGTAGGGGGTGGGGCTGAGTCAACGTTGACTCAACCCCCCCCCCCCATCACTTAAAAATAGAAATATTGAATCAATCTTTGCAGAATTAGGAACTATTTATGAGCTTTCAAAGTGATATAGTTTCGATTTTTGATGTTGAAAAAAGTAAACATAGATCGTATCGTGGATGTAGCGTATAAAGTCAAAGAATAAACTTCTAAAATACGCGCATTTCGATTATTGAGCTACAACCCCTTCGCAAGAAAACCACCAAACATTTTCCCGGCTGTGAGGTGGTTTTCTTGCGAAGGGATTCTAGCTCAATAATCGAAATGCGCATATTTTGCGAGTTCATAAATTAGTAAACAATATTTAGTCGTAAAATAATTAATTTCTTTCATTTTAAGTACAGTTCTCTGTTATGCCGGGAAGATGTGGAGTGGTTTTCTCGCAAAGGGGTTATAGCTCAATAATCAAAATGCACGTATTTTAAGAGTTTATTCTTTGAATTTATACTCTATACATCCACGATACTATGTATTTTTACTTTTCTCAACATTTTTCTCTTGAGTTGCATCAATTAGGGGAGACCAGGGCGAAGTCGTCACCGGGGCGGAGTCGTCATTGCAATTATCTTAAAATCTGTGTTGTGTGAACTCGTCATTAATACTGTAAACGCGGCTTATGGTGTCCACATGACCAACGGAATTTAGTGAGGTTATGTGCCATGTTGTAATTCTTATCGAAACAAACGTGTTTTCGGAGGTCAAAAGTAAAATTTTTCGCGCGTCGAAAATTTGTAATATCTTAAATATTATTGTGTCTCCGAATCTCAAAGTAAGTGATTCTAAAGAGTAATACATGCTGAACACGAATCCAGTAAAGTTTTTTTTATTTTTTCATTGATTTCTAATATTTTATAAGCGACCAAAGTTGAAACTTGTGGCCGGGGCGAAGTCGTCACCAAGCCATATCATGGAGGGATCGGGCAAAAATCAAAGTCAAAGAAGCAGCAGTGGTCGGATACCAGCGAGGACTTGGATAATATATGCTGCGTGTGCTCAGAGATGACATAATAGAGCTGACGACAAACGTGCGAGCGTAGGGCACATAAGTGTGTGCGCTTTTCTTGTAATTATTTTCCGCCATCGTGTTTTTAATTAATGTTTCCATTTTTCTATTAAAAAATAATTAATAAAATGTATCCTATCATTTTTCATGATCGAAATTATGAATTTTTATTTAAAATTCAGTCCAAGAATAGAGTGACGACTCCGCCCCGGCAATTTTGACATTTCAATTTTTGCACCTTTGTCGTTTTCACTCTATACCAGTTGAACAAGTGACGTAGACCAAAAATGTCCGTATAAATTTTGTAGCCAAGACTCTTTACAACGGTATACCACATTTTACTAAAATTATTTGTTTTGTTGTTAAAAATCGGCAGCAAAAAAATAGTGACAACTTCGCCCCGGTTTCCCATAAAGGGTTGCTTGGGGATTAAAGGGGTGAGCTCAAAAATCGAAACTATATCACTTTGAAAGCTCATCATAAATATATAGCTCTTAATTCTGCCGCAAAGATTGATTCAATATTTCTATTTTTAAGTAATGGGGGGGGGGGGCGTTGACTCAGCCCCCCTCCACAAAAAATATTAAATTTCAGCCCAGTGTAACGAGCTAAAAAATTTTAATTAGCGGCATATGAACTTTGAAAGCTCATAAATAGTTTGTAATTTTGTGCTTGTTTTTTAATTTCTGCAAGATGAGAGGGGGGCCAGCTCAACAGGGGTCATTTTGCTCACAAGTAAATAAACATCCCCTCGTGTTTTGGAAAAAAAGATAAGAGAATATAAAACGAGAACAAAATAAATATATTTATATAGTGGAGATATTCGAATACATCCTAGTCAACATTTTTATAATATTACAGATCTATATTTTTTATATTATGTGTCGGAATACAATTCACGTATTTTTCAACCGTTTGTATTATCAGAGCAAGATCGTTTAATACTTGGCCCTAATATCGATGCCATCGCACAATACCTGTCAACGTGTAAGTATTGTATAATTATTGCAAAACAAATAATTGCAAACAAATTAATCATATTTATACGTATAATTTATAATATGTTTGTAATAAATACTCGTGCATTATATTTTAGTGCCGCGAACTCTGAAGCCAGTAACTGTGTCGAAACTTGACACAGAAGAACCATCAAAATTCAAGAATAAAATAGAAAATTACATAAGTCCTTCAAAATCAATTACATACATGTTGCATTCGCAACACACAGCTAATATGAAGATAACAATTACAGTCAGTATTTTTAAGGAATTATATAATTTTTTGTCTCCTACGAAGAAAATAAGAATGCAAAGAAATTTTTGGCACTGTCGGCCAAAAATTTGAGAGACCATGTATAAAATTTTAAAATATTTCAGTGCAATTTTACTTAAAAATCCGATTCATGCTTTACTCATTTTTTCTTAACTTGAAAGTAAATAAGCATATACATATTTAACATAGTTGTGGTTTAAACGTAGCATCATTTAATTTCAAGAAAATGGACTACGGTCTCGTAAAGCCTTTTTTCTTGAGTTATAGACTATTTTAGAAGACGAATGGAAGAGTCTTCCGTCGGAAAAAATTAACTCATAGCTAAATTAGGAATCTATACCTAGATGATTAGTGATTAAATGTAAGGATAGCTACTTTGACGAAACAAGTGTCTAATATTCTTTCTATCTAAAAAATATTTTTTTATCGAACTCTCAAACATTTAACATTATTATTTTTATTTCATCATAAAACAATAGATTAAATAATAAAAAAATGTTACCCTAGCCAGGGTAATATTTTTCGCAATAAAATTTAAAACTATTTAATTTAGAAATTACATCATCTGACCAAAAGCGTTGGTCAAAATTAATGTCTCGATGATTGATCCGAAAAAGTGCTGTGTGAATCCAACAAAGCGAGTTGGCTCACAGTTTTTTCAATGTTCACATCGAAAAGACGTTATATATTGCCAGTCAGTCGATTTAAATTACTTAATTGTCAAAAATTTTAGATCACAGTTAATATTTTAGAGGTATAAAGAGTTGCTCTTTTCGCAAATCTAGTCAGTGATAGGGTAGAATATCTTAAAAAATATATGTAAAGTTATGAAAGTGGAAGTAACTGAACTCTTTTTACTGACAAATATTAAATTAATAAATAATTTTATCTATCTTTTTGAATAGACAAAATCAATATATTGTAATTATTCTTTGAGTAATTTATAACAAAACTTCTACTCAAAAAGATAAACGAACTCATTTATTAGTTGAATATTTGTCAGTTAAAAGACAGGAGTCACTCTCTTTTTTTACTTCTACTTTCAACCTTTATTTTTTTTTATCTTCCACCCTATCACCAATTAGATTTTTGGAAAGAACAATTCTTTTTATTCCTAAATATAAATTGCGATCTAAAAATTTTTATTAAGATTGCGTTAAAACAGAAGTGTCTAGGGGCTTCTTAGGACTCAATAAGTTAAATATGTTATAAATTAGTTAAATTATAATGCACAGTTTGTGATTTTATTTTATACAATAAACATTTTCAATTAATGATCTCAAACTCTTGGCCAACAGTGTATACGAAAAATTTATCGAAATGCTTCTAATTTTGATCAACTATTGATAATAGAATGAAATAATATTATTTGGCAGAATTATATGCTTTGACAAATAATTCATGATTTATTGACATTTCTGCCAGGTCCATAATTTTGGATACGGAACGATAAAAGCTTGTTCTTGGAATCAATTCAATAGTGAAGAAACTATGGCATGTCAACAGCTTAATGCGCATAAGGAGATTAACTTAATCGACAACTATACATGCATTGATATACGCTGCCCTCACATATATCTCCGTATACAAAACGCCACTTCCTTTTACAAGTGTGCAGGTAACGTCTCTATACTCGGATAAAAAAGTCAAGATCTAAATTTTCTTCGTTACATGTCTATTTTTATTTTTTATATCGCATTTTCGTGTTCCAGAAATGGAATGTAAATTACCGGATCAAGTGAGATATATCATAAGGATGCAAAATACATACAACTCAGCGAAAAAAATGATATTTATAAATGTATTTGTAACGCTTTATTTATATTTACAATTAGCTGTATTTAACATATGAGGATCTTGTTCAATAAAACTAAAGCGACTTAAGGTATCAAGTTATATTATATTTTAAGGATACGATATTTTTTTATATCAATTTATAACGTAAGTAAAAAAATCGATACAGCAATCGACATAAATAATTATGAACGAACTTAAGGGGATCCTATAGTGAAGGCCGAACTTCCTCAACGTCGGTAATGTCAACATTTCTAATCCTGTTTTCTATGTTATATATCTACATCTGTCCTTGTCTAACAAGAGGCATCTGTCTTTGTTCGATTGCTGCGCCATCTCTCGCTACACGCAATACTGCTTATCCTATCAACCTGAACGTGCTTTTGCTTATAAAACTTCATTTTACAAAATCTTTTTTTCTAGACGTTGAATCTTAGTTTTATTTACACAATATTGTTCCTACATGTTGTCCCTACCTCGCCTGGGTGTCATTACATATATATAAACTGCAGTAATTTTGTTATTGTCGTCAGATGACAGTTGTATGTGCCCAAATTAGTAAAATTTTTAATTTTTTTTCGTTCCCGATATGAAATCGTATGTCGCGATGTAGATTTTTGTGCGTACTTTAATTCTAGACCAAAAACTTGCAATTCTGTAAAGCCAATTCAAAGATTTCTTAAAATGAAGAAATGTCGGTAACTACTGCCACTATAGGATCCCCTTAACGACAAAATTTTAATGCGTCATTAGTAAGATAGAAATAATAATGTAGTGGTGATAATAGTAGTATCGTTGCTTTGCAAGTCGATATTTATGTATACAATTTTTCTTTCCTTTATTGCGTACAAAAATATAATTATACTCGTAAATATTTTATACATCAATAGCTTCGATAAGCATATTCGTATATCAATTTTATAAGAAATTGAAAATTACTAGAAACAGCAAGTTCCCCGAGCTCTGGTTCTTTAAGAAGCATATCAATGTGCGGCAAAAATTCATCCGCTTTCCCACCTAAACGGCAAAAGTATAAACATCAATTTATCTCGTTGAATACTTACACTATTTAACAAAAAAATGATTTTTTTTCGAGAACAAGAACGAAAGTAATTGTTTTCCGTTATTTTTTTGGGTGTTAAATACAATCCCGTTTACCAAATTGTTTTATCACGTCAGTTTTGAGAAATTGGCGATTAAATTTGCAAAAAAAGACTATTTGGCATATTATAACTACGATATGTGACGTGTTAAACAAATTTTTTTGCAATCAAAATTGAATATGTTAGTAGAACTTTTAATAGGTTCTGTTGCATCAAAATTGCAACTTAGGCTATTATAAGAATCCATCAAATATTTTTCAATCATTTTATTCAAACTTAAGAGTTTTTCAGATTGCTGAATACCAATCTGAGGTCAGAGTTGACAAATTTAAATTGTATGAAAAACCCGTGTATGTGAATTATATAAAAAATTTTGAACACTAATTATGACACCCATCATGTTGAATTTATCATCTTCTTTAACATCTGATTAGTATTTAACAACCTGAAAAAATTCTTAAGTTTAAAAAATAATTATAAAAAATATTTGATAGATTCTTTATGGCAATGTAAATCGCAACTATTACACTTTTAGACTCTATATTAATCACGAATATTTTTTAACTATATTCGACATAATTAACACATTTCTTTTAAGGGCTGAGAGTATTAATAACATACTTAATTTTGATTGGACTAAAACTTCTCCAACACGTTACATATCATAATTATGATATATCAAAATACACTAAAATATCTCTTTTTGCCATTTTAATCACAAATTTCTCAAAATCGTGACATGATAGGAGCAATTTGGTAGACGAAATCACCTAAAAGATTACAAGAAATGATTACGGAATTGCCTAAAAAAATTCAAGAAACGATTATCTTCGATCTTGTGCATTTTTTTGTTGAATAGTGTTATCAATGCCTTGTCAAATGTAGTAGCTTACCCATGAAGTACGTGAGATCCATCAACTTGAAAAATAGGGTCTCTTGAACTTGTTGATCGGGATTCTTCTCTACGTTGTCCCATTGATTTCGCCGAGCCGCGCGTGCCCAAATTTGCAATCTCAGAGACGACTTGTCCTCCTCATGCTCTACGTAGTCGAGCAAATCGAGAGCCTTCTTGAAATCGTACTCATTGGCAATGAAATTGTCACTCGAGGTGCACAGCATAATTAATTCCCTCGGTGTGAGTACTCGCAACTTCTTGATATCGTAGCCGTATGTAGTGAGCACTTGTGCCGGCAGGTCCTCCTGGTAAGCTATAAGCATCAATTCGTTGTCGATCGTTTTCACGCAGTCCATCACCTTATCCTCCGGGTCGTCTGACGCGAGTAGAGCCATCTTGGCTAACGAGAGCATCGACTTTTTACGGGTAACCAACTCGGACTCCTGAACCGCCAAAGTGTGAAGCGTATTGGCGGCAAATCGCAGCTCGTCGGTCAGCGCCGCTTGCACCCAGGACAGGGTTGGATGCTCCGACAGCTTTTCCGTCAACTCCGCGGTACCGCCGCGTCTGCATCTCTCGACCAACTGCCCCTGACGTCCATCCTTCACGTACCATGAAAATAAGAAGCCGGCGAAATCCTGCGCCGCGAACTTTTCGACATACCCATCCAGCCGATTCTTATTGTCGGTCAACTCACAGATTTGCACAAGCGAGGGAAAGTCGCAATATTTCTCAGCGAGCATAGCGGCGTTATCGTATTGCTCCTCCTTTATCAGCGGCTGTATCAGATTGGCGCGTTCCGTTTCGTATTGCTTCAAGAGAACCTCGAACTTCTCCGTGCCGCGAATGCTCTCCAAATGACACTTTCTTCCGTCCAATATCAAATCGATCAAGCTGACCAGTTGTTCATACAGCTCGTTTCTCATGGTGGAGTCGCCGGTCGCGGTCACGCCGTGCTTAACGGTGATGCTTTGCATCGTATTGAGGCAGTTTCTCAAGCCGTGTTTACCCGGTGCGGCCGTCCAAGGGAGATATTCCGTTATCTCGTTCGAAAACTTGGCAGGGACAAAGCGTTCAGCGTTGTACTGACGATACTTTACCACTTCGTACAACACGGCCAGTAAAATGGCGTTGACCTGCACAATGTACCGGCCGACTTGTTGCAAAGGTCTCTCAGACTGCGTGATCTCCACGGTCTTCTCCACCAGAATCGGTAGAAACAGGTGCACCGTGCTTACCTCGCGGTAGAATACGTCACGCGCCGTAAGTTCGTCGGACACGTACGCTTCCTTCTGACTCAACGTCTGTTCTACGACCGCGTCTACGATTTCCGCATATCTGTTTTGTAGACTGTACAGAGTCAACGTCGCGACTATTTTCTCCGCGTATTCCCCGAGCATGTGGGACGTAGACATGATAGTTCCCCTGCATGTGACCGCGCAGAACCTGTTCCACAAGTTGTGCTCCTTCAAAAACATTACGAAGAGATCTAATGCCTTTTGTTTACCTTCTAGTTGATGCGGTATTTGCATAGAGGTGACCGCGTTCACCGTCATCGACAGATCTCTGTGATGAGCCCATCTCGGATCGTTCGCCGGATAATCATCGATCAAATCCTTCGCGACCTTTAAAACGAGCGTGTCGAGAGTAGCGTCGATGTCCATTACCGGATCCTCATGTAGAGGAAACAGCTGCGAAAGAATCTCGTCGCATTGCGCCTTATTCTGTCGCAGACTTAGAAGAAAGGCGGCGCGTAATTGTGTAGCCGCATCCGAGCTGCAATACATATCATGTAATTCATCGTTGCTTATAAGAGTGGAAAAGTTCTGGGCGGTTTGATTCACTTTGTAGGTGTAGTCCATGCTCATGGTGGTATCTGTGTACCCGGTATTAAAATCCTGCACCGCAAAGTCCACCGGCGTAATGGATATGAGACCAATACTTTTTGTGAACAAAACTGGAGTCGACGAGCATATAGCACCGCCAAGTATACCATCCTCGCCACCTCTCACCAGATCGATCTTATCTTGCTCGACTTCAGATGCGGTGTTAACTACGAGGACGTTGTGCTGGTTGTATATAACTGCCTCCCAACCGCACAATATGAAATGATAGGAAACTAGCCTCGATTCTATATCGTTGTGATAAAATATTGGGTCGATTTTCACTGGTATAAACCATTTAAACGAGTTTGACAATGTCGTGCCGACCAAGGGTAATAATCCAAGTGCAAAATGAATTTGTATGGATATGTCGGCGCAATGGGCCGCCATTAAAAGAACTATTCCTTCCTCGCATGTCTGCATATCGACGAACCACGTGTTCATGTTTTGAGGGCTTGACTCCCAAATTTTTCTTGCAAATGCTTGCTGAACGATATGAGTGATGTCCTCGTCAAATTCCATTTTCTCCTGTTCGTTACAAGAAAAAAACCAATACTGCAGGGAAGACCCGGCGAGAATGAGAACTCTCGAGCCTTTCTCGTCCAGTGGCGTGCACGTGACTTTCACCAGTTTCGTTTCCGTGACAGGCGATTGTGGTATCGCCCCGAAAATAAGGGAGGTCATTCTGCGACCTATACCGCCGAGCCATCCCTGACTCGTTCGAAGTACCTGGCACGTAATTTGGTTCTTTCCACTGTTGAACTGTGGCTGTAAGAGCGCCACCGTACACGTAGTCGTGGCTAGAATGCATCCATGGCCTGGTATGTGTATAAGACAATCCACTTCCTGTCCCGCGAGTTCAGCGCTAGTCTCTACGGAAGATCCTTCGTGTGCCACACTCGCCCAGAAACGCACCACTCCTTCCGGCGAGACTGCCATGCAGCTAGGGACCTATGGAACAAAAATGCACACAGTTTTCCTATATACGTATATACGTACAATATTTTTACAAAAGTTTTGCATTTTTTACTTGTCAATCATATGTCTTCGCGAAATATCAGAAAAATCTCAAAACCAATTGGAATGTATCATCCTAAATATTATATAATTAATCTTCAAATAGTTGTTTCTTAGAAAAGATTTCAAATAAAAATTTTCTAGAATTTTATAACAAAAAAACATTAGACGAGCAAGTTTTTAAACCATTTGTTTTCTATAAGATTTTAGAATGTATTTAAATGTATTATGAATGTTCTTTTACTTTTTTTTTACATAGATTCTCTTATCAATCCACATAAAAATATCAAGTCTATAAAAGCATATTAATCGTATAAAAGTATTAGAGCTAAATCATAAAAAATTAAAAAATATTTGATATCTTATTTCGACAGAAAATGCAAAGTACAAGTATTCTCCGCTTTTTGAAAGTTTTCTACTTCGTTTTTACAAAAGATTTACATCAGGACCTTTTCGCTGACCGAAAGAAATTCAAAGAGAATTTTTGTTCTTCAAAAAAAATGTTTCTATATAAACTAATGGTATAATTGCTTTTTCATTACGTAACATCGGCTTACAAAAGGTTTCATAGTAACTCTACTTACAGATAGCAGACAAAACCTGTATCTTCACTTTCCTTACCTATAGTATGCATAGACTAATAAAATAAATTAATTGTAAAGAAAATATATAACTGCATTTAGATAAAAAAAATAATTGAAGTTGGAGAGAATCAAATTATGTGACAAAATTATATTGTTCTATTAAAAAAATATACATCAATAATGTTATATATATATAAACAAATGTTCTGACTGACTCATCAACGCTCAGCTCAAACCCCTACAATCTACATGAAATTCAGGAAGTATATTCCTTCTAATGGGGTAAAAAGAGGTAAAATGTGTTTTCACGGATTCCTTGATGAGTAACGCCGAACAATTTAAGCTAGTAACACATTTAAACACGTGTGACACAAAATCTGTTGTATAAATTTTTTTTCTTGAAACTAAAATTATTTGAAACACTGCCCTCTCCATTAAAAAAAAAAACAATCAAAATAATCAATGTAATATACTAAGATAATCTACTTGTTGAAAGTGCATAAATATATTATATGTAGATAAGATTGTAAGTGGTAATATAATCTTTCTTCGATACCTGGTGACCTGGTGGTACCCAGACTGCTATGCAATCCGCTTTATGAGCCAAATCACTTTGAGGTAGCAACAATTCGCGACACTGAGTCTTAAAGGTTCTTCTTTGCTTAGGATCGTGAATATTGGTTTTACATTGCCACACAAGTAATTTGCGACCATAGACAAGCCAGGCCCAACCATCCACAGATACATTAACGCTGACAGCCGTATTCCGATCTACAAATGTCAATGCCTCCGTAACTAAAACTGGCAATGGAGAACCGAAGCTTTCCACCGTGTGGTTCTGTGTCCTGCATACCACTTGTACAGATTGATTTGTCCGTACAGACACGCTCGTCGTGCTAAAGTTGAAATAAAATGTTTACAATAATGTTATTTTGAAATGAAACAAAATGTTATACAATACGATTATGTTAAAACAATAAATTCCATCTAAATCAATAAAGTCTAACATGATATAAACAGTTGGTATACAAGTATTTCTTGTCTGAATAAAATTCACATATTATTGTTCTATGAGTAAAGAAGCATTACTCGTAAAACACACTGTATAATTGTAAGTGTTATGTGGCAAGAAACTTACGAACTATTTTTCTTCAGTGATTGAATTATTGACATTCGTTTTCTAGGGGAAGCTAACGTCCTCCCTAACGGGCTTGCCATGTTTGTACGATCCATTTCTTTAAATCCTAATAACTATCTTAAGGAAACATGTATTTTAGCCTTAATCCAAAAACTCTTGTAGAACAATGTGGAATTGTATCACTTCATAAAACATGTAAATCTCTAACAAGCGATTCGATTAACACTCTATTTCGCGGTTTTCAAGTTAGGTTAGACAAGATACCGGCGCCATGTGCTTCTTCTTTATATAATCAATATAATGGACGCGTTCAGCAGACCAAGCCGCTGAGTAGCAGTTGAACGTGATTGGCTCCTACTTTTAGAACCAACCAATCAACGCAGAGTGTTGATAAGACGAACTCAACAGTTGTGTCTGCTGAACGCGGCCAATGGCTGCGTTCAGCCGAAACTCCGCTAGCCTAGCAATCGAGCAGTCGCTCGTTTCCTCTCCTTTTAATTCATTGGGTCAAAGGAGAGAAAACGAGCGACCGCTCACGATTGCTAGGCTAGCGGAGTTTCGGCTGAACGCAGCCATTGGCCTTCAAACCTGGGACCGTATTCTCGAGCCTGCCCTAATGATTTTCGTATGCGACTTTCTATTTGAAAAGCATTGAATTTCGCATGCGAGTTTCATGAAAACGATTCGAAATTAGGGCCCCTGGAGGTCGATTCTGTATTTTAAGACGAGGTAAAAATTACAAAAGTGAACAGATTTACTAGATTTCGACAAATGAAATTGTAGATTCTCTAGTGAATTTCCTCACTTTTGTAATTTTCACCTCGTCCCAAGATACAAAATCGATTCCCTGCTCCGAAAACGGCCAGTGCAATTCTGTAACTCGTTATGCCGTCGTTATGAGCTATAACGACAATTGCGCAGCTTTTTTACCATATAAAATATCTGCGCAACGATAGTCGATACCTCATAACGAGTTACAGAATCGCACTACGGGGCGATTCTCTAACTCCTTAACGTCCTTAACGACAGTTTCGGTATCGTTGCGCAGCATTTTTACCGTATATAATACTTGCGCAACGATACCGAAACTGTCGTTAAGGACGTTAAAGGTGGAAGCACATAAAATTGCAGGAGCCTTGAGCAGAATGCAGAAGCCATATGCGCATGCGCTATGGTATTTCTAGAGCTCTACAGATACCACAGCGCATGCGCATATGGCTTCTGCATTCTGGTCATGGCTCCTGCAATTTTATGTGCTTCCACCTTAAGAAGTTAGAGAATCGCCCTGCAGGGGCGAACCAATAGTCTAAAGGTAGGTTTTCATGGGCAGTGAAATGCTGCAGCAGCGAGCAGCAGTTTAGTAATTTCTTAGAAAATTCTTAGAAAGTTACTAAACTTTCCTAGAAAGTTACTAAACTTTCCTACAAATTACTCAACTTTTCTATAAATTACTTAGTAATTTCCAAGAAATTACTAAACTGCTGCTCGTTGCTAGAGTTCCTATAATAAGAGTTAGGACAAACTGCCGCCATGTACAGCCAAATGATAGCTTTGTCTCACTCCCACTAACTTCTTGGCTGAAACATAATGGCGACCATGATAGCTTGGTCTCACTCCCACTTACAGCTTGTCTCACTCTTACTAACTTGGCTGAAACATATGACGGGACCAATCAAAAATCGTCACCACATTGGCTTAACTCTTATTATAGGAACTCTACTCGTTGCTGCAGCATTTCACTGCCCATGAAAACCTACCTTTATGAGCCGTGAGGCGTGTCTTTTTCCAATTGCACTGACGCAAATATGAGCCGTGAGGTGTGTCTTTTTTCAATTGCACTGACGCGTGTATGTGTAGTTGTGTGTGTGTGTCCGCGGTGTCGGGTGTCGGGAACTCGGGTTAAAGCGGGGAGCACACACTTCTGCACAACGCATAATGCGTAAGCATGAGAAAATTGATTGGTCTATTTCCTTATGCACATGTGTATGGACCAATCGATTTTCTTATGCTTACGCATTAGGGTGCTGTCACATGGCAGTCAGAAATTCGGAAAACGAAATCTCGGAAAAGTAAAGGTAAAAGCACATAAAATTGCAGGAGCCATGAGCAAAACGCAGAAGCCATATGCGCATGCGCTATGGTATCTGCCTGTATTCTGCCCATGGCTGTGGCTTCTGAATTTTCAATCTACATAAAAATACATAAGCATAAGTGTATGTAGATTGAAAATTCAGAAGCCATGGGCAGAATGCAGATACCATAGCGCATGCGCGTATGAATTCTGCATTCTGCTCATGGCTCCTGTAATTTTATGTGCTTCCACCTTAACGGAGAGGGGATCAGAAGTTATTAGGGTGCCTCCCCATGCAGGACGGAATCTCGGAATCATTCTGATTGGTTAGTCCCATGAGGCTAACCAATAGCCTCATGGGACTAACCAATCAGAATGATTCCGAGATTCCGTTTTCCGAGATTCCGTCTTGCAGGGGAGGCACCCTTAAATGCATTTAATAACTTCTTTCGTTAAAAGTTTTAATTTTTTTCCATTTCATGATCTCTATCTCTACAAAATAATATAAATACACAAATTTTAAATACATAAATAGTTAATGTACATATACTGGACATACAAAAATTGCGGACTTGTCAGTCCGAAATTTTTGTGACTGGGCTCCCCATGGACTGATATTTCCGGAATAAGTAAAAATTAAAAAAATTATTTTTATTGTTTTAGAAGAAAAAAGATACTTACCGTAGTAGTAGAGTCTATTAAAAAATAAAGTTTCGACGTATTTTTTATTATACTCTAAAATTATATAGAAATTTCTTTAATTTAAAAATATGTTAAGGTTAGAATGCCATTTAGTTTTCCGTAAAAGTCGTTCCATGGGGAGCCCGGCCCTTGAAAAATCGCACCAATCGAGCTGACTCTGATTTGGTTGACCCCCTCTCCGTTACTTTTCCGAGATTCCGTTTTCCGAATTTCTGACTGCCATGTGACAACACCCTTAGGCTGCGGTCACATGATGCGTCATGCGTGATGCGGGATAGGCGTCCGTCATAGCAACACCTAATCAGAGCTATCCTGCATAACGCATCCCGCTTGATTTTCGTCCGCCCTGTGCACATGGTACGGAATTTAGCCAAAAATTCGGTTACAGAATTTAAAAATATTTTTTCAAGTTGTAAATTGTATTGACGAAGTTTTTAATAATGTAAAGACAAAGGTAAAATTAATATTGAAGAGTATTATACATTTCGCGAATCAATAAAATATCGTCTAAAAAGAATTATTTTTTAATTTATGTTTTTACATGAACGCGTCATAACCCCCTTTTCCCGTACCATGTGCACAGACCTGCGTTCAGAAACTTTTACCCAGGTAGAGTAGGAGTAGAGTTAAGCCCCTTGCACAATGCCAGGCAACAGGCAATAGGAACAGGGAATAGAAATCAGAAATCATGTATAAATGCAGAATAAACAGTGACACAGGCAATAGACACAGAGTTTCCGTCACGTTGGAAATTCTGTGCCTATTGCCTATTGCCAACCAATCATAGCATTTGAATTTTTTAGGTTGTAATTAACGATTTTTTGGTTATTTCCTGTTCCTATTGCCTGTTGCCTGGCATTGTACAAGGGGCTTTAGAGTTGATTTCGGGTTACTGTCGTTTATGGACGACGAAAGTAACATCACGGGTTAACATGGCGCTCTCTCATCAAGCATTGAATATGAGTGAAAATATGGCAGCGCATCAGGAAAATAGTGTCCGTATCAAACGAGCAATTTCTTTTGTAATAGCACAAATCGCTGCTCAAGCCGCTAATTATTGTTAGAATAATGAAGTAGAGAGCCTCTAATCATTAGAGACTCTCTATAATAAAGTGTAGTGCGGAAAAATTTCAAAGAGATATATAAGAGATATATAATTTCAAAGAGATTTATAAGAGATTCACCATATAAATCCACTGATACTGTTTTCAGTCACAGTTGCAAACAATTTGCTATTACAATTATTAAGGTACGGTTAATTAATAATTGAATTTTATATAATATCGATAGTCTAAAGCTAATTCGCCTATATAGTCATCTATGCTCATACAGACTTAAAATGTCTTTTTTCTATTACAATCCATCGATATGAAAGTAATTCTGTTAATCTCTATCAGTTTCTATGTCAACTTACTTGCCGTATTTTGAACGAGGACTAACCTGTCCTTGTTGAAAATTTTATTTCCTTTTTTATCTGTCACAAATACGATTTCTTGTCTGTTTTCAGACATTTTTCTCAATTTTCAATTTCAAACTATTAATTGCACGAAAGTATGAAAATCGTTGAAGCTCAATGTCGAAACGAAACGTATCCCTTTTTGTTCGCCGGTTCTTGTGAATAACTTTAACCTAAAAAAGGCGTGTTTCGAGAACATGCGTTATGTGCCCCTTATGTGACGGAATCTATATATGTGCGCATGTCGAGTAATTTCTACCTACCTCCTCGACGTGGGTAGAAATAGTTAACTCGAGAGTTGACTCAAGCGTGTTTCTGAACGCCACAAATGGGTCAACCATAGACTTATATAGATAGACCGGCCCCTGCCGTAAGAGCACGCGTAGGAAGATAGACGGTGCAGACATAGCCCGTGGATATGGTCCTCTCTCTTTCTTCTGATCGCTTGGTGGGGATAGAAGTCTAGACTAGTGGGGACTAGTAGGGAATAGGGATGGGGGAAACGCACACATTGCTCGTCAGTAGATGAAAGGCAGATGGAGGGGAGAATAATGGCAAAAACATGCTGTATCTGTATGAAAGACCTTGGTATGACGGAAGATGTGACTTTTTATCGGTAAATATTCAATGTATATTATATTACATTATAGAATAAAGTTAACCCAAAAAAACAACTGTTTTTCATATGTCTCCTCCGTGAGATTTGCAAGTAAAAATATTTATTCAAAACATTTTCTGCACATGCAAAAGAATATTTGGAGATTGTCGTTCTTTATTATATGAAAATAGTAAAATGTCAAAATGTCTTAAAAGATTTGAAGGTTATAATAACGATAAAGCTTGTTATGTGAAAAAAAAATTGTAAACTTATTTAGAACAATACAATTATAGATTCTGCTTTACGTAAACTGAAATGTACTGTAAATGTGTTTAAAAATGCCTTTTCCAACATATGCATGCGTTAGATTAGATTGTACGCGTAAATATTGCATTATGTTGGTTGTTATATGTTGAAAGCAATCGGAATACACTTACTAAATATAATTTAAGTAATTATATGGTAATTATTAAATAAAAAAGCAATTTGCACGTTTCTGAATGTTTTATTCATATTAACTTTCTTTCATAAACATATGACGTCATATCTTGTATATATAAACATATAAAAACATACTTTTTATATTAAAGAATATTTTATATAAACATAAAATATAAAACATAAAACATAAAACATAAAACTACTTTTTTAAATGTAAATATTTTATATTAAAAATGTATGTTTTTCTGTAAAAACGCTATTAACGTGGTATTAAAAATTATATATTTAAACTTATATAAGAAATTATTGATTAGCAAATATAACTAATCGATTATGAAAACTTCTTATTCTTTTTATATCTGTTATACTGTTTTTAGCTTTGTGGTGTAATCTTATGTTAAAATATTTATGCAAAACCTGATGTACTAATTCAGATTTATGAGTATCAACACATATGTTATTTGGATAAAATCATCTAAATAACTAAATATATCATTAGGTAACAAACGTTTTGCGCTATATATAAAACTATTCATTAAATTTTTAACTGTAAATAGATTTTTATGTTGTCTAAGAACACGCTCAGCAACTTTACAAATTTTAATAACTGAATCACTAGGAAATAATAATCCTCCCCTATTTTTTATTCTTAATAATAAAGATTTGGTTACCTTAATCTCTAAACTTTGGCGACACATATCACATTTAATTTTATCCTTAATACTTTTAACCACAACTCCAGCTATGTAAGTTACAACTTCTGAATTGTATTCATTCCAGCACCAACTATTTGAGGACTCATAATCATGATCAGACAATGTCAAAATGTTATCAACTAATAATTCATCCGCGTTGTTTGTTTCTATTTCAAGTTTAAGAATGTGGGTTTCATCTTGGACGGTACAATTTCCTTCTTCTGGTACTATTGCATGAACATGGGTCATCAATTTCTTATATGACCTTTTGAATTGGAGACAAGTCGGATTATTATTAAATCCTCCCATTCTTCTTATACTTGAAAAAAATGTCTCTATGTGATCCTGAGACATTTTATATGTTAGTAAATATGTAATAAGTTTTCTTTCAAATAAATATTTTGCTACATGTAACGCGCTATTCATGCCTACAATAAAACCCCAAAAACCGACTCTTTTTTTACTTTGCAAAATGGGTATACGTTCACCAGTCTTCTTATCGACTATTTGTAATGACTGAATATGGTAAAACTGAAGGAGAGCTCCCTCCTCACCGATTTCGATGAAATTAGGCTTAATCGATTCGTTTTTGCACAAAACGAATGAATCTGGCAGAAAAAAGCCCCGCTCGGCCCCGCGACGCGAGATATTAACTGTTAAAGTTGACGACTATCAGGTTATGAGACCTGTCATACCGACGCGATGTAGCGACTACGGACATGCTCCGCGACCACATGCGCGCATGTCCCGTGGTCACGTGATGTACTTGAGCGCTCAACCTCAATGACATATTATATGAAACGTCGTTGTGATATACTTAATAAAACTTGCCAGTCAGGCCGTTTAACTATACCGAAAATTGTTAAAGCAGAGAATTGTTGGTATATGAAAAGTTCATATTTACATGTATTTTTCATATACCAACTATTCTCTGCTTTAACAAATTATTTCTGTTACAGTTATTAAGCGTTTAAGTTAACAAAACATAAATAATTTGTTAAAGCAGAGAATAGTTGGTATGTGAAAAGTACACATAAATATTTACTTTTCATATATCAACTATTCTCTGCTTTAACAAATTATTTATGTTACAGATATTAAGTGTTGAAGTTAACGAAACAGAAATAAAATTGTTAAAGCAGAGAATAGTTGGTATATGAAAAGTTCATATTTACATGTATTTTTCATATACCAACTATTCTCTGCTTTAACAAATTATTTCTGTTACAGTTATTAAGCGTTTAAGTTAACAAAACATAAATAATTTGTTAAAGCAGAGAATAGTTGGTATGTGAAAAGTACACATAAATATGTACTTACCAAACAGACAGTTGTCACGTGACCTTCTTTTGCATGCGCGTGCGGCTACGGAGCATGCGCATGTGGCCGCAGGGCATGTTCGTGGTCGCTACATCGCGTCGGTATGACAGGTCTCATAACCTGATAGTCGTCAACTTTAACAGTTAATATCTCGCTTCGCGGGGCCGAGCGGGGCTTTTTTCTGTCAGATTCATTCGTTTTGTGCAAAAACGAATCGATTAAGCCTAATTTCATCGAAATCGGTGAGGAGGGAGCTCTCCTTCAGTTTTACCCTGAATATAGTTAGTGTAATCTATAATATTTTTGTCTATCATTTGCAAATTTTCAAGAGTTATGCACTCCTCTGCTTTTTTATTTAATGATTACCATATAATTACTTAAATTATATTTAGTAAGTGTATTCCGATTGCTTTCAACATATAACAACCAACATAATGCAATATTTACGCGTACAATCTAATCTAACGCATGCATATGTTGGAAAAGGCATTTTTAAACACATTTACAGTACATTTCAGTTTACGTAAAGCAGAATCTATAATTGTATTGTTCTAAATAAGTTTACAATTTTTTTTTTCACATAACAAGCTTTATCGTTATTATAACCTTCAAATCTTTTAAGACATTTTGACATTTTACTATTTTCATATAATAAAGAACGACAATCTCCAAATATTCTTTTGCATGTGCAGAAAATGTTTTGAATAAATATTTTTACTTGCAAATCTCACGGAGGAGACATATGAAAAACAGTTGTTTTTTTTTTGGGTTAACTTTATTCTATAATGTAATATAATATACATTGAATATTTACCGATAAAAAGACATCTTCCGTCATACCAAGGTCTTTCATACAGATACAGCATGTTTTTGCCATTATTCTCCCCTCCATCTGCCTTTCATCTACTGACGAGCAATGTGTGCGTTTCCCCCATCCCTATTCCCTACTAGTCCCCACTAGTCTAGACTTCTATCCCCACCAAGCGATCAGAAGAAAGAGAGAGGACCATATCCACGGGCTATGTCTGCACCGTCTATCTTCCTACGCGTGCTCTTACGGCAGGGGCCGGTCTATCTATATAAGTCTATGGGGTCAACTCGGCATTTCTGAACGCCTCGAGTTAACTAGAGTTAACTCGAGTAAGGTTTCAGAACGCAGGCCAGGGCGAACGAAAATCAAGCGTGATGCGTTATGCGGGATAGCTCTGATTGGTTGTTGCTATGACGGACGCCTATCCCGCATCACGCATGACGCATCATGTGACCGCAGCCTTATGCGTTGTGCAGAAGTGTGTGCTCCCCGCAAGGTGGAAGCACATAAAATTGCAGGAGAGCACGAATGCAGAAGTCATATGCGCATGCGCTATGGTGTCTGCATATTGCTATGGCTTCTGAATTTTCAATCTACATACACTATGCTTATGTATTTTTTATGCTAAGACTCCATAGACGCGGAAACGCCATGCGGCAGAGTGCGTTGACCAATCACAAATTTTGATTTTGCCGCAGGCGACTTGCGGCAGCCTTCTGATTGGTCAATGCACTCTACCGCACGGCGTTTCCGCGTCTATGGAGTCTTATGGCTCCTGCACACAGGACGCGGCAGCGCGGCATTGCGGCAACGCGGCACCGCGGTAACCAATTACCGTCTTGCCTTTCCGTTCTACTTTTGAAAGTAGTACGGAAAGGCAGATGGTGATTGGTTACCGCGGTGCCGCGTTGCCGCAATGCCGCGCTGCCGCGTCCTGTGTGCAGGAGCCATTAGCATTAGGCCATTGCACGTAACAAAGAAAATAGACCAATCGCAGTCGATTATTCTTCTCGCGCTTGAAGAATAATCGAGTGTGATTGGTTTATTTTCTTACGGCCTTACGATTAAAACTAAAACTTTGTTACGTGCAATGGCCTTGTAGATTGAAAATTCAGAAGCCATAAGCAGTATGCAGACACCATAGCGCATGCGCATATGGCTTCTGCATTCATGCTCATGGCTCCTGCAATTTTATGTGCTTCCACCTTTTTAATTGTATGTACAGGTGAAATTTCATGGGCAGTGAAAAGTAGCAGCAGATCGTACTGATTGGCTACAAAATAGAGAAGTTCTAGAAACTCGAGAACTTCTCTATTTTATAGCCAATCAGTACGATCTGCTGCTGCTTTTTACTGCCCATGAAATTTCACCTTACTACCAGTTCAGCCCCAGCTCAATCAGTGCAGCTAAAAGAAACAGACAGGGGCCCTATTCTTGAATCGTTTTCATGAAACTCGCATGCGAAATTCAATGCTTTTCAAATAGAAAGTCGCATACGAAAATCATTAGGGCAGGCTCGAGAATACGGTCCCAAATACCTTCATATTTCCATACTATTGCATGCGCATGCATGCGCTCTCCTGGACGATACGGCGCAGCACAATCAGCGTGGTTAGCTTTGCAATCGTCGAGTTTGTTTCATAAACCGGTTTGTGTGTGAATAAATATTAGCAGAAAATAGACGTGTAAACTCTTTGTTAAAAAAAAGCAATAGGAGAAAATGGTCAATGCGAAGGACGAAGAGACCGCGGTCGTGGAAAATGGCCCACAGAAAACGACCAAGCAGTTGCAAAAGGAGGCCAAGAAGTTGGCCAAGTTAGAGAAATTTAAACAGAAGCAGGAGAAAAAGGGGACCGAAAAGCCGGTAAACGTAAAAGAGAAACCAGAGGTAAGCCCATACCTGGCTCTGATAGAGAGAGAGTGCTGAAAATATTGGTATCTTTATTATCCATATGGAGTCTAACCGTTCATTAAGTAGGTTTCATAAATAACTCTTTGATCGCTTTAATCGGCCATGTCTCTTATTCTAGATTATTTTAATTAGACTTACAAACGTGGTCCAAATTTGCTAACATTCGGACATTCGCGCAATTAATTTACTAATTTATTCTTGTTAAGTGTTTGAATTATTCAATTGATTCAAACCTCGATATCTAGAGATAAAGAATTAAATCTGTCCAAATGTGCAAAAATTCAGTTCCAAATTTTTTTTATCGCAACAAAGGAACTAATTGCTGAGTTAACTAGCATTTATTTAGTTATTTCTACTTCCACCTGTTTCGAATGTTTTCCATAGAGGGAAAATCAAGTTATACACTTAGTTTATCCCACACACCTTTTATGCCCGTTCTAGACTGGAGGATGATCCTACTCTCGGCTCATCCGAGAAGTAGTGTAGACGGGTAAAAATCTATAGTTTATGTCACGTACACTATAGAAAGGAGAATGAGCCGAGAGTAGGATCATCCTCCAGTCTAGAACGGGCATAATAGGATAGTACACACCAAGCACTAAATTTTCAATACGTTTACACCAAATGATTCGAAGTAAATAGAGTAGTAGGAATAAGGTTTCAAAGCACAGGTCAAATGATATATGGTGTCTCGTTGCTAACTTATGTCTGAAATTTTAGAGCATATATCTGTCTTTTTTTACACAACATGCTATTAATTATAATATTTTTCGTAGATTACTTATGATCTCACATACCCATACGTTCATTACTAGAATTATGAAAGACATATTTTTGAAGAAAACTTAAATTGATCATTATTTAGTATTTTAATGTTTACACTGCTACTAATTGTAAGTATGCGTATTATTTTGATTTATTATATCATTCATATTAAGCTAATTTAATACGAATATAGTACTGTGTACATATATCAAACGGTCAGTGTAAACGAGGCCTCTATTTCTTAGAGATTTTGCGTCAGACTTTTATTTTCTGTATTTATTTTTACTATGTATGTAACTATAAAATACATAAAATGTAAAGCAATCTTTTTTATATATTGTTACTGTATAGAATTGATTGCACTGCCATCTGTATTTATACATACAGATAATCCTCAAATAATATATTATGATTAAATTATTTCAAGTTATTGAAAACTATATTATTCAAGGCTTAGGATTCATACAATTTTAGAGATTACGTTTTGTGCTATTGAAAATTGCAATTCAAGACTCCAGATCTATATAAAATTGGGCATTTAATTCAAGGAATTATTAAAAAAAATTGAATTATTTTAAAAAATTCGATTGTATTTCATTTGGAATAGATTTGGAATAAATCAGTGATTCTGATCATCTACGCACAGACAACTGCGTTTGACTCTCATAGCTATCCTATTACAAATTTCCAATTTCGAGAGTCCTAAATTATTATTTTATTTAAAAAATTTTTTTTAAATTAAGTTATTACAATTTTTTACCGTGCTATTTGAAACTCTATGCAATTTAAGTACATATTATTCGAGAGTTATCTGTGTCACAAAAATAAAACACGATAGTTGCATTATTCAAGTTTGACAGGAAACTTGCATATAATTTTGATAAATTTTGGCGCATATTTTTATTTTATAATTAGTTTTCTGTCTAATTTGTTGTAGTTTAGATCCAAACTACTCTTTACATATTCGTGGATCTAGCTTTTTGATATTGAGATTTGGATTAGTGAAATAATTCAAATACATTTATTTGAGTAATAATTATTTCACATAATTTTAATATTACATTTTCTGAGTATTTACAATTCCTGACTGTACTTGCACCATAATTTAGAAATATTTATATATTTCCATATATTTTTATTGGCAATAAGTATTGTCGATTTAGTGTTAATGGAAAAGAAATATTGCATTTTTGTAAGCAATGTGTTAATAATTTATTCATTAATCTGATATATCGTAGAAAAATGATAACAAGAAAGAAACTACAGCAATCTTGTATACTATCGATACACCACCTGGAGAAAAGAAAAATGTCACATGCCCAATGCCAGATACGTATAGTCCGCAATATGTGGAAGCTGCATGGTATCCTTGGTGGGAAAAGGAAGGTTTTTTTAAACCAGAATATGGAGTAAGTAAACGAAAAATTGGAAAAGATAAAAATTGAAATATATGTAATATCATTGGATTTAAAACGTACTTATCTGTATACGTTAAAATTTCATCTTAGAAAAAAGATATATTGGAGGAAAATCCAAAGGGAAAATTTGTAATGGTAATACCACCGCCTAACGTAACTGGTTTCTTACATCTTGGACATGCTCTGACTAACGCTGTAGAAGATGCTATTACTAGATGGTATAAATGTTATATGAATTTAGGATATAATTTGACACTTTCTAAAAGATAGAACTGCAGTTGTTGGATTTCTAATTGTTAATGTAATTAATATAGGAACCGTATGAAAGGTCGTACAACACTCTGGAATCCGGGTTGTGATCATGCGGGTATTGCTACCCAGGTAGTTGTAGAAAAAAAGCTGTGGAAGGAAGAAAATAAATCTCGTCATGATATTGGTAGAGAAGAATTTATCAAGAGAATATGGCAGTGGAAATATGAGTAAGAAAAATTGTAAACAAAACATTTATTAAAACAACTTGTACAATTACATGGAAAACAAAATGTAATATGTATATATAATATTTAATTAGGTTATCTATTTGAATAATTTTTCAGAAAAGGCGATAGAATTTATTCGCAATTGAGGAAGATAGGCGGTTCTTTTGATTGGAGCCGTGCTTGTTTTACAATGGATCCTAAATTGTGTAAAGCCGTAACAGAGGCATTTGTGCGCTTGCATGATGAAGGTATTATTTATCGCAGCAATCGTTTAGTTAATTGGTCGTGCGCTTTAAAAAGTGCGATATCGGATATTGAAGTGAGTACTATGTAGATGATAGATATTTCTTTAACAAATGTATATTTGAAATGTATATGTATGTACAATGACCAATTTGAAAATCTTTATTAAAAATATATTTGTTGAAAAAAGGTTGATAAAGTGGAATTAAGTGGACGGACTCTGCTTTCTATACCTGGCTACGAAAAGAAAGTAGAATTTGGTATTTTGGTATTTTTCGCTTATCAGCTCCTTGATTCGGAAGACAAAATAATTGTGGCAACCACTCGCATTGAAACTATGTTAGGAGATACCGCTGTTGCAGTGCATCCAAAGGACAGTAGATACGTACGATATATTGGAAAATATGTGCAGCATCCATTTTGCGACAGGCATATACCCATTATAGGAGATGAGTTCGTCGACATGGAATTTGGCACTGGTATACATATAAGTAGTTTGATAAATCAGCAAATGTACTGAAAGTTAAGCTATTGTGAAAGTAACATTGTGGTGAAAGTAGGTCAAGGATAACTGAACTATTTCTCAGGTGCTGTAAAGATTACGCCAGCCCATGATCCAAATGATTATGAGGTTGGAAAGAGGCATAATCTGCCATTTATCAACATTTTTGACGATGATGGAAACGTTATTGGAGACTATGGCGAATTTACGGTATCATATTTCTCTTTATAGATATAATATAGAGAACTTTTTCGAGAGATTTTATTATATAAATACCAAAGTAAATGTACACGAATTAAATAGCCCTTGATTACAGGGAATGAAAAGATTTGATGCCAGATTAGCTATCATTAAAGAGATGAAAAAAAGAAACCTGTTGATCAGTATAAAAGACAATCCAATGGTAATACCCATATGTAGTCGATCGAAAGATGTGGTCGAACCTCTCGTGAAGCCACAATGGTAAGTTAACGCATTGTGTACTTGAACCTTTGTGTTTGTTGACCTTTTTTTAAAGAAATTTATCTGATTTTTTTTCGTACTCAGGTATGTCAAGTGTGACGAAATGGCTGCTCAAGCTAGGGAAGCGGTAAGTACGGGTGCTCTGAAAATAATTCCAGAACAATTTAAGAAAACTTGGTATATCTGGATGGATAGTATCAGAGATTGGTGTATTTCGCGTCAGCTCTGGTGGGGCCATCGCATTCCTGCCTATGCAATTAAGTCTACTAGTTCTTCTATAAACGCAAAGAAGGTAATTTTTATGAAATCTTCAAAAACTGTAGGCTTTTTTGTACTGAATGATTTTTAAGCAGATAGTTTTACACATAATGAATAAAAAATCTTATATAGATAGATGAATATTGGGTAAGTGCGCATTCCGAGGCTGAGGCTAAAGAGAAAGCGGCTAAGAAATTGGACGTTAACGTAAACGACATTATTGCGGAGCAAGATCCTGATGTATTAGACACTTGGTTCTCTTCTGCTCTTTTTCCATTCTCTGTCTTTGGTTGGCCAGATGAAGTATGTATGCCATAATACAGTGAATTAAGGCTCCTGGGTACTCTGCATGTTGGAATGTGACGTCAGAAGCGAAATGACACGTTGAAAATTCTTGCATGGTATTTTCAAATAAAAAGATATTTGCTTAAAATAATATTACAGATTACTTTAGCACATTTCAAAAATACTCCGAGTTGCATTCCTTTCCCTTGACAGTTATTAAACATCCGTAAAACGAATGTGAAACGATGCAGGCGTATGCGCAGGCGCATGACTAGGTTTCATATTACGTTCATTTTACGGCTGTTTATTAACTGTCAAGGGAAAGGGGTAGACCTAACCTGAACTCGGAGTATTTTCGAAGTGTGCTGAAGTGTTATTTTATGCAAATACCTTTTTATTTGGAAATGGTATGCAAGAATTCTCAACGTTTCTCGCTTCTGACGGCACATCTCACGAGATGTCGGGAAAGAGCCCAGGGACCGTTTTCTTGAGCTTGCCCTAATGATTTTCATATGCGATTTTCTATTTGAAAAGCATTGAATTTCGCATGCGAGTTTCATGAAAACGATTCGAGAATAGGGCTCCAGGAGCCTTAAGAAACAAAGCGATTGAGCTTATGAAATTTAAAGTAAAGAACTTCTATGTCGGAATGTGTTTTTTCAGACTCCTGAGCTCAAGGCGTTTTATCCAGGTACGCTATTAGAAACTGGCCACGATATACTCTTTTTTTGGGTTGCCAGGATGGTCTTTATGGGTCAAAAATTGTTGAAACAGCTGCCTTTCAAGTATGTTAAATGCATTCAACATCTATATTTTTTTGTATGAAGAAATAATGATCTATCTCTCTTGTAGAGAAGTATATCTGCACGCGATGGTGAGAGATGCACATGGAAGAAAAATGAGTAAATCCTTGGGAAATGTAATAGATCCTATGGATGTAATCAAAGGAATATCTTTAGAAGTGTGTAGGAAGAATGACTTGCTATTTATTATATGTTCCGTAATTTCTTTTTAAATCAAGAATGTTTTGTTTTCTTTCAGGATCTCCAAAGACAATTGTTAGATTCCAACCTGGATCCAAAAGAGCTTGAACGAGCTCAAGAAGGTCAGAAGCGTGATTATCCGCAAGGCATTCCCGAATGTGGAACGGATGCTCTGCGATTCGCTCTCTGTGCCTATACTACTCAAGGGCGAGATATAAATCTTGATATATTCCGCGTACAAGGATACAGATTCTTTTGCAACAAGATATGGAACGCTACAAAATTCGCACTTACCTATCTTGGATCTCAATTTAAATGCGACAATTTAAATGATAAGGTAAATTTTAACATTTTATGAAAGTCACCCATGTTCTGACTATTGTAAAATATCAAATATGTAATTGTAAATTCTTTTACGCCAGAAATACAATAACGCAAATTGTATTGACATGGTTGGAGATAGTGAGTGGTATCAGTGGACTTTGAATGAATCGTGCGTGCAGGAGGCGCTAAATAATTACTTGGCGGATTACCCGTACCTCGATGGTTATACACCTTCGCAACTTGACTCGGCAGTTCATCGATCATTGAAGAAATTAAACATTGATCTTGCAAGGCATCTGCACATTAAACGTTGGTACGACCATGTCGCCACATTTACGGCTGAAGAAAAGGCTGTGTTTCGTGCGGAACAAAATAAAATGATACCAAAACTTGCATACGTTAACGAGCATCAACGCAATAATGACGATACATTTGAGGTAAAGCTTTATTTAATATACAAGTAACACCTTTGTTTAGAAAAATTAGCAAAAATTTTAATCTGTACTCGTAACACATTTTCCTATTATAGCTGACTGGGAATGAGAAAAATGTAGATTTATGGATGTTATCACGAGTTAGTTACGCCGCCGCGACTTGCGACGAAGCAATAAAACAGTATGATTTTGCATTAGCTACTTCTACCTGTTACAATTTATGGCTATATGACTTGTGTGATATTTATCTGGTCAGTAATAATTGATTTTTTTATGTTATGGTACATTATGGGACACGGAGAAAAAATCTTTTTATACAACAATTTACGTGTCTATTACTAGGAATACCTCAAGCCAATATTCCAAAGCGAAGATAATGCGGCTAAATTAGCGGCTCAAAAAATATTATTTATAACGCTAGATGTGGGGTTGCGTTTGTTGAGCCCATTTATGCCCTTTATAACGGAAGAGCTTTATCAACGTTTACCTCGTAAGAAGCTAATATATCCAAGTATATGTGTAAGTCCATATCCAGATGATGCCAAGGTAGGTAATTATATATTTACAACCGCGATGATGACGCGTGATTAAAGTCAGTGCTATAGCTGCGATATGTCTGATGTATTTCAGTGCCGTTGGAGAAACCGAGAGGTCGAAAAGGACGTTGAGTTTGCGCAAAAAATAATTAAAAATGTTCGATCTGCCCGCGCAACTTACAATTTACCGAATAAAACGAAAACTGAAGCGTATATTGTGTGTAGTGATTCGGCTTTAAAGGAGAAGATTATTCGGTATAAATTACTCATAGAAACTCTTGCATATTCTATTCTCAGCACGCGAAAACCACCAGTAGGTTGTGCTATTGTTACTGTAACCGACAAAGTTCAAGTGCATCTATTACTAAAGGTAAACACATTACACCATATTATATACTTTTACAATAATAATTAAAGTAACTTTAATTATTATTATATATTTATTAATATAAATGTATTTTGTAGGGTTTGATTGACCCAAAGAAAGAGTTAGAAAAATTACAAAAAAAGGAAGGACAATTAGTCGAGATTATACAAAAATTGAAACAGGATTTAGCTGTGCCCGATTATGATGTAAAGGTACCTCTTGATGTTCAAAAGAATAACAAGGAAAAGTTGGCGAATAACGAAGGCGAATTGCAACGAATAATTGATGCAGCAATGGCCTTACAAACAATGTAGACAGTAAATACATAGAAAATTTTATAAACATTTAAATTACGATTCATATAAGTTACTTATTTATTGAATTATTTAACATACTTAAGTAACTTATTTATTGAGTTAATAGAAAATTTACTTAGAAATTATGCTCTTTTCTTATTTAAAATTGTAGTCGGATTAAACATGAATACGTGCGTGCGCGAAAATGTACAGATGACTGTATAAAATGTATACAGAACAAGTCTATTCTGTAACCTTTTAATGTGTGCGTCAAAGATCTAAGTTAGACACTTTCTAACGTGTTATTCTGTAAATGTTTTCTATTGCAAGCTGGCGTAAGGCTCCTACTAGCTCGATTGCCAAGTTTATGTTGACAGTACATACAGCGTCACTCTTGGCAAAATTGCAACTTATAAAAAATGAAAATGACGTTAAAAAGCTAAATTATTCTTGTAACATACAGCGTCATTTTTCATTTTACTGTAGTGTTTTTATATTTAAAATAATTGTAGTGTGTGTTAAAATATACCGAGGATTCCCATCTATTATAAATATGTGAAAGCAAATATTTATTTCAATTCGGCAATTGTAAAACAGCTTGTTTCGTCCTTGATTAGATACAATTCAATTCGACATACATGGGTTATTGATTATCTACACAATAGGGGAGTTTTTGGTATATTTTACAAATCCATCGATTACAAATGCGATTTTATTAAAAAAATATTTTTATTTTAATGTACGTTGTAAGAATTTTTATGATATATTTTTTTGCTTTTGACGTCATCAATTTAAGATAGCTGCAATGAGTGAACAGGAGCCTTAATACATTTTTTAAATTCTCGAGAATCTGCTTCCTACATGGCAGAGACGATACGCAGTTATTTACTGTGTCCAGAAACGATGATTCATTTATTAACAAATAAAGAGAAGCTAACAAAGTTTTTTTTTTGTTCCTTTTTGGATTTTCGTCCTTTTGAAGTTTACAGTATCACGCTTTCTTTCCGTTTAGAACTTTGATGTTTCGCTCTACGAATATTTAAATCTTTAATTTTTACTAAATGTAAAATTAGAAAAGGTTTTTTAAATTAAACAGTCTGATTTTTTAGCCTTTTTAGTTTAGTTTAAACTACACTAAATTAAACCGCCTTTTTATATTATTCAGAATTTTGAAATTTTTGAATCAAACGTTTTTACAATCAAATAGTTTGTAAACAACAGTCTGTTGGAAAGATATTTTAAAAGTCAATTAATAACTTTAAATAACTATTAATAATTGTAAACTTTATAAACGTTTACGTTAGGAATCTTCTAGTAAGGGATCGGACACGCCGGATACGTCGCCATTTGAGAGTCCGGAAGCAACCGCCACGCGATGTTCAAACTATATATTCTAATGCAAAAGTGACATTCAAATGTTTATTATGAATGTTTAATCTTAAATAATATATATTGTATATTCGGAAATAACGTAACAGATTTTAATAATTATTGATATTTATGTAAATATAATATTTTTAGCATTACATTTACTTAACACATATTGCATGTAATAAATATAACAGGAAGCACGGAAGTGTTTCTCGAATGGCGGCGACCAATCCGCAGCCTATTAACCTGTTGTCCGATCCTTTACTAAAAGATTCCTAGTTTACGTTATCAAAAAGATTAAAGTATCAAAGTTCTAAGTAAAAAGAAAACTCTTTTTGAAGCTCTCTTGAAGATACTATGGTCAAGAGTTCGGAAATCCAAGAAAGAAGCTCGCTTTGCAGGCGTTAACTTTGCGTTGTGTTATCTATCGCTAGGAATTTGTACTCTCTAAGGCACCAACTGTAATGCAATTATTAATGTATTTGCTTATATTGTACAAATAATGCCGACGCGCCAGTTATTGGGTAGCATCAATGTTGTTATGAATGTAAGTGCTGGTCTACAACTTGCTTTAAAGGGTATTTAAGCTCTAAGCCGTAAGTGCCCATCTACAATTTCAAATTTGAGGCTCAGTATCGTGATTTTTTATACCGGAAGAGGTACTGAAATTTATACCACGCATAAAGCACGCCTAAATTAACGTATATTCACAGTTTCAAGAAAATCCTAAGAAAATCGATTTTCTCTAGTATAAGGACGAGAGAACGTCCTTAAGCCCTAAGCCCTAAGAAATTGACCAATCAAAGTCAATTATTCTCCTCAAATTCAACTATGATTGAACAATTTCTTAAGGCTTAGGGCTTAAAACACCTATTGTAGATGGGGACTTAGAGATTGACCAATCACAATCGAGTATTCTCCTTACATTCCATTGTGATTGGTCAATTTCTTACGGCTTAGAGCTTAAATATCCTTTAAAATAGGTTGTAGACCAGCACTAATGCAATCTTAAAAGTAAATGCTTTTTTATTGCACTCATTATTTAGTATACAATTTGATTAATAAGTTTTATATTTTTATTTATTGTATTATTTACTTATATATTTCCTATTTTTTTCTTTCCAAAATCAACATATTAGGTAAGGTGTAAATTTCTATAGAACAGATAATTGCAAGTAATTGGCACAACAAAGAAGTAAAATAATGAACCTATTTATAGAAAACAAACGAAGTAAATTTAAGTCGATGCGAGTTTTCAAATGCAAATATTTGGGATACTATAATTATATTTTTTCTATATTTGAATTGTATTGGTAGTTTTACCTCTACTCAAGTTTTTTTTGGGCACCTATTATGAATATATTGAATTATAGTCCATCTTTTGTAGCCTTTTGAATATATTCCTCTGAAAGTAGAAGGCAATTTCTTTGTTCAATTGTGTGTGTTCAATTGGAAAAAGTTTTAAAATCAATCATCTGATATTCATGTTAAATAATTAATCGCGTACTACCATCTTATTTTTTTCTATTTTTTCAATTTATCTATCTACTGAAAATATCAATGTTTATAAAGAAATAATATTATAAGCTTAAATAAAACGCGAGTGTTTTAGTAAAAGTTCTGGACCCAATATTGTACGAAACCATTTCCTATCAAGAGGGGAAAGGAAGTTTATATAGTCAAATTGAAGGGATGAAATTTGCTAATTTATATTTCATGGAAAGGAATAAATTGACATAATTCTCCATTTACATAGGTGCTATTTACTACCCATACTTGAGATGTAAGAAACTGTAATATAAAACTTATTAAAAACATAGGAATTTTCTGTCATTGAAGATAGGACCGAAAATTTCAAGTGCCTTGCATTTTGCCACGATTCCGTAACTTAAGTTTAGAATTCTAAAGAAGCAATCTGCTATTTTTTGATCTAATTAGAAATGCTTTCTTATAAATTACAGAATTGTGGCAAAACGCGAGACACTCGAAATTTTCAATCTTGTTTTTTTGTCAGTTATAAAAAACCTAAACTAATTTATTAAAATTTTCTACATTTTTAATACATTTTATATTACAAATTAATTTTCTACATTTCAAATATACTTACAAATAATAAATAATAATTAGTACAATAATAAATAATTTCGTTGTAGGTTCAATCTGAGAGCGAGGAAATTTTTCTCGATTTTGCCACAATTCTGTAATTTCTAAGGGAACAATCCGCTATTTTCTGGTTTAGTTTTCCCTCTCTTAGGACACTTTTCTCTAAAGATAGAACCTACAATAGATTATTAGAAAAATGTAATTACAAAATGGTAACAACATAAAGATAAAATTCTAATTTTGCGCGTAAAAATTTATAATGATAACGGAAACAAAACAATTTTTATAAACTCCGTTGTAGGTTCAATCTGTAAAGCAAAGTGTCTGAGGAAAACTAGATCAGAAAATAGCAGATTGTGACGCAAAAACTATTTGTTGATATGTGAAAAATGAAATATTTTGTTACCGAAACAAAAAAATATATATTAAGCCATGTGCGTAAATCCACTTTCTCAGCCGGTCACCCACCCATCCAAGTAGTATACCGGCGCCTTGTTGCTTGACATCGATGATCTAACAGGGTAGTGGTGATCCTCTGACTCTGACGCTTCTTTCTTTCTTATACTTGCTTATTTTGGTGAGCATAAAGCTATCGCATAACAATATTAACAATACAGATATACGAATAAATATTTTTTGCCAGTCAGCGTCGAATATTATTTTATATAAAACATTATTAAATATTTTATATTTTAATCAAGTAATTTCTTTAAATCGACCGTGACTGGCAATAAATAACGTCTTTTCGATAAACATTGAAAAACTGTGAGCCAACTTGCTTTGTTAGATTCACAGAGCACTTTTTCGGATCAATCATCGAGGCATTAAGTATTAATTTCGACCATGGGTTTTGGTCAGTTGATGTAATTTATAAATTAAATAGTTTTAAATTTTTTATTGCGAAAAATATTACCTCAGCCAGGGTTTGAACCTGGAACCTGGAACCTCCCGTATACCGTGCGGTTTTAATTTAGAAATTACATCAACTGACCAAAACCCATGGTCGAAATTAATAATCCCTCGATGATTGATCCGAAAAAGTGCTGTGTGAATCTGACAAACCAAGTTGGCTCACAGTTTTTCAATGTTCATCGAAAAGACGTTATTTATTGCCAGTCACGGTCGATTTAAAGAAATTACTTGATTGTTATTCTATACTGGCGAAAAAAATTTATTCTTTTGTTTTATATTTTATATAAAAAATGCCATATGTGTGAAAAAATTTGGAATATGATAAAATTCTTAATAAAAGAGAAAAAAATGCAATATTATATAATAATAAATTTAATTTTTTATAAGTTCTAAAGTCTGTCAGCAACTTTTCGGAAATATTAAAAATGCAATGTTGTATGTAAAACATTTAAAAATATAACGCGTGCAATGTAAACGTATAATATAATAGTTTTATCATGTATCAGAAATGTTTCTAAACCATTACATCTGCAATATTTCTTCTGCAATATTGTAGAAATTCACTGCCTGCAATTAAATTTTTCATTACCTACGCAATCTTTCAGAAATTTTTCAGAAATATTTTAAATGCAATGTTGCGTTTGATATGTTACAGAAATATTATTCGTGCAATGCAAACGTAATATTACTTTTATAATGTTTCAGAAATATTTTTGAAATATTGCATCTTACATTTTTTTGCAATATTACAGAAACTTACAAATATTGTAACAACTTTTTGAAAGATTTCAGAAATATTATTAATGCAATATTATAAAAAACATGATGCAGGTACATTTCTGAAATATTTCAGATGCAGTTACAAATGAAATGTTAACGAAATATTTCTGCACCATTTCCGAATATTTCAATATTTTAGCAACATAACATGCCGAGTGGGTTCCTATGTTTTTAATAAGTTTTGTATTACAATTTTTTACATCTAAAATACAAGTAGTAAATAGCACCTAAATGGAGAACTATGTCCATTTATTTCTTCTTCTGAAATAAATTTGCATTTCGTCTTCAAGCGATCACAGCGCTTATCATTACCGACTGTGATTGTTCGTGATTGTGTTTATTGTTGGAAAGATTTTTAATGCAAGTGTAAGTTCTACATTGGCTTCGTTTAATTCTAATATTAATAGTACATTTCAGTATTTTATCTGGATTATTTGTGCTTTTAGCAGGTGCAATTCTGCCATCTAAATGCGTATACCAGTATAGTGATAATGTATGTTTTGTAGAATAATATTTTATATTTCGTGTTCGGTACACTCCCAGTAAGCAAAAAACCATTATTACAATGTTATTGCAACGATATTCTAGAACTTGTAATGTTGTTAAATATGTAGTTCTTAATGTTGTATAGAACATCATTATGAACATACTTTGACCACGATTCCGAAATTTCAGTAATGTTGAAATGGGAGTGCCATAACGTTGCAAATAACATTGCGTTAAGGTTTTTCTATCATTCCTGTAATGTTTTTGAGATAAAAATTTAAACGTACTATCAACTTTATTACAATATTATATTAAGATTACCGTAATGTTAATTCTAACATTTATTTAAAGTTCTTATTGATGTTTTATTTCTATTACAGGCAACATGTTTTCAATAAATATGCAATAGTAATAAAATATCTCAATATTTATTGTCTAATTATTATTTAGATTGCTTTTTTATAGACCAGGCTTGGACAACTTTGAGCTCCAGAACCACGACACTTCTTTTCTATCCACGGAAAGTAGGGGAGTGTCGTGGCTCCGGAGCTCGAAGTTGCCCAGGCCTGTTATATACCAATCTGCATTAGGGAATAATTCACTAATTATCATAAAAAAGTTTTATTTATATAAAAATAATATATACCATATATTACAGTTTTCAGTTTATCACAATAATATTTTTGGTGAAGATCACTGATCCTAGCGTAAGGTTTTGGGATAAAACTCATCTTTCAAATAAAAAAATTTGTTACTATAATAATCACTCGCGCGGAGCCACGCAAGTAAGATAATATATTTATCACTTCCTGAAAAATAAAAGTAGAATTAAATTAGTGAAAAAGCTACTTATAAATTATAACGCGGCAAACTATAATAATTTTATTTTATAGAGAGTATATACCGAAATACATTACATTACCTTTTTAATGTTTTTTTTTCCTTACGGACGTTTGTGAATCTGAACCACTCCATTACAAAGTGTTGAAAATCTTTTTCTGTATTCCGAGGGAATATTGCTCTAAAAGCTTCTGAAATAAGAAAAATTTAATACAGTTTATTGTTAGATGAAAGAAATAAATAATGTTAATTTAACGGCAATTAAAACTTATGATAATTATTGAAATAACACAAAAGTTTCCGGAATAGTTTACATATATACTAAATCGATCAAAAATATTAGTTTATGGATATATATATTTTTCTTTTATTTCGTAAGAATTTTTAACGTGTATGTGTGTCCTGCTTTTTAACGATGATTGCTACAAAAAATAAGGAGACAATTTTAATAAATTCTGAGACATAAAAAATAGCATTTAATACTGCAAGTAATATATACATTTCTTAAAAAATTACTTATTTTTAATGCTCAGAATTGTGTGTGTGTGTGTGTGTGTGTGTGTGTGTGCGTATCTCCAATTTTATAATTATTTTTTTGGCCAGTTCATGAACACATGGAAGCTAAGTCATCAGAAAATGTAGCCCTCAAACTTCTTTTAATAAAATTCTTTTCATGTTTCCCTCCAATTAACATAACCTTGTTCACCTGAAAAATTTATACTTGTAATTCTATATAATGCAGTTTATTATTATAAATTGCAAGGAAAATAATTCAGAAGACTTTTAAAATATAATAACACACATATTATAGGATATTATAGAACATATTAAAGGACATATATTATAGATATAAGTTTGTAAGATTAAGAGTCAGAGTAACCATTTTTGGTTTTGAACGCATTGAGTGCTCCTCCTCAAGATTCTATTTGATCGTTTTATACATAAAATATACAGTTGAATACATTATGGAGATTAATACAAATACATTTTGATTTTTGAAGGACATACCATATTTGAAAACTTTACCGACAAAATTCTACCTTCTTTTAGAAAGTTTACATATATCGTATTGGTTGCATAGAATTACAAATGCTTTTACATAATAAAAATAGGTGTAAATCAATTAGAGCATTTGCTCAATATATTACAAAAATGATTTAAAAATGTACGCATCATGGCTGTCGCGATGAGCGTTGCGCACAATATGAAACAATAACATTCTAACAACAGAAAATTAATATACTACCAACGTTATTTCCAAGTCCAAATTACAAGGAATTTTGAACTGTTGCATTGATCTCAAATAAATGTCAGAGTAACATTTGAAAAATATTTTTTGTAACGTTTTTAAAATATTTTAACAACATTCAGAAAAATCATATTACGAAATAATATTTTTCAAATATGTGTATAATATTATTAAAAAACGTTTAAAAAATACACATAAAGTCAATATTTCTAAACGTAAATTTAATGTTCCTTGCTTACTGGGATAGATCATCATATCAGCTACTATTCGTAGCACATATGGTTAATTGAGTTCTTATTATTAATATACAACTTTTAGAATATAATAGTTATTTATATATAAATATACTGTAAATAAAGAGCACTCCGCACTGCTCGATCCACACGTGTGTATACGCACTCACGCATCGTACGTAAATGTACGCATCATGGCTGTCGCGATGAGCGTTGGGCACAATATAAAACAATAACATTCTAACAACAGAAAATTAATATACTACCAACGTTATTTCCAAGTCCAAATTACAAGGAATTTTGAACTGTTGCATTAATCTCAAATAAATGTCAGAGTAACATTTGAAAAATATTTTCTGTAACGTTTTTAAAATATTTTAACAACATTCAGAAAAATCATATTACGAAATAATATTTTTTAAATATGTGTATAATATTATTAAAAAACGTTTAAAAAATACACATAAAGTCAATATTTTTAAACGTTAATTTAATGTTCCTTGCTTACTGGGCTATTTCCGATGAATATAAGAGAAATAGAATTTTGTATGAGAGTATAAATTCGCGTATCCTTTTATTGCTTTACACCATCCGACATCTTTATGTAAAAAATATTGGTACTAAATATTTTACTGAATGTGATCAGGACATTTGATGCCATTCACGGTTAATTTCAAGGATTTCTTTTTCCTAACACAGTAAATTGTTTCCGTTTTATCTGAGTTTAATGAGAGCTTTTAGAGATTGAAAACCTTATTTATTATATCTCTAAATTCTGCAATTGCAATTGAAAATGTCTGCCATATGAAATAAAACTTTTGCATTATAATTTAAAATATTTTTATTATTTAATTCATGGTTTAATTAAGTAAAAAATAACACAAAATGCATAAGAATTCGCGCGTGCGCGACAAAAAATATTATTTATAAGATGAAAAGAGTATTAGATTTTTTTTTTCGTCAAAGTAGCCACCCTTAATCACTTTTTACTTCTTTATAGAGGAAACTTTGTTTTTGTAAACCTTGTATATGGGCCTTGGATCGTGTATAAAGCTAGGTCTTAATTAACCAAATTTTAAAGAATTATATATAAAATAGGAGTAGAAGACCGAAAAAAATGTTTTTTTTAGTTTTCTCCTACCATTGCTCCTATTTTATTTCGCTCATAAATAAGCTTTCTCTATGAGGAAGCCAAACTAATAAATACTAATAATTATGCATCAAATAAAATACAAGCTTCCTCATAAGAGGTGCTTTGTGAGCGAAATATTATTAATTTAATTATAAATAATCTAAACCGAAAGTACATTCGTAATTCGCCAACGATATAATAAACATTAAACGTTCATTTTATCGACTACAATTGGCAAACAATCATCGTGACGATTCGACCATTGGTTTTGGTTCAATTCATCGTCAAACTCAAGACGTTAAGGGGATCCTGCAGCCGTATGATTTACCGACATTATCGTTTTTCGATGGATCTTTTAATTGGCTTTACAGAATTGCAAGTTTTTGGTCTAGAATTAAAGTACGCACAAAAATCTAGGGCAGAAAACGCGATTTTATATCAAAAACGCCAAAAAATTAAAAATGTTACTTATTTGGGCACATACGCAGCTGTCACCTGACGACAATATTTGCTTAAAACAAAAATTCTGCAGTTTATACATACATAATTTTTATCATCTGCCCTTGGGAAAACATGTAGGAATAATATCGTGCAAGTAGAAGTAAGATTCAATGCGTACAAAAAAAGATCCATCGAAAAATTATTTTAGTAATGCAAATACGAATGCAAATGACAAGAAGAGCAGCAACAGTAGTTGCCGGATCTTGCGAGAGATGGCGAGCAATCGAAAAAAGGACAGATGTCATTTCGTTAGACAAAGACAGATATAGGGAAAACAAAATTAGAAAGGTTGACATTATCGACATCGAGGAAGTTCGCCAGTCACTGCAGGATCCCCTTAATAATCTTATATATATATATATATATATATATATATATATATATATAATATAAAATATATATATAATATATATATATATATATATATATAATATATATATATATATATATATATATATATATATATAATATAAAAGTATCAAAGATTATTAACGTCTTGACGATCAACCGGACCAAAACCAATGGTCGAATCGTCACGATGATTGTTTGCCAATTGTAGTCGATGAAATAAACGTTTAATGTTTATAAATAATCTAGTTGCAAGTTTATTTTTTTTGACAAAAGACTTCCACTCATCTTCTAAAATAATTTATACTTCAGTTTTGAAAAAAAGGCCTGTGACAGTGGTCCATTTTCTTGAAATTAAGGAGGTTTGATCATTACTTGTGAGTCAAAAATGCGACTGAAATAAATGTCATTACAGCGATCCCGAATTATATGCAATATTAGTATAATGAATTGTGGATGCTACTTACGTGCTATATTCGTCGTCAATTATTAGTGTATAGAATATTAACAAACATATACTGGGGTATGAGAGCGTCAACTACTCGGGAATCGCTTATTCTACGCCGGAATCTGAACTTTGTGACGATAAAAGCCTTCAATCCACATGGTAAAGTCCGATTTTTAAAGTCTTTATACAATCCTTGATGTTTCATCTATCTAATGTTAGTTTTTCAAAGTCCTAACGTGGCTAAAGGCCATTGCACGTAACAAAGTTTTAGTCATAATCGTAAGGCCGTAAGAAAATAGACCAATCACACTCGATTATTCTTCGAGCTCAAAAAGAATAATCGACTGTGATTGGTCTATTTTCTTACGGCCTTACGATTACGACTAAAACTTTGTTACGTGCAAGAGCCTTAAGTGTGTACTCCCAGTAAGCAAGGAACATTAAATTAACGTTTAGAAATATTGACTTTATGTGTATTTTTTAAACGTTTTTTAATAATATTATATACATATTTGAAAAATATTATTTTGTAATATGATTTTTCTGAATGTTGTTAAAATATTTTAAAAACGTTATAGAAAATATTTTTCAAATGTTACTTTGACATTTATTTGAGATCAATGCAACAGTTCAAAATTCCTTGTAATTTGGACTTGGAAATAACGTTGGTAGTATATTAATTTTCTGTTGTTAAAATGTTATTGTTTTGTATTGTGCGCAACGCTCATCGCGAGAGCCATGATGCGTACATTATCCTACGTACGATGCGTGAGTGCGTATAGTGGATCGAGCAGTGCGGAATGCTTTTTATTTACAATATATTTATATATAAGTAAGTAATTATTATATTCTAAAAGTTGTATATTAATAATAAGAACTCAATTAACCATACGTGCTATGAATAGTAGCTGATATGATGATCTATAACCTTCTATAACCTGTAATTTAGGTTAACTACAAATAACGTTCTTTGGGTATCGGTAGAAGCTATATAGTGGAATTATTTCTTATTTTCTTGCAATTTACTGCCGATTATTTTCAGCTGTTTGAGCGCGTCGAAATCATGAGCAGACGCACGCTTGTCGCGACAGCCAATCGGAAGCAGTAATAGTTCTGGAGACTGTAGTCGCATATTATCTTACATACGTATGATGCGTGAGTGTGTCATATATACGTACGTTTGTGCTTGTGCTGTCGAGCGCTTTTAATTCTATACAACATTTTTATATGGGTAAGTAATTATTATATTCTAAAACTTGCATATTAATGATAAGAAACTCAATTATCTATATGTGCTGTAAATAGGTAGCTGGTGATTCAAGACCTATTTTTTGACCTATGTAAGAGAGAGATTTGCAGAAGAAAAGAAATATACCAAAGTATTAAGGAGCGAACATATTCTTGATGTACTCGGGCCGCGAGGCTGAGCAATATTCTAAGGAAAGTATTATACAAGATACAAAGATTGGACAATATCTCCCCTTATCTTTCATTGACAATTTTCTGACTTTTGAAGATATGCTAAAAACTGATCAAGAAGCTTTCATGCAAGTTGTAAGTAAAGTTGCTTATCACAATTATAATTAATTCTATAAACATTTACAAATAACATTTCCGGTTAGTAGTTACATAATCGTAGTAGATATACACAATAAAATCAGACTTTGAAAATCCTCTCCCTCCCTCTCTCTCTCGCTCCCTTTTCTCTCCCTCTTTTTCCCTTTCTCTCCAAGAGTAGTAAATATAATATTTGCAATTTAGAGTCGACAAAGAGATCACCAGGATTTGCAATTTTTACCAATTTTTTGGTATTATTTTCAATGTAGTACTTATAGCAAAGATAGTAATTGCGCATTATTTGTATCTACTATGTTTATAGTTATTTTGATTGTAACGTAACATATGCATATATTTTTTGTTTATGACAATTTATTAGATGAAAAAATAGATGAAAAACTCTAAAAGTGTCAGTAACATACAGACAAAATCATCTAATAAATACTAACGCATTCACACTACATTGTTCTAGTCTTTTATGCATATAGATCTTCTATATATAAATGTGTGTTGCTTTGTTTTACCATATTTAGCAAAAAGCTTAAGTATTTATATATAAAAATCTTTTTGCAAACTTTTCATATATTTTTAAACTTTTAAATTTAATGGAAATGGTACAGTAATATTTTTTTACAATTTTCTTTAAGGGGTTATATCTAGTCAAGAGGCCGAAAAAAAGCAAATTTTTGAAAATTTTTGTTGAAAAATCATAAGCATATATTTGTACAAAAGTTTTGTATTTGAAACAATAACATTTGAAGAACATTCAGTAATTTTTTCGTGTAAAAATATTTATTTATAAGGAAGTTACAGCCGATGTCCGGAAAGCACTTTTTGAAAAGTACTTTTGCGGTGAGCACTGCCGTTCGGAACTAGGTTATCTAAAATCAAAAAACCAAAAAGATTTCGTTAGTATATTAGTTTATCTAGTGGTTAATCGATGGAATTTCCGAAATATTAAGTAAAAACAAAATGGCGGGTGTTTAAAGTTAGAGTCTTGATTTTTGCGAAAAAAAACTGGACATTTTTCGTTCATCAAAACGAAAGTATACATAGGAAAAAAAAATCCTTCGATTAAACACTAGACTTTTATATCTAAAAAAAGCACAAAAAATTTCAGAAAGATTGATGCAGTAGTTTTTGAGATATCTTGCTCACCGACTTTGAAAACGTAGTTTCGAGAAAAACGCGTTTAAAGTTTCAAAAGCTGATTACACGTAATTAAAACATTTATTTTTTAACTTACACAGAGTCATTTATTCCAGGCCCATACAGAAAGTCTTCAGCTGTAGCTGCTGCCTCTAAAAAATCTTTTCTAAAAAATCAATTTTTTTGACATATATGACTGGGTATAACCCCTTAACGGAGCAAACATACTGATAATATATAAAAGTTGTACAATTTTTGTAACAGATAAATATTTACACTGACAGCTCGAGATCTTTACTTTGAAATTTTTTAATCATTTTTGTGATATATTGAGCAAATGCTCTAATTGATTTACACCTATTTTTATTATGTAAAAGCATTTGTAATTCTATGCAACCAATACGATATATGTAAATTTTCTAAAAGAAGGTAGAATTTTGTTGGTAAAGTTTTCAAATATGGTATGTCCTTCAAAAATCAAAATGTATTTGTATTAATTTTTATAATGTATTCAACTGTATGTTTTCTGTATAAAACGATCAAATAGAATCTTGAGGAGGAGCACCCAATGGGTCTAAAACCAAAAATGGTTACTCTGACTCTTAATCTTACAAACTTATATCTATAATATATGTCCTTTAATATGTTCTATAATATCCTATAATATGTGTTATTATATTTTAAAAGTCTTCTGAATTATTTTCCTTGCAATTTATAATAATAAACTGCATTATATAGAATTACAAGTATAAATTTTTCAGGTGAACAAGGTTATGTTAATTGGAGGGAAACATGAAAAGGATTTTATTAGAAGAAGTTTGAGTGCTACATTTTCTGATGACTTAACCTCCATGTGTTCATGGACTGACCAAAAAAATAATTATAAAATTGGAGATACGCAATCCTGAGCATTAAAAGTAAGTAATTTTTTAAGAGATGTATATATTACTTGCAGTATTAAATGCTATGTTTTATGTCTCAGAATTTATTAAAATTGTCTCCTATTTTTTTGTGGCAATCATCGTTAAAAAGCAGGACACCACGTTAAAAATTCTTACAAAATAAAAAAAAATATATATATCCATAAACTAATACTTTTGATCGATTTAGTACATATGTAAACTATTCCGGAAACTTTTGTGTTATTTCAATAATTATCATAAGTTTTAATTGCCGTTAAATTAACATTATTTATTTCTTTTATCTAACAATAAACTGTATTAAATTTTTCTTATTCTAGAAGCTTTTAGAGCACTATTCCCTCGGAATACAGAAAAAGATTTTGAACACTTTATAATGGAGTAGTTATCAGATTCGCAAATGTCCGTAAGGAAAGAAAAAAACATTAAAAAGGTAATGTAATTTATTTCGGTATATACTCTCTATAAAATAACATCATTATAGTTTGCCGCGTTATAATTTATAAGTGACTTTTTCACTAATTTAATTCTACTTTTATTTTTCAGGAAGTGATAAATATATTATCTCACTTGCGTGGCTCCGCACAAGTGATTATTATAGTAACAAAAGGGTCTTAGGTTTGATCTCGACTTAGTCTGCATCCCGCATATACAGTCCTCGTAAATGGTTTAAGGCTTAAAAGACCTGTATGTGGTTTAATAATCCGTTTTAGAAAGTTTGTAGAATGAAAAAAAAATACATAGGTCTAGGCGATAGTAAAAAGAAAGTTTTTATACATTAGAAATAGTGATTTGTGCTATATGATCTAAAAGGATAAGGTCGAAGGCACTAACACCCTCATTCGAGGGGACATGGCACATTTCAAATAAAAAAGGAAGATTTTGATAAAATTATTTGGTTTGACATTTTTTCTCAGTATCACATTTAGTTTTTATTCAAGGATCAACGACGAAGATGTGGAACCACATCTGATCTTGCCTTAAAATGCATTTTTTTCTGGATTTGAGACAAAAATCTGATTTTTTATTTAAAAGATGAGTTTTATCCCAAAACCTTCCGCTATGATCAATGATCTTCACCAAAGATATTATTGTGATAAACTGAAACTAAATAAAACTTTTTTTTATGATAATTAGTGAATTATTCCCTAATGCAGATTAGTATATAACAAATCTGGGCAACTTCGAGCTCCGGAGTCACGACACTCCCCTACTTTCCGTGGATAGAAAAGAAGTGTCGTGGTTCTGGAGCTCAAAGTTGTCCAAGCCTGGTTTATAAAAGCAATCTAAATATTAATTAGACAATAAATATTGAGATATTTTATTACTATTGCATATTTATTGAAAACATGTTGCCTGTAATAAAAATAAAACATCAATAAGAATTTTTAATAAATGTTAGAATTAATATTACGGTAATCTTAATATAATATTGTAATAAAATTGATAGTACGTTTAAATTTTTATCTCAACAACATTACAAGAATGATAAAGAAACCTTAGCGCAATGTTATTTGCAACGTTATGGGACTCCCATTTCAACATTACTGAAATTTCGCAATCGTGGTCAAAGTATGTTCATAATGATGTTCTATAAACATTAAGAACTACATATTTAACAACATTACAAGTTCTAGAATATCGTTGCAATAACATTGTAATAATGATTTTTTGCTTACTGGGTAAACCAGTGATAATCTACCTCGGAGCGACTTTCTCCATGAGGGAATAGGCTAAAAGTGGTCAACTTCTGAATAATATTACAAAAAAACTATATGGTCAATATTGCTCAAGTTTTCCGATTATTTGTGTAAAGTGTTTATGTAAATATATAAAAAAATTAAGGCTCTACCGTGGGTTTCGAGTATAGAAAGCTTATTGTCACAAAGTGACCTGCAGTTCTAACCTACAATGTTGGCCAAATAAGCAATTCCCGAGTCGTTGACGCTCTCATACCCCAGTATATATATATATGTTTGTTAATATTCTATACATTAATAATTGACGAAGAATATAGCACGTAAGTAGCATCCACAATTCATGATACTAATATTGCATATAATTCGGGATCGCTGTAATGACATTTATTTCAATCGCATTTTTGACTCACAAGTAATGATCGAACCTCTCTTAAGGGTCGACAGGAGTAACACTACCGACCTCTGTCGGGTTGCTTAGCTGCGAGTCCGTATTTTATTTATTATAAATTTTTTAAGAGCCAAAATGGAAAATCCGGCTCTGTACCAGCTTGCGGCTGATCTTACTGATTAAAACGAGCATAAGTGAAATGAGATTCGTTAATTAATTTGGCTAAAATTTGGGACAAGCCGTTCCTAAGCAGCTTTGCAGCTCTAAGCAAGCCTGCAAAGCTGCTTAGGAACGGCTTGTCCCAAAATTTAGCCAAATTAATTAACGAATCTCATTTCACTTATGCTCGTTTTAATCAGTAAGATCAGCCGCAAGCTGGTACAGAGCCGGATTTTCCATTTTGGCTTTTAAAAAATTTATAATAAATAAAATACGGACTCGCAGCTAAGCAACCCGACAGAGGTCGGTAGTGTTACTCCTGTCGACCCTTAAGGCTCTGGTACCGACGTATATTATATAGTTGGCAAACAAATTAAAAATTATTGAAAATTACCTTATCCAATCGTTTGAAAATCATTTGGATATATTTGGAAAAAACTTTTCAGAGTTTGGAAAACCATACAATAATCACAATTAATTAAAATCAATTAAGCGTATAATTTGCAGAAAGTGTCTAAAAAATATTTTTTTTTTTAATCCAATCGCTCCAGAATCATTTGGATAAAGTGTTGATATAATTTTTATTATTTAGAAAACAACTATTCTAATAAAAATTAATTAAAAGTCAATATTTTGTTTGAATGTCTGCACTATAGTGTAATAAAGTGCACATACTTTTCTATGTATGTTTTATTGGTAGACAGGCTGTGTGTCGAAATTGACTGTAAGTACTGAAAATCTAAAATGTTACATACGTCATCACTTTTTCAGTACTTTATAGTCTACGACTACGTCGGCTTGGAGTCGGTTATTACTCCAGTGTTACTCCAATCCATTTTAGAGTAAAATTAATTAGCACGAAGATCCAGCTATGACTGATGACGGCTTTACTTATTTAATTTGTTGTTTTTATATATCGGTCGATATTCTATATTCTGTTTTAAAAATAATTATCTACACTACGGTACTACTTCAGGGGCACAATGAGGAGACTGGTGTGAACAGCTACGTGTTAGCATTGAAGCCAAAAATTGACTTGCTAGGCCCTACATTATTATGTTGCACTGAACATAACAATTACGTAAGTATAGTTAACCTAACTTCAAAATCTTGTTGAAACTTTAATAAAATCTTTTTTTTATCAATAATTTAACTAATTTTAATCAGTTATCTAATAATAAACTAAATTTTATTTACACCTAATTTACAGAGCATTCTTAAAGAAACTGCTACAAAGTAGTTCTTTCAATGCAACAAATTGTCAATCAACAACATCTTTAACACCTTCCATATCTTCATTATCTAACAATACAACTTCTAGTTTCATTGACGCTGCACGTTATACTGGTCCCATATATGTTATCCAAACGCCGAGCCATGGCATACATGACACTTTGCTGAAATTGGCAGAGTTAAGGTAGTTGTATCACAAATATCCTTTACCGACGAATCTGTGTAAACATTCTCTATAAACATAGAGAAATATCTAATCAAATTGCTGTTAAAATTTTAATTTGATAGACCACATATTTATTGAGATATTATAATTACACAGGTCCACAAAAAAAAGTTGTCTGCGCCATGAACTAGACCATGGTATTCCCATGTATTTTCCTCAGTTTTGCCCCTACCCGTCAGGATTTTTTTCTATAGCCAAAAACACCTTAGAAAATCCATTAAATCGACAGGTATTTTTGGCTGTGGAAAAAAATTCCTGACGGGTAGGGGCAAAACTGAGGTCATATTTGATTTCAGCAGGCTAAAATACATGGGAATACCATGGTCTAGTCCATGGCGCAGACAACTTTTTTTTTGTGGACCTGTGTAATTGATATCTCAAATATAATGTGGTCTATTGAATTAAAATTTTAACAGCAATTTGATTAGATATTTCTCTATAAACTCTTAAATTTTTATGCAGATTCATTGGTAAAGGATATTTGTGATACAACTACCTTAACTCTGCCAGTTTCAGCAAAGTGTCATGTATGCCATGGCTCGGCGTTTGGATAACTTATGAGACCAGTATAACGTGCAGCGTCAATGAAACTAGAAGTTGTATTGTTAGATAATGAAGATATGGAAGGTGTTGAAGATGTTGTTGATTGACAATTTGTTGCATTGAAAGAACTACTTTGTAGCAGTTTCTTTAAGAATGCTCTGTAAATTAGGTATGAATAAAATTTAGTTTATTATTAGATAACTGATGAAAATTAGTAGTAATTATACAGTAATACGGACCACCCTCCGATGACCTTGACCTTGACATATTTTGTCAAGGTCACCCTCCTGAGTGACCTTCAGAAGTTTTTAGCCGTCGGTCGTTATTCGTTAAAAAGTTATTAACAAAAAGGTTACATAGGTTAGTTGACGTGCTTTAAGGGGATCCTATACCCGTCTGTAATACCGACACTTTGTTTTAACCTCAACTTGCGAAAACATTCGTTTTATATAAAAATTCTACAATGTATTGTTACAAAAAGTCTGTGGCGTGGCCAGCGGATTACATCTAAAAATACGATACCGTTGTCAGAAATAGGTTTAGACTCTAAACAAAAAAGTTATCTGTGAAAAATGATTATTGCAAACGTGCACTAAAAGTGGGGCGCGTGCACTTTTATTGCACGTTTGCAATAATCATTTTTTACAGATAACTTTTTTGTTTAGAGTCTAAACCTAATTCTGACAACGGTATCGTATTTTTAGATGTAATCCGCTGGCCACGCCACAGTCTTTTTGTAATAATACATTGTAGAATTTTTATATAAAGCGAATGTTTTTGCAAGTTGAGGTTAAAACAAAGTGTCGGTATTACAGACGGGTATAGGATCCCCTTAAACACTTATAAATACTTTTAAAGCGCGTCACTTCTATACGCCGAAAGAATATTTCGCGTGGAAAGTGTATGCGTGAACTATTTCGACATATATATTAGTCATTTATGCCTTCCAATACTCAAAATAGCTGCTATATATTTTCCAAACTTTTTTTTGTTAATAACTTTTTAACGAATAACGACCGCTGGCTAAAAACTTCTGAAGGTCACTCAGGAGGGTGACCTTGACAATATATGTCAAGGTCAAGGTCATCGAAAGGTGGTCCGTATTATTGTATAATTACCAAATTAGTTAAAGTATTGATAAAAAAGGATTTTAAAGTTTCAACAAGATTTTGAAGTTAGGTTAACTATACTTACGTAATTGTTATGTTCAGTGCAACATAATGTAGGGCCTAGGAAGTCAATTTTTGGCTTTAAGCTTTAATGCTAACACGTAGCTGTTCACACCAGTCTCCTCCATTATGCCCCTGAAGCAGTACCGTAGCAGTGTAGATAATTATTTTTAAAACAGAATATAGAATATTGACCGATACATGAAAACAACAAATTAAATAAGTAAAGCCGTCATCGGTCAGAGCTGGATCTTCGTGCTAATTAATTTTACTCCAAAATGGATGGAGTAACGCTGGAGTAATAACCGACTCCAAGCCGACGTAGTCTAGTAGACTATAAAGTACTGAAAAAGTGATGACGTATGTAACATTGTAGATTTTCAGTACTTACAGTCAATATCGAAACACAGCCTGGCTACCAATCAAACATACATAGAAAAGTATGTGCACTTTATTGCACTATAGTGCAGACATTAAAACGAAATATTGACATTTAATTAATTTTTATTAGAATAGAGTTGTTTTCTAAATAATAAAAATTATATCGACACTTTATCCAAATGATTCTGGAGCGATTGGATTAAAAAAAAAACATTTTTTAGGCACTTTCTGCTAATTATACGCTTAATTAATTATAATTAATTGTGATTATTGTATGGTTTTCCAAACTCTGAAAAGTTTTTTCCAAATATCTCCAAATGATTTCCAAACGATTGGATAAGATAATTTTCAATAATTTTTAATTTGTTTGCCAACTATACGTCGGTCCCCCGTCCTGAGCCGAGAACTCTGCGTTGACGGTGGCGACGTACCGTCGCGGCAGAAATCAGAACTCTCTCCAATGAAGAATTCTGTCCTTTGTGACATGTTGACAACCTATTTTGTTGTGCATGCTATTTCTTTATTATTATCGCTCTGTGCTTGTGCTCTAACGTTTAACGTATTCGTGAAAGTCGTAAAATTGAAAAGTAAGATTTGCATGCGGAAGGAACGTTTTCACCTCCTTTCGATAGTCGTTAAACGGCTGTTTTTCGAGTATGTTTAAGGTGGAAGCACATAAAATTGCAGGAGCCATGAGCACGAATGCAGAAGCCATATGCGCATGCGCTATATGGTGTCTGCATACTGCCTATGGCTTCTGAATTTTCAATCTACATACACTATGCTTATGTATTTTTATGTAGATTGAAAATTCAGAAACCATAGACAGTATGCAGACACCATAGCGCATGCGCATATGGCTTCTGCATTCGTGCTCATGGCTCCTGCAATTTTATGTGCTTCCACCTTTAAACGAAAAAATTAGAAAATAGCAGTAAGGCATGAGGATTTTTAAGTAATTTTATTAGAATATGTTTAAATTTTATATATGTAGTATTGCGTATATGTAGGATATGATAACGGGATATTAACAAATATGATAAATATGCTAGAAACGGTGCATCTTATTTTTTTGCATTAATTTATTATAAAGCATTGCCAATAAATGTGCAACAATTATTAAAATTGATATATCTAACAATAATCTAAACTATAAAATTGTACGGTATGTTCGTTTCACTTAGTTTCCTTCGCTATTGCATATATGCAGTCGCTTTCATTGCAGTAAATATGTTTGAGCATCTACGAATGTGTTATAAAACTGTACTCATATATGTAATTGAGTATTTCATGAAAATTTGTAAGATGTAGATAGAGGTGAATGTAACGTAGAAATTATAATGATACCTTAGAATTTTGTAAGAGGATGTGACAGTATTATTATATAAGCAATAAACAATACTGTTATTTTTGTAAACGTAATATGTTTTTTGCGGGTTTTCAATACGTTAATTATGTACATTATCAACATTAAAGTATTAAAGTATCTAAATTTTTAGTTCGTCCAAACCTATATTATTTCCTCAAGTCTTTTTGTTATGTTGTTGCTACCAAATAAAAATATTATATTCTTGCATTGCACAATCCGTGAACGAATAATAATGTAGCAGAAAAGATACTGATTATATGATAGAAACAGAAATATCGCACTGGCCGAAATATGCATGCACAGATGCCATTGGCTTTTAATACGAAAGATATACAAAGTACATAAGTATATGTCGTTTACGACGCAAAACAGTATTCCGGCGGTTGATTCTGTGTATAACATGATAATTATTGGCTAACATGATGAGATGATCTTATAAAGGAGTGTTAATGAGAATGTTTGCTGATAAAGGTATCTAAATGCATAACAAAATACTAATGATATATTTACAATTATAATGTGTGTAGGCATATATATATATATATATATATATATAATACTAATATTTACTCAAACTTCGTCCAATTATTTTGTGATTTAATGGCAGGTGTATTCAGCGTTAAACTGAATGTGTCCATCGTGTTATTAATACTGTTATCACTTCGATTACACGCGGCGGTATTCATTGCGGATGGATTATCACCATTGGATAAGCTAAATTTATTAAAGTCTATACCATACGCCTGTAATAAATCCATATCACCCACATTATCAGAGGTTTTCGCCTTCTCATTGTTTTTGTGCAACGGTTGTTGAAAATAAGGGTATAAGGGGTTACTGAGACCTTCACCCATTTCAGGTAAATGTAACGATTGGCTCATCTGTTTTGTGCTCGAAAATTCGGAAGATTTAGATAGAAGCGGATCGAAATCGTCGTTGCTGTTTGTTGAATCTAGCCGTATCAAATCTGGGACATCGGGAGAATCCTGTAAGAAAAAAACACGTACCGATCGTTTAATTTTCATTAATGAATTCAGGCAGCATTTGATATGTGAGAGGATAACGCGAATTCAACTTGCAGTATCAAAATGTTATTTTTTAGTGGTAATGATTGAGTTAATGTGCATGATATATGTATGTAGCTTTTGTATACAAAATGAGCTATTCTACTGTATCATCATGAGTACATCAGTTGTTTTTCACTTCGGAAAAAATAGAATAAAAATTTCAATTTTAAGGGAAAACTATGATGATATATAACAAATTTTTTATATCATGCATCTGTTATATAGAAGAAATATACAATTACAAATCAGAAATTAATTTTTATATTTATATCAATATGTTGTTATTTATTATTCTGTATATAAAAATATTAAAGTGAAATAATCGAAAAGCAATATTTGACGGAATTTTTATAAAGTGTGTTAACATAAAAAAATGTAATATTTCATAAAGTATTGATTTTTCTCGATGACTGTCTTACAGAGTGTAGAATAATTTAAAGAATCAAATTACTGAAAAATCATATAATTCCATTTAAAAAAAATAGACGTTAGTATCTCGTAAAAAAGTTCATATTATAAAACATGTGTACATGTTCTACATACCCTTCTAAAACTTTTTATTTTCTTCCAAAACTTTTTTCTAAAATGAAAAATGTAGTTGAAATACGTATAAAGTGATACATGAAAATAGTTTATTTTGTATACGCATTTTTAAAATTATTGGACATTATCGTTTGACAATTTGATACTGCGTTCGTACATGAATTACTACAAAATTTACCACAGCCAAAAGTTGAGGACGTGGACAAAAACACGACAGTGGAAATATTATAAATAAGAAACTAAATTTTGGAAAGATAGATTTACCGAGTTTTTATTTTTTTAAGCCACTCGATAATTAAATTTTAAATCTCCTTGTTGAAGACTTTATTATCGAATCAGAGAGATTTGAAACTTAAATCCTTTGATTCGCGATAATAAGTGCTATCTTGATATTGAAAAATAGCACTTAATTTTTTCAAGTTGGTTTTTGGCACTTGCGACTGAATAGCTCAGTAAATCTGAAATATCTCGAGTATTATATTTTCACATACTTTGCGGGCCCAACAATCACGAACCAAAATTGATCGGAATGTTTTATAGATATAAAAGATAGTGAACGATGATGTTTACCTTAGCCTGTGCAGAACAGGATGTAGTATCGAATGGATGTGATAATGGATGAAATTGAGCGGGCGTCGAGGAAATCGTGGATTTAAAAAGTGGCGCAGCTTGTTGCAAATAAGTAGGCGTGAATACTCTACTCGTATCGAAAGGATCATCTTCGTTTACTTCGTGAAGAAAATTTGACGTTTTGAAAGGTCTATTGAAAGGTTCGTCATCCCATGTATTTGGAATTGGATCGGCACGTGTAAAAATGTGACAATCTTTCGGATTGAATTTTCCATCATTTGAAGAAAATCTCTCTTGAGATTTCGCATTCTCTTTTTCATGAATGCACGATGATAAGTTAACGACAGGTTTTACGAAATCATTATGTACATGCAATTCACGTAAAAATTGATTTGGTTGAGCATTTTGATTGTGTAACACGGGCAATACAGGTGAAGGTGACGTTTCAATCTCCATGGTACTATTTGACTTTGTAGTCACTGAATTAGAAGTAAACGGTTTCAATTGATTACCCGAATTGTTTGAGGGAAGGGGATGAGAGGAGGAGGAAAATAAAATTTGCTTTGTCGAAGAAACTTTGCGTGGATTTGTAATGATAGTACTAGGTAGAGGGCCGTGCCGTAAGTGCCCACTCCATGCAGGTCTCAAGCTGTCTAAACTGCGTACTGGTTTCAACTGAAAGTGATGCAACGACAAATCTTTACTTTTCCTCTTTATAAGAAATTAACTGATACAAGTTACAAAATGTCTAAATTTTATTGATTCTCAATATGTGACGCATGCATGATAATGGCACACGAGTATGTTTACTTGGAATTATTATCAGTCAGAATTGTGTGCTATTACATTTAATAATACAGAGATGGTGCATAGCATAAAACATTTGATAAAACAATAATATTTGTAAAAAGATATCTTTAACATGTTAACATGTATCAATCTAATTTATCCAAGTAACTGCTTTACCAAGTCAGGTAGATATTTAAATGACTTATTATAATAACTGAAGAATCGAGAATATAAAGTAATGCCGATGGAAAATTTAAGTGGACGAGGATGATTCAAGTACGAGCATGCAAAATATTTCCCTACGAATTGGACATCTATGCATACATCTAATATTTCGTTGGACGTAATTTATGAGGGCACATGCTGTATATAACTATTTTCTCTCATAATGTTTCACGTTGGACATGAAAATGATAAGGTTCATCGCTTGTTAAAGACACGAACAAACGATTCACAAAAAGCAACAGAGATTTATATGATTAAAGCAAACAGATAATTTATTTTAAAAAATTGGCATTGGATCAAATTTGCTTACAATATGTTAAATATTTTTGCTACAGCCAAGAATTGAAAGCATGAAGATGTGTGCAGTTGTAAAAAAAAGGTACAATATTTCATTTATATGAATATACCTTCATCGTTTTCGACAACTAATAAGATTGTACTCTTTATGTAAATTGCAAAATAGTAATGTATTAGTATTATGTAAACTGTAGAAGACTTACTGTCCTATCCACAGGCGGTGTATTTGGAAATATCACATCTCGAAGTTCGTGCATAAGATCTATATTTATACGTTCCAATGGAGAGTCTGATTCTTCAGGAGAACTAGGACTTAAAGGTGAGTATTGTTTTCTACTGTAATATAAATAATAATGAACATAATAAAATTCTATTTATATAAGAGATGTCCCATTTTAATTTTTCCATGCAATTATCTTCCAAACACAATTTTTTCTGTTTTTATAGTTTCATACTTTTTTTATGAAATTGAATGTTTTCCTTGAACTACCTGGAGAAGACAAATTAGTGCCTTTCTATATTATTTTTATATAAATTGCGAAAAACAAGAGAAATCTCTTTGCTATGCTTAATGTTATAATTTTGGGTAAAAAAATAGCTTACAACGTTATATAAAACATAAAGTTATATATATACGCACGCACGCACGCACGCACGCACGCATAACTTTCTCCGCCTGTGGCGGAGTCTTTTTCCCGCCTATTTATGTACTGTCTATACACACATATATTAGCAAATTACTACAAAGCTTTGACGCTTAGCCGTTCGGCAAAATTGATTAGTCAATCCTTGCCCGCGTTTTGGGGGCTTTGACCATAACATATATATAAAATATCATGAAATATTCATTTTTCGATAATTTTATCATAATAATTTTCATATGCAAAACGGTGAAGAGAATTGATTTGAATAAATATCTATATTTTTATATGTAAAAATTTTTTTGGATAATGGAGTTTTGGAAATAATTGTGTAGGAATTTTACAATAAAACATTTAATCTGACATTTAAGTAATATAAGAAAATAGTTTAAATAGTATAAGAATAAATTAGGGTTGTGTGGGGTGATGTGCAACACTTTTTTTCGTTGCTCGGAAAACATATCCAAAAATCAAATTCTTGAATATATTATGGCTGTATAATGTAGAGGAAGGAAAATACTAAAATTCTGCGTGATTAGATTTTCAAAATTTTAAATTTTTCCTAAAAATTTTTCGAGTTTTCAAAAAAACGTCTGTTTTAGCATTTTCAAATTTTTTTGGGGTGATGTGCAACACAGGTAAAATTAAGGTAAAAAATGCATGAATATCGACATCAATCGACTTAAATGTTAAATTTGAGCTTCTTAAATACAAATTAATCGAAACCGGTGAACAGAAAATTTCACTGTGTTGTAATCGACCACAAAAAAACAATCATTTTTTATTTTATTTCTTATTTATTTATCGCTTAAAAATTAATATAATGAAAGAAAAAACGCTAAAAATTTTATTTTTCATCATCTGAATCGCAGTTATCACAAGTAAAATAGTTGCGCCCTTGCATGTCGACACAGTGTTGCACATCACCCCAAACACGTTATTTTGCGCGGACTGGCGTGACACCAACACAATGTAAGGAAATCACAAAATTGCTTTGGATTATCAAACGCACTTGAAAAACTAACAATATAAAAATATTTACCTATAAGATGACTAAAACCAATTCACGAAATCACTATGAATGTGAAAAGCAAAAAAACTTTTAGCTCGAGAAATTTAACTCGCTTTTCGTACAGCAAACCAGGATGCGTGCTATCTTGCGAGTCATTTATCTAAAACAAGGTACTGTCGACACAAACACATGGCAGTATGCGGTTCTGTCAAATGTCGACATGCAGACCAACGTTGCACATCACCCCACACAACCCTATATTAGTGATACGAAGAAATGATCAATACATAAATGATTGTATATACCTTGTATCAGTGAAATTGCTATTCGGCAAACGCAAGTCCTTTCGGTAACTAGTTGCTGCTGATATACCATTTGGAGACTTTGGCGGGGATGTAAATCCAATAGGTCTTCTGTCTAATGTAGGCGAGCTAGGAGCCGATCGTGGCTGGTGAAATCTCATACTGGTTTCACTTCTATTAGACCGTCCTGTCCTCCAAACAAATATTTATAAATAGATATTTAACATAAATAAAGATTATATATACCAACATCACGAAAAAACACACCTTTCCACTTTAATCCTTTATATGCCGTTTTCATATCTTTGCCTTTATCTTTCACCTGTGGATATCAATTTTTACAACATATTTCTTCCATTAACTATCGACTATATTACTATACTCCAATAGATACTAAATAATACAGAAAGTTATGAATAACGATCAAAAATGTTAACGAGAAAAAGAATATACTGTATATAATGCAAAGTAATGTGCTTTAAACTTACTGATTTAACAGCATATTTTACTGCTGGATTAGCCTGCAATCGATAAAACATTGTTTTATTTTATTTTATAATAAAGGCAGATATTAGATGTTGGAGATAAACTGATATTGAATCTGATCTAATTAAAATGTTAATGTAACATGCCTTATCTTTTACACTACGGAAAAATGCGGAGCTTTCTTTTCGCATGGTGTAAGTCCATTCCCTATACTGCTGCATAAATTTACTACTTGATTTGGCTGAATAACTGCAGGCTTCCATTTCGAACTCGTCCGAGAAACCGAGTCCTGAATTGAGCATGTTCAACCTTTCTTCTATAAACTGAAAATACCCCAAAAAATTTATTATATTGTATCGAGCAGTTATAATTATGCTATATTTATAACGCGCACTTACTTACTTGTTGGAAAATTTGTAATTCCAACATCTTTCGTAAAAAGGGTTGCATAGAAGATGGCCTACTTTCGACGAATGCATTTTGATTGAACGTAATACGCTCACCCTGCTGTAAAGTTAATGCTTCTCTATAACCTGCTGTTAACTGCACTAACGCACGCAGGAATGCCCTTGATACGCCATCTCCGAGAAGAGCTGGCCTGTTGCGTAACGCTTTCTTCAAATTCGTTACCTACAACATAGAAACTTTTTATTTTATTACTTAAAACATATATTAATCCTTAAAGATACGTTATCTTATTGTATCATAGTGGTATATCGCTTTACGCACTACGTCTTGAGGTAAAGACTCCAGATCTTGAAACGGTGATTCAATTGTATTATTATCAGCATCTAAAATAACAACTTCTCCTAAATCACTCTTGGGTACTTTCTGCAAACAATATTATACAAATAATAGATGTATATATAATATTAAAATGTACATACAAAACGTATGTATTATAAATAATAATAATATATTTTAAATAATATTCTTGAAAGATTTTTGTTATAGGTACCTGAAGCGTCAGGGTAGGCACACCAATTAAGAATGGCATAGGCGCTAATAAATAATCTATTAATGATAATGGCAGAACGGGGATGTATATATGTTGCCAAATCATTGGATAAATTAAAGCGTTGCATGCTTGTACACATGCACTCAATCTTGATAGACGTTTTGAAATAAAAATGATACGGCGTTCGTATAACATAGATGCGAATATCATCATCATATTGTGCGAATCTACAGCGCTATAATATTCAGTCAAGTTCCTCTGAAACAATAAAACCACAATTTAGAGATATTTGACAACAATTTTATGTTCTAGACAAATTTTTAAAAATTATTTTAATGTTTTTTGAATTATTTTCAAATTATAATTTTTCTTTGGAGGTATGCTTGTAAATGCTTTGTTCAAGAGATATTTACTTCTGAAGTTACAGAACTATTAGGAATAAATAATTTCGAAATAATGTAGGTTTATCCTCTTTATTGCTTTACAGTAATCAAAATTAAAATAATTATCCTCTTTACTGCTAAGTATTGCAGTAATCAAAATTAAAACAATTATCCTTTTTACTGTTAAACAGTAATCCAAATTTACAGTAACCAAAATTAAAATTATTATTTTCTTTACTGCTAAACATTAATCAAAATTAAATAAATTATTTTCTTTACTGCTTAACAGTAATCAAAATTAACCCTTGGTTGTCACATGGGGTTAAAATGACCATATTTTTTCAAGTAACATATCTTAAGAGTACTATGCAAAATTTTGAGCGAAAAATATTAAAAAATTAAAGTTTGATTTTTTTCGAAATTTACATTTTTTTTAGGATTTTTTGAACATAATGCCTAAGAATACATTCTATAATGTTTAAACTTAATTCTAGAATTTTTTGCGATCCTGTCCAAACTGTTAGTTTTTGAACAGCAGCTGCTTGAATTGGTTGGAGTCAAATTGATCCCGTGTGACAAACGTATTTGAAAAAGAGGTGTGACCACCGAGGGTTAAAATAATTATTCTTTTTACTGTTTTACAGTAATCAAAATTTAAGTAATATCTTGTTCAAAATGATTTAATAATAATAGATTTTTTGAATGCGGTGTTCTCAAGCAAAAAGTATATGAAATGGCTGTTAATGACCTTCAATCAGAAGGTCGTCTTAAAACAGACGATAGTGCAAGCGTGCGAAGAAATAACAGACACACAATGTCATTAGCCACTTGTTCTCTCACCCATAGATGCAATGATTGTCTCTGGGCTAGGGAGAAAGTCATCATTTTGAATAAAATATTTAATACTTAAATTTGATTAGTGTAAAGCTGATTACTATAAGCAGTAAAGGCAACAATTATTTTAATTTTGATTAATGTTTAGCAGTAAAGAAAATATGATTTTAATTTTGGTTACTGTAAGTTTGGATTATTATTAATCAGTAAAAAGGATAATTGTTTTAATTTTGATTACTGTTTAGCAGTAAAGAGGATAATTGTTTTAATTTTCATTATAATTTAGCAGTAAAAAGGATAAATCTATATTATTTCGAATTTTATTTATTCCTAATAATTCTGTAACTTCAGAAATCAATATCTCTTGAACAAAGCGTTTGCCAGCATACTTCTAGAGAAAAATTTTTCTTTTTTTAAGATCTAAATTTATATTTCAAGTTTATCCGTTTAAACTGGGAATACCTTGTGTGTGTGTGTGTGTGTGTGTGTATGTGTGTGTGTGTGTGTGTGCGTGCGTGCGTGCATGCGTGAGTGAGTGAGTGTGTGTGTAAATAAGCTGTTGATATAACATACTTACATTTTCAGGGATACTAGGTAATTGAAACTGTTTTGGGCTTTGACAAATAAAATTCTGAAAGAAATAAAATATTTTTAATGCGTTGAAAGTAATGTAATATTAAAAAGAGCATTAGAAAACAGTCCGTATATCAGAAAAATAACATAAAATTTATCCTAATAATAATTTAAATACACTTGTCAATTTGACAAATTATGATATTGCGATAGATTTCAAAAATTTATTTACTAATGTAGAATTTGGTAAAGGGATGGATAGGGAGTTTCCAGGCACTGGAACTCCACACGTATGTACACTCTCAAGAAATTTCCACAGATCTTCTCCGCTGGCATTGCTGGTCAAGGATGCAATGTGATTCAATAATCTACGATGAAAACGTAGTTTCATATTTTGATCTATTTTGTACAAGTATTTAATTAATACATTTTAACTAACTTGTAAAATGTTTCGTGCCACGGAAGTGCGCTCAGGACTACTAAAGCCGTTTCTGTTTTGGGATCGTGACGGCAGAATCCAAAAGTCCATTTTGAATCTATGCTAGTAAGCACGAACGAAAAGTGCTGTACCAATAAACTAAAACAGAAAGATGTAACAGATATATTATGATAAAGGTAGATAAAGTTCACCAATCACATAGTAATTAATGTCAATATACTTTTCAAATTCGCAAGGATATGCAAATTTAGGAACGGATTTAAGTATCTCTTCATCCGAAAAGGAATTGGGATATTTCTGGAGTATCCAAGCTGGCTTTTCTCCTATTGGTGCGGCTACCTCGCAGAAGCATTCAAAAAGCTGTTTGACATTTTCCCTGAAAATATTACAGAAAATACCCACGTTTATGCAATTTGAATAAAATACAGCTTGTAAGCTTCGAAGGTACTGCAACAAAATTTTAAGGGTAATGATTATAAATTAAGATTTTTTAATCGACTCGATTGACTATCATCATGACAAATCGACCATCGGTTTTGATCAGATTAATCGTCAAGACATTTCGATAAATCAACATGGGTTTTAATCTTTCTAAATTGATGTAATTTTGAATAAATTAAATAATTTATTTATTGCGAAAAATATTTGTTAATTATTTGTTGGCATAATAAATGTACTTATTCGGTTTGGTTATACTTGATTATGTTACAATTAGCGCGATAGGATTAAGTATCTTATAAGTTGGAATCTGTTTCAAACTCTTTATAAATAAAAAAATAAAAGCAATAGAACTACTTTTAAGTAGTTCTACTTTTAAGTAAGCTCAAAGTAGACTTGAATAAAATTTGATTTAAATTCTCTATGAGTACCTCGAAAAACAAGAGTATTACTTTCAAGTGAGTTCAAATTTGGATCAAATATGTACAAACCTTTAATGAGTATTTCACTATAAATTTTGTCTTCTTATAAATCAAAACGTTTGTATAAGGCAACAATTATTTTTATAAATTACAAATAAGAAATTATCGATCATTGAAATTATAATAAAAATATGTTAAAAATACCTATGGAATAAAAGTTATTAAAAATCTTTAAACTGACAACTTCACTCTTAGAGTTCTACTGTTCGAGTACTACTTTTAAAAAATTCGATTCTTTACAATAGAAACTTTAGAAACTACTTAGGCTGCGGCCCACTTGCAAATGCTTTGAATTCTTCTTCCCGTTTTCTTCATTGAAAGAAAGGAGAAGAAGAATGCTTCGAAGCATTTGTAGCGTCAAGTGGACCGCAGCCTTATAAGTATGTATATTTCGAATCTCGTAGGTATTCATTCTAAGATACAAAACTAACTAGTCGGGATTGATTACTTCGCAAGTATTGTACAATGTTCAAAATATTATTTTTGTATAAAATATTACTTGAATTCTAGAAAATAAAACACTTTATTATTGGATTTGACTCGGATTTTTTCTATTACATATTGAATTTGAGATTTCGTCCCTATCTACAATATAAAATACATTCTGTTGAACGAAACGGAAACGTTCTATATTGCAGAACCATCTGACTACGATGCAAAAGTGAAACTATGCTCTCGTCACGTCTCACTCAAAAGGAATTTATATCGAAATCTGCGACTCTGCACAAGAAAGAAAAACAGACTTGCCTTAATCTAGATCCCATGATAACAGCTGAAAAAAAATAAGTACTCCGTGTGATCTTGACGTCTATACGTCATCGTACTACATGACAGCAATATATTTCGCTCGGGTGAATTTTAAAAACGTCATAGCCGCATGTCGCCAACACTTGGTCGTTTTCCGTAGCGCTTGTGGACGTTGTGGATCTCACACGTTGTCTTCCTTTCCTTCGGTCCTCGCAAAACTCGAATAACCCATACGCGATCACCGCCTATTGACACGAGACAAAATCGGTGAATAGGTACGTATCGTATGTTATATGTATCTATTTGTCTGCCTGCGTTGCGTATGTATATCGCGCTCTCTCGTTGAAATTGGAGCAAATGGGACAAGCGTAATAAAGCCGCAATTTCATACCAGCGAAAAAAAGCTGACGTTTAGGCTGCGGTCACATGATGCGTCATGCGTGATGCGGGATAGGCGTCCGTCATAGCAACAACCAATCAGAGCTATCCCGCATAACGCATCCCGCTTGATTTTCGTCCGCCCTGTGCACATGGTACGGGAGAGAGAGAGAAAAGGGGGTTATGACGCGTTTATGTAAAAACATAAATTAAAAAATAATTCTTTTTAGACGATATTTTATTGATTCGCGAAATGTATAATACTCTTCAATATTAATTTTACCTTCGTCTTTACATTATTAAAAACTTCGTCAATACAATTTACAACTTGAAAAAATATTTTTAAATTCTGTAGCCGAATTTTTGGCTAAATTCCGTACCATGTGCACAGGGCGGACGAAAATCAAGCGGGATGTATGGCATGCCGTTTTACTTTTTAATAGCATAAATAAAATTATACTCAATATAAAAGTTTCAAAAAATAATTGTCTTCAGAAAAATTGCGATTCTCAATAATGAATTAAAATTATGTCTAGACATAATAAAAATTGACGAATTAAAATTATGTCTAGACATAATAAAAATTGGATGAATTAAAATTATGTCTAGACATAATTTTAATTCATTTTTATTATGTCTAGACATAATAAAAATTGGCTGAATTAAAATTATGTGTACACATAATTTTAATTCATTTTTATTATGTCTAGACATAATAAAAATGAATTAAAATTATGTGTACACATAATTTTAATTTATTCAATTTTTATTATGTCTAGACATAATAAAAATTGGATGAATTAAAATTATCTGTACACAAAAATAAAAACAAATTTTTATTATGTCTAGACATAATTTTAATTCATCTCATTTTTATTATGTCTAGACATAATTAAAATTGAGAATTAAAATTATGTTATGACATAATTTTAATGCATCGAATGAAAATGATGTTTAAACACATATTTCTTTTAAATTCTGAATTAAAATTATGTCTAGACATAATAAAAATTGTATGAATTAAAATTATGTCTAGAGATAATAAAAATTGGATGAATTAAAATTATGTCTGACGTAAAAATAAATCCGCATTTTTATTATGTGTACACATAATTTTAATTCATACAATTTTTATTATGTCTACACATAATTTTAATTCAGCCAATTTTTATTATAATTCCGCATTTTTATTATGTGTACACATAATTTTAATTAATTTTTATTATGTGTACACATAATTTTAATTCAGCTAATTTTTATTATGTCTAGACATAATAAAAATGAATTAAAATTATGTGTACACATAATAAAAATGCGGAATTATTTTTGTCAGACATAATTTTAATTCATCCCATTTTTATTATGTCTAGACATAATAAAAATGAATTAAAATTATGTGTACACATAATTTTAATTCAGCCAATTTTTATTATGTCTAGACATAATTTTAATTCTGCCGCTAGGGAATTTTTAAGTCGATTCTTATGAATCAAGCTTGAATTCAATGTCTAGGTATCCCAGGTTGCCGATGACGAGGTCCAGATAGTGCGCTTCATAGTTTTCGGTATCCAGGTGTAATCGTACGTTGAATTCGATGTCTACGTGTCCCAGGTTGCCGATGACGAGGTCCAGATAGCGCGCTCCGTAGTTTTCGGTGTCTAGGTGTATTGATACCTTGAATTCGATGTCCACGTGTCCCAGGTTGCCGATGACGAGGTCCACATAGTGCGCTCCATAGTTTTCGGTCTCCAGAGGTAAAAATACGTTGAATTCAATGTCTAGGTATCCCAGGTTGCCGATGACGAGGTCCAGATAGTGCGCTTCATAGTTTTCGGTATCCAGGTGTAATCGTACGTTGAATTTGATGTCTACGTGTCCCAGGTTGCCGATGACGAGGTCCAGATAGCGCGCTCCGTAGTTTTCGGTGTCCAGGGGTAATAATACGTTGAATTTAATGTCTAGGTGTCCCAGGTTGCCGATGACGAGGTCCACATAGTGCGCTCCATAGTTTTTGGTGTCCAGGTGTAATCGTACGTTGAACTTGATGTCTAGGTGTCCCAGGTTGCCGATGACGAGGTCCACATAGTGCGCTCCATAGTTTTCGGTCTCCAGAGGTAAAAATACGTTGAATTTGATGTCTAGGTGTCCCAGGTTGCCGATGACGAGGTCCAGATAGCGCGCTCCGTAGTTTTTCCTAGTCTGAGAGTCGTCAACTTTAACGCTAAATATCTCGCTTTGCAGGGCAGACCGCCGCATTTTTCTGCTAGATTCTTTCGTTTTGCGTCAAAACTCGTCGAATGAGCATAATTTTATTGATATTCAAGGTGCAGCGCGTATTCTAAATAATTACCATGAATTTTTATTATGTTTTGACATAGGCCGGTATTCATAATCAGATCTTGTTTCAAGACCGTCTTAAGTAATATCTTAATGCATGGTCTACAATGCAAGTCGTGGGTCGTTAGTCGTAGGAAATGGACCAATCACAATCGAATTTGAAGAGAATAATCGGCTGTGATAGGTCAATTCTTACGACTCATGACTTTACGACTTGCATTGTAGACCTAGCATAAGCTGCTGATACGGCTCTGTGATTGGTTAATGACATCTTAAGATTATACTTAAGATGGTCTTATAGAGCCTTAGCACATAACATGGCGTATTGGTCTACGGTCCGTATTCATAGTCGGATCTTATTTCAAGACTGTTTTAAGTAATGTCTTAAGATGCTAATGCGGCTCTGTGATTGGTTCATAACATCTTAAGATCGTACTTAAGATGGTCTTAGATATAAGATTTGACTATGAATACCGGCCTACGTCATTTATTTTCAGAATAATTAAACATAATTCTTAATTATTCTTTAAAAATGATTAGATTGTTTACTTACTTTTGATTTGTAGCACGCTAATAATAAGTAGTACGACATATAAGTTGTACGTCAATTCTTGTGCGTTGCTTACGTTTAAGGCTGCGGTCACATGGACTGATATTTTCCGCGTAACGCGTAACGCGTAACCAATCAGAAGGACCGTCTACAATAGCCGTAAGAGAATGCAGTAAGATGTAAGCAGTAAGCTATTGACCAACCGCAGTCAATTATTCTTGAACTGTAAAAATTCCATTAGTCAATAGCTTACTGCTTACGTCTTACTGCACACTCATACGGCTATTGTAGACGGTGCTAGAGACATTCCGTGTTTTCTGTTACGCGGAATTGAATGTCCTTAGTTCACATGAGCCATTTTTTTCGCATAACGCGTATCGCGTAACCAATCATATCGTTGATTCTTTTAGAATATTCCAATAGAAATATATGTCAAACGTCGTAATTTATTGGTTACGCGATACGCGTTTAACCTCATTAAAATTAGACATCAAATTCAACGTATTATTACACTTGGACACCGAAAACTATGGAGTGCACTATCTGGACCTCATCATCAGCAACCTGGGACACGTGGACATTGAATTCAAGATATTAATACACGTAGACACCGAAAACTACGGTGGACCTCGTCATCGGCAACGTGGGACACCTAGACATCGAATTCAACGTATTATTACACCTGGACACCGAAAACTATGGAGCGCACTATCTGGACCTCGTCATCGGCAACCTGGGACACCTAGACATCAAATTCAACGTATGATTACACCTGGACACCGAAAACTATGAAGCGCACTATCTGGAACCCGTCATCGGCAACCTGGGACACGTGGACATCGAATTCAAGGTATTAATACACGTAGACACCGAAAACTACGGAGCACACTATGTGAACCTTGTCATCGGCAACGTGGGACACCTAGACATCGAATTCAACGTATTATTACACCTGTACACCGAAAACTATGGAGCGCACTATCTGGACCTCGTCATCGGCAACCTGGGACACGTGGACATCGAATTCAAGGTATCAATACACCTAGACACCGAAAACTACGGAGCGCGCTATCTGGACCTCGTCATCGGCAACCTGGGACACGTAGACATCGAATTCAACGTACGATTACACCTGGATACCGAAAACTATGAAGCGCACTATCTGGACCTCGTCATCGGCAACCTGGGATACCTAGACATTGAATTCAAGCTTGATTCATAAGAATCGACTTAAAAATTCCCTAGCGGCAGAATTAAAATTATGTCTAGACATAATAAAAATTGGCTGAATTAAAATTATGTGTACACATAATTTTAATTCATTTTTATTATGTCTAGACATAATAAAAATTAGCTGAATTAAAATTATGTGTACACATAATAAAAATGAATTAAAATTATGTGTACACATAATTTTAATTCATACAATTTTTATTATGTGTACACATAATAAAAATGCGGAATTATAATAAAAATTGGCTGAATTAAAATTATGTGTAGACATAATAAAAATTGTATGAATTAAAATTATGTGTACACATAATAAAAATGCGGATTTATTTTTATGTCAGACATAATTTTAATTCATCCAATTTTTATTATGTCTAGACATAATTTTAATTCATACAATTTTTATTATGTCTAGACATAATTTTAATTCATACAATTTTTATTCTTTCTAATAAAAATTGGATGAATTAAAATTATGTGGGTGTAATTAAAATTCAAAGTTTGATCATCTAAACATTTATGTATTTAGATAAAATTTTTATTCGTTGAATTAAAATTATGCCTTGACATAATTTTAATTCTGAATTTTAATTATGTCTTGACATAATAATAATTGTAGGATTAAAAATTATGTCCTGCTATAATGAAAATCTGGTTTTATTTTTATACACGTTGTGCGTTGTATTTGAGCATAATTTTAATTTAGTAAATTAAATAATGTCAGGATGCGTAATACAAATTCTAAATTATTTTTATATTTGGACAGAATTTTTATTCAGTAAATTATTGTGTCGAAACATAAATTTAGTTTACCGCATTATTGACTCAACATGATAATATTTTAAAGAAATACTATTTATCTATGGCACGCCGTTTTGCTATTTAATACTATCATAAAAATTCTACCAAATTAAATTGATACTCAAAGAAAAGAAATTATTTTATGTCTAGACATATTTATAATTCATTGAATTATTATTAAGCTATTACATAATTGAAAATGCAGAATTAAAATTATGTCTAGACAAAATATTAATTCTGAATTTATTTTATGTTATGACATAAAATGTTTTCGGAAATTAAAATTATGCACATAATTGTAATTGCCGATTTTGTATTATGTACATAATTTTAATTTTACAATTTGTATTATGTACATAATTTTAATTCTTGAATTTTTATCTACATAATTTTAATTCTTGAATTTCTATTATGTACATAATTTTAATTCTTCAATTTCTATTATGTACATAATTTTAATTTTAATTCTAGATTTTTTATGTACATAATTTTAATTCTTGAATTTCCATTACGTACATAATTTTAATTCTTCAATTTCTATTATGTACATAATTTTAATTCTGGAATTTTTATGTACATAATTTTAATTCTTGAATTTTTATTATGTACATAATTTTAATTCTTGAATTTCCATTATGTACATAATTTTAATTCCTGAATTTTTATTATGTACATAATTTTAATTCTTGAATTTCCATTATGTACATAATTTTAATTCCTGAATTTTTATTATGTACATAATTTTAATTCTTGAATTTCCATTATGTACATAATTTTAATTCCTGAATTTTTATTATGTACATAATTTTAATTCCTGAATTGCCATTATGTACATAATTTTAATTCTTGAATTGCCATTATGTACATAATTTTAATTCTTGAATTGCCATTATGTACATAATTTTAATTCCTGAATTTTTATTATGTACATAATTTTAATTCTTGAATTTCCATTATGTACATAATAGAAATTCAAGAATTAAAATTATGTACATAATTTTAATTCCTGAATTTTTATTATGTCTAGACATAATAAAAATTCATCCAATTTTTATTATGTCTAGACATAATTTTAATTCTGCCGCTAGGGAATTTTTAAGTCGATTCTTATGAATCAAGCTTGAATTCGATGTCCACGTGTCCCAGGTTGCCGATGACGGGGTCCAGATAGTGCGCTCCATAGTTTTCGGTGTGTGTGTGTCCAGGTGTAATAATACGTTGAATTCGATGTCTAGGTGTCCTACGTTGCCGATGACGAGGTCCACATAGTGCGCTCCGTAGTTTTCGGTGTCTAGGTGTATTAATACCTTGAATTTGATGTCCACGTGTCTCAGGTTGCCGATGACGAGGTCCAGATAGTGCGCTCCGTAGTTTTCGGTGTCTACGTGTATTAATATTTTGAATTCGATGTCCACGTGTCCCAGGTTGCCGATGACGGGGTCCAGATAGTGCGCTTCATAGTTTTCGGTGTCCAGGTGTAATAATACCTCGAATTCGATGTCCACGTGTCCCAGGTTGCCGATGACGAGGTCCACATAGTGCGCTCCATAGTTTTCGGTGTCTAGGTGTATTAATACCTTGAATTCGATGTCTACGTGTCCCAGGTTGCCGATGACGAGGTCCAGATAGTGCGCTCCGTAGTTTTCGGTGTCTAGGTGTATTAATACCTTGAATTCGATGTCCACGTGTCCCAGGTTGCCGACGACGGGTTCCAGATAGTGCGCTCCATAGTTTTTGGTGTGTGTGTGTCCAGGTGTAATAATACGTTGAATTCGATGTCTAGGTGTCCTACGTTGCCGATGACGAGGTCCACATAATGCGCTCCGTAGTTTTCGGTGTCTAGGTGTATTAATACCTTGAATTCGATGTCCACGTGTCCCAGGTTGCTGACGACAAGGTTTAGATAGTGCGCTTCATAGTTTTCGGTGTCGTAATAATACGTTGAATTTCATGTCTAATTTTAATGAGTTTTGTTAATTATTTTGGCTAAAATTTTGGAAAAACAAATTCGTAATTCCGACCGGCCAACATGTCGAAATTACGGATTCGTTTATCCTAAATTTTAGTCAAATTAATTAACAAATCTCATTAAAATTATGCTCGTTTTAATCAGTAAGATCAGCCGTAACCCGGTACAGAGCCGGATTTTTCATTTTGGCTCTTAAAAATTTATAATAAAAAAAGACTCGCAGCTAACCCAACCTGACACAGGTCTCCACCGTGACTCCTGCCGATTCTTAAGGATCGACAGGAGTACGGGTGCACTTTATGCACTAAATGCATTTTAAACTGCACTTTAACTGCAATATTCGTAATTATGTACATAATTTTAATTCTTGAATTTCTATTATGTACATAATTTTAATTCCCGAATTTTTATTATGTACATAATTTTAATTCATGAATTTTTATTATGTACACACGGCGTCAGAAATGCCTTTACACCAAAATGGCTGATGTGCCCCAATAGTAGCCATTTTGGTGTAAAGGCATTTCTGACGCCGTACGTGTGTACAGCTCCGGTAACTTAGCCGGTCAACTTCGACTTTATTAATTTTCATATTTTTTTATCGTTTGTTGGTCGTTTGTTGGTGATTGTTGGCCTAATTACAACGCTTGTTGGTTCTTAATTTTTTTTTTAATTTAAAAAGAAAAATTAGCATTAAGTTAGCCGGAAAAATTTTATTTTTAATTTCAAAAAAGCCTAATTGATGCGTAATCGTTTGCTGATGATTGTTGGTCTAATTTTAGCGTTTGTTGGTTTATTATTAGTCTTAAAAACGAAAAAAAAAACGAAAAATTATCTCACATATTAAAGTAATCAAAGATTGGTTTATTTGCCTACGACTTAAGCTTTATTTCTATCAATTTAAGGCTAACATCTACAAAACTGCCATATAAATACGGGCCTTAACATCGGCAGAAAATCGCGAAAAGATAAAAAAACATGGTGGTTTGTGGGAAGCACACACACACACACACAACAGGGGGGTGCGAGGGGGGGCTTCGGCCCCCCCCTTTCCCGCACCCACCCCGCCGGTAGGCTGCGTGGACCTCGCTTTACAACATAAAGTACATGCTAAGTTGTAAAACGAAATTATACCTGGGACACGTGGACATCGAATTCAAGGTATTAATACACCTAGACACCGAAAACTACGGAGCGCATTATGTGGACCTCGTCATCGGCAACGTAGGACACCTAGACATCGAATTCAACGTATTATTACACCTGGACACACACACCAAAAACTATGGAGCGCACTATCTGGAACCCGTCATCGGCAACCTGGGACACGTGGACATCGAATTCAAGGTATTAATACACCTAGACACCGAAAACTATGGAGCGCACTATGTGGACCTCGTCATCGGCAACCTGGGACACGTGGACATCGAATTCGAGGTATTATTACACCTGGACACCGAAAACTATGAAGCGCACTATCTGGACCCCGTCATCGGCAACCTGGGACACGTGGACATCGAATTCAAAATATTAATACACGTAGACACCGAAAACTACGGAGCGCACTATCTGGACCTCGTCATCGGCAACCTGAGACACGTGGATATCGAATTCAAGGTATTAATACACCTAGACACCGAAAACTACGGAGCGCACTATGTGGACCTCGTCATCGGCAACGTAGGACACCTAGACATCGAATTCAACGTATTATTACACCTGGCACACACACACACACACACACACACACACACACACACACACACACACACACCGAAAACTATGGAGCGCACTATCTGGACCCCGTCATCGGCAACCTGGGACACGTGGACATCGAATTCAAGGTATTAATACATGTAGACACTAAAAACTATGAAGCGCACTATCTGGACCTCGTCATCGGCAACCTGAGACACGTGGACATCGAATTCAAGCTTGATTCATAAGAATCGACTTAAAAATTCCCTAGCGGCAGAATTAAAATTATGTCTAGACATAATAAAAATTGGATGAATTTTTATTATGTCTAGACATAATAAAAATTCAGGAATTAAAATTATGTACATAATTTTAATTCTTGAATTTCTATTATGTACATAATGGAAATTCAAGAATTAAAATTATGTACATAATGGCAATTCAGGAATTAAAATTATGTACATAATAAAAATTCAGGAATTAAAATTATGTACATAATGGAAATTCAAGAATTAAAATTATGTACATAATAAAAATTCAGGAATTAAAATTATGTATATAATGGAAATTCAAGAATTAAAATTATGTACATAATAAAAATTCAGGAATTAAAATTATGTACATAATGGAAATTCAAGAATTAAAATTATGTACATAATAAAAATTCAGGAATTAAAATTATGTACATAATGGAAATTCAAGAATTAAAATTATGTACATAATAAAAATTCAAGAATTAAAATTATGTACATAATAAAAATTCGAGAATTAAAATTATGTACATAATGGGAATTCCGAATAAATATTATGTCTTGACATAATAAAAATTTCTTTCAAATTAAAATTTTATATGAAATCTAGGATTGAAATGATAGTAGCACGTAATTCTAATTTTCAATTTTCATTATGTCATGGCATAATTTTTATTCACTGAAATTCTATTAACCATGACATAATTTTAATTCGTGAATTTTTATTATGTTGCAGCATAATTTTAATTTACTGAATTACTATGATAGCTTACATAATTTAAATTTCTGCAATTATTATTATGTTACGATATAATAAAAATACATTAATATTATCTCATGACATAATAAAAATGAATTAAAATTATGTCTTGACATAAAAGTAATTCGACATATAAACTGTACCTTTCTCTATGTATGGCACGCCGTTTTGCTATTTATTCATAAAATTTTTATTTTGAATTAATTTTACGTGAATACATAATTTTAATTCATTTTTATTATGTTATGACATAATAAAAATGGTTCCGAAAAACTATCTACTTCAGTTTAAATCAATTACTGAATTTTTATTTTAGATTAAAAAATCTTATTAATAAATAGCAAAACGGCGTGCCATAATTTATCTAAACCTTCTTAAGCTTTAAATAAGAAAAGTGGGTAATACGGAAAGTCTTTTATAAAAATAAGGTGAATAAATTTTTTTCTTTACTAAGAATGGTTTTATAAAGTGATTTACTTTCATAATGCAACGCAAAAATAAAATGCTTCTAAATTTAAATAACTGATGTCATAATAAAAATTGACACGCTTAAATTGTGGCAGCATGTAAATTACAAAATTTAAAAATGCGATTTATTCTGTACATTTTAAATAATGCACGCCTTCAATGTGTTCCTACGAAATTGCATTCAATTTTTCAAAATTTTGCAAAGTGAAAGATTTAATTATGTTAAGACATAATAAAAATGCATTATAATTATGTCTACACATAAGAATAATGCTACATTTCTTTATAAAACGCTGTGAAACGCCGTTTTATTTTTCAGTAGCATAAATAATATTTTACTTGATATAAACGTTTCAAAAAATAATTGTCTGAGAAAAATTGCAATTCTTATTCATGAATTAAAATTATGTCTAGACATAATTTTAATTCAGCCAATTTTTATTATGTCTAGACATAATTTTAATTCATTAATAAGAATCGCGATTTTTCTTAAGACAATTATTATTCTATCTTTTGTATTGAATGGAATATTTATTATGTTATTAAAAAGTAAAACGGCTCATCGCCTTATCAATTTTTATTATGTTATGACATAATTTTAATTGGATGAATTAAAATTATGTCTAGACATAAAAAAAATTGGACGAATTAAAATTATGTCTAGACATAATAAAAATTAGATAAATTAAAATTATGTCTTGACATAAAAATAATACCGAATTTTTATTATGTGTAGACATAATTTTAATTCGTCCAATTTTTATTATGTCTAGACATAATTTTAATTCATTAATAAAAATCGCAATTTTTCTTAGACAATTATTTTTCGAAACTTTTATATCGAGTACAATATTATTGATGCTATTGAAAAGTAAAACGGTGTGCCATCCAATTTTCGTCAAATTTTACTTTGACGAATTAAAATTATGTCTAGACATAATTTTAATTAATTATTTTTATGCCTAGACATAATAATAATGTTTCTAAACCATATTTCCCTTTATTGTAAATTGGAGAATTAGTTTTTATTTGTATACTAAAAATGTTTGCTATTAAAAAGTAAAACGGCATACCATAGGGATGCGTTATGCGGGATAGCTCTGATTAGTTCCCTAAGAGCACAGTTGACGGAAAGTCGACGGCAAGTTGACTTTTATAAGCCGACTTCCAGTCGACTTCTAAAAATGACGGAAAGTCGACTAAAAGTCGACTTCTAAATAGTCGACTTATAGAAGTCGACGGAAAGTCGACTTTTAAATAGTCGACTTATAGAAGTCGACTAAAAGTCGACTTATAAATAGTCGACTTATAAAAAAGACGGAAAACAGTCAAGCGGTGCGTCATGCATCATCAATATGGCGGCGAATCTCAACCCAGATAGCCAAGTCTGTTCGAACAAATAATGCCAAATACTTGCTACAAATTTTGGTTTCAGAAATGGTACAAATATGCATTAAAATTTGTTTTATCAAATGTTGTCGACAAACTGCTAGCAAATACGTAGCAAAACATGCGTACACAATTGACGCCAAATTGATACCAAATATCGAGCAAAGCTTTTAGTAGTACCTGATAACAAATTGGCATCAAATTGCCGCTAAAATTAGTTGACAAAATCTAACGCCAAATTAATGCCAAATATTGAGCAAATTTTGGTGACAAAGCTTGAGAACAAATTGACGCCAAATACCGAGCAAAGCTTAGCAACTACCTGATAACAAATTGGCATCAAATTGCTGTTAAAGTTTGTTGACTAAAGGTGGAAGCACATAAAATTGCAGAAGCCATGAGCAGAATGCAGAAGCCATATGCGCATGCGCTATGGTATCTGAAGAGCTCTAACAGATACCATAGCGCATGCGCATATGGCTTCTGCATTCTGCTCATGGCTCCTGCAATTTTATGTGCTTCCACCTTAAACCTAAGAGCCACCGCACAAGACTCTCGTATGGTCACGTAGCGTAACATAACGTGAGCCAACGCACAAGAAACGTATTGGTTACGGCCGTTACGGCGTTATACGTTTCTTGTGCGTTGATCTACGTTACGTTACCATACGAGAGCTTGTGCGGAGGCTCTAACCGATACGTTTCTTGTGCGTTGATTCACGTTACGTTACGCTACGTGACCATACGAGAGTCTTGTGCGGTGGCTCTAACACCAAATTGATGCCAAATATTGAGTTTCATTCAGATGGCGCGACACATGAGTCGCCACTTTCAAAGCGCCCCCACCTCCTTCATAGTATAACTAGTATGCTCACTCTTATCATTTTTCGTGGTTTGCGCCGATCCGTACTGCGCATCGCCATTATTTCGGCGGAGACCAATCAGAGGATTTTTATATATGTGGTAGTGCAAAATCGGTGTGACGCTTGGTATGTGTGATAGCGCAAAGTCGGTGTGACGCCACAGAGGTTAATTTTCGGTGAAATATTGCATCAATCAGACGCCAAAATGAATAAAAGCAAAAATCACCTAATTTGCAGCGTTCGAGGCTGCCAAAATAGAGGAGCATTTTTTGTTTCTTCAAAGCATACCAAAACCAAAATTCAAATTTCGGGAATTTAAAATTGCCACATAATAATTTCATTTTTTACGTGTGCTCATTGGAAGCGATTTTCAATGAGCACTTTCAAAATATTGTTTTAGAGAAAAATGTTATACAAAAATTATTAACAGAGGCTGAACTAACAACATTTAAGCACCCATGCAGCAGGTTTCCACATTTATACTTAAAAAAATTATTTTTTAGAATGCGGTTATATTACACGTTAAAATTTATAAATCGTAACTTTCGATCATCCAATAACCCAAATAAAATGATTATTTGGAGCACGAATGAATACCGCTGTATATGTAAATACATGAAATGTATACATGTAAAAATGTATTTAACAAATACCGCTGTATAGACAATAAAAGTAAATTTACAAACATTATATTGTTTTTGCATTATTAATTTTAATTAAACTTTACCACGAATATAAAATCTTTAACGACAAATAATAATCGGACTATTTTTTTTATAATTTCCACTTTAATCTCATAATTTATAATAATTATTTCAAATATAATTAGCATTCGAGTAATTCATCGAAACATTGTTATTCTAGCAATTTCATTAATCACTTTTATTCATATAATATTTTTTGTGTATTTCTACCTATTAGACCATATATTCCCAATAAGAATGAATAATGTATACAGTTTTTTTGCACATTTAACAAGTAACATTACTCAAGTGTGTCACACGCCAATTTTTTTGAAAGTGTGTACACATAGAACTTAAAAAAATATTTGTGTCGTATTTTTTTATTTTTGCTTATAAAGCGTTTTAAGAGTATAATAGGGACCACCTTCGAAATATTAACCTTCTACACCCTATATACTTTATCTTGAATGGTTTTTGCACCAAAATAATATCTTTAGGAGTTTTCAGGGTTTTCTGGTCTGTATTTTTACAAAAAATTGACGTGCATAATCTAAAGGATTATTATACATAGAATTGAGAAGGTTAATATTTCGAGGATAGTTTCTACTCTTAAAACGCTTTATAAGCAAAAATAAAAAAACACGACACAAATATTTTTCAAAGTTCTACATGTGTGCATAGTTTCGAAAAAATCGGCGTATGACATTTGGGCAGTGTTACTTGTAAGTACTACAACCCGGGGCCCTTTAACCGCTTGATACGTCGATGGTCCTCCAAAAACATGGCGGCGAATCGGAAACCAATAGATCAAAGGTGCCGACAGAGAGTGAGCATACTAGTTATACTCATGGTGTAAAGAAAGTAAGGTGTGCTCATACCGAGGACGCGTTTTCGTATCGTTCTGCGCATTGTACCAACCGCCTCCATTTTTAAATTCGTATGTTTACGTTGAAAGACACTTAACCTTAATTTTAGACGTCTGTGCTGCAGTACCCGGCAATTATGCGAGTAAAAAGTATATTAACATGCCTTCATGTGCAGTAAAAAGTTGCCGAAGTTATACGGGGAAAAAGGGATCTGAATATCTCAGATTTTTTAGATTTCCTGCAGATCCAGTAATGAGTGAGCAATGGAAAGTTATCTGCGGAAATGAAAATATTAATGTAAAAAATGGTATGTTAAACAAAAACACTTTCTATTTTGATGTATTTGTTAATACTATAATAAATAAATAAATAAAAATAATAAATATTTTGTACATATATGTGTAGCTCGTATCTGTTCGCTTCATTTTCATGCAAATGCATACAAAGAGGCTTTATGGATGCAATCTGTTCTGGGAGCAGGACACTCAGAAAAAAATGAAAAAAGTGACAAACACAAAAAATATTAATATTTATTCACGTTTTATATTATTAGTAAATAACTGTGTTTATTGGTTTTTCATTGTTTCATTTATTTTATTATACTTGACCATACATATTGTATATGTATATTTAATATATATACGTTCGTAATAAAATGTTCCGTTCGTTACTTGTTCATCTGAAAAAAAATTTTTTTAAATTTATTATTATTTTCTTTATGTAAATGTTTAATTTTTTTATTACAATTTTATATAATATATGCATATTGAACGTACATTTTATTTTCTTCCTTTATTTTATCCTTTTATTAATTTTATGCAAATTGTATAAAAATGAGTGTGATATGTCAATTTAATTTGCCACTACAAAATGGCGGCCGCTGGAACAAAATTTGATTGGTTGTTCAAAAACCTGCGTAATAGCACACCTTACTTTCTTTACACCATGGTTATACTATTGCTTCCTCGCTCCTCGCTCTCGTTTAGTGTCATGGCCGCTCTTGCTACGTTTCTTCGGACGAGAAGAGTACGTTTTTTTTTCTTTCGTAACTGATTGAGCTAAGCGGCACGTATTTTGGAGACCAACCGAGCGAAATTCGACTTCCCAAGGAGAGCTCACCGCCAGGAAAAGGAGAGCTGCGGCAGCTTGCGTCCGAGAGGGAGGATTGAGGCAAGGAGTCCAGTCCAGCGAGCAGGGCTCTTCCGATATTCTCATTTGGGACGCCATATTGGAAGATCGACATTGAAAGGGCGCTGTAAGGTTAATTCTCGTTTTGAGATCTTGGAATTGATCTCATTCTTGTGACTCTGGTTTATATTCTAGCCCTAGAATTGATCTCGTAGACAAATGCAGAGGCCCCCTCTTTTTTCTTTTCTTTTTTTACTTTAATTTCAATCAGTAATCCAGACTCTTTAATTCCGACCTGTAAGATCTGGTTAATTCTCGTCTTGAGATCTTGGAATTGCTCTCATACTTGTGGCTCTGGTTTATATTCTAGCCCTAATGTAATTTTAATATATGCATTACAATTTTACACTGTCAAATAATAAATAATATTGTTTGATAATAATAACAACAGTATAGATAATAGTAACAATTTTATTACTTGACTTATTTTATTTTATTTTTGACAACTCGTATATACATTAATTGTGGCTAAGGTCTATACTATGTCATACGGCGGTATTCATAGTCGGATCTTATATCTAAGATCGTCTTAAGTCTGGTCTAAAGCAGTCTTAAGACTCCGTCCAGCCAATCAAATAACCGTATTAGCAACTTAAGACATTACTTAAGACGGTCTTAAAATAAGATCCGACTATGAATACCGCCCATAGTGTAGATCTTAGCTACGTTTCTGGCAAGTCAATCCAAAGTATGCGGCTTTATTCTTTATCCTTTTTATCTATAGCAATTTTATTTTTTTTTATTTTTTAATTATTTTTTATGTATTATCTCTTATGTATCAGGTTTCTGAAGAAGACTACGTATATAAAGTTGAAACGTAAAACGTTAATTGTATTTAAAATTTGTTTAATTAAACGAGATTTTGTTTTTAAAGAGTGAAAACAGGATCGGCCCCATTTTTTTCGCATTCGATTTGGTCATGAAGTAGGTACATACCAAACGAAAGATCTCGTCAATCTGATTACGGATATGTCAGTCTCAGAGTGTACCTATTTACCGTTCCAGAGATATCGGGCTCCAAAAATTCCAAAACCAATAGATGATGCCTGTTATGAACGTTCTCGGTAATGTCAATCTCGGGGTAGGATATACGACTCGGGACTCGGGTCAGAGAGAATAATCTTTATTGTCTTTTTGAGGAGACCGATAGCTTTCGTGGTCTCTGCGCTACTGGTTTCGCCGGTTTTGGAATTTTTGGAGCCCGATATCTCTGGAACGGTAAATAGGTACGCTCTGAGACTGACATATCTGTAATCAGATTGACGAGACCTTTCGTTTGGTACCTACTTTATGACCAAAATCAAATGCGAAAAAAATGGGGTCATTTGCCTATGAACACTTGTTCTCACTCTTTAAGTTGATGACCTTTTTATAACTCGAAAATCAGCCAGCCTTCTATCCTATAGTTTATTTTGTACTGTTAGTTTTTTTAATTTAGTTAATATTTTTTTCCATTAACACATTTGTTATAGTGATTGTGCAGTAGAAAATCTGAAAAAATAAATGTTTTTAAAGAGTAAAGATAGTATATATTTTGAAATATATGTATTTTATGTAAACATAACATTTAAATTTATTTGCAGTTTATTTTAGAACATGCCAAAAAACACCGTTTCATAAGCTTTCCAAGAAAGTTAAAAGGCAGAAAGTGAATGTTGAAGTTGTAGAAAAACTCAATTCAACAGATTCTTTAATTGAATTCGATCAATCGCATATTCAGCAAGCACATGTTTCCGTTAAAAAAGCCAAAATTCCGTAATACCAGATTTTCTTCATAATCAAAAAGAATCTGAACTTTCTCATTATTCTTAACTTTTTCATCATTCTGAACTTCCTCACCATTCTGAATTTTCTAATAATTCTGATTATTTTGAGTAGGGGATACCGGGGCTAACTCGACATCGGGGTAAACTTAACACTAGACTTTTTGCTAATTTAAATCTATCGCAGAAACTTGTTTTTCCTACTGTAAATGCGTCTTTATGTGCTGGTATTATCAACGGGATTTGATGACATTCTAAGTTATGGTGTAATTTTTAGCGCGACATAAGCGTTTTTGATGGTGAAAAGTAATTTTTCTGATCTCTCGAAAATTTCTACTCTTTCATCGAGCTTTACTCTTGCAAACCTATACATATGTAAGTGATTTTCATGGGAAATTTGATGCTCTATATGAATCCGATAATTGTTTTTGGATATTTTCAAAATTTTCATGTTTTTAAAGTGACAAAACGTGAAAAACGACGTCCGGGGCAAAGTCAACACCACGCCGTTTCGTCGGCAGTAACAAACGATGCTTGTCATGCAGCCGTATGGCTCATGACAAATGTATGCGCACGTTTGATCGCGAGTTTACCTGCATTAATTGTTTTTCAGACATGAGTTTAGATGAAGATAATTGAAAGTTCAACAATTTTTGATCTCATTATTTTAAATAATTGTTCTAGCTACTTTATTCCGAATTTTTGTACTTTTTAAGTACACAATAAACAATGTATTTTCATTTTCAGACAGCAAAAAATAAGTTCCAGATCAAATTGTGTCGATCAGACAAAGTGTTGAGTTTGCCCTGGCGGGGTGTCGAGTTTACCCCGGCATTTTTCAATTCAAAAATTTGTCTTTGCGTCACTTTTCCTTTTCTAGCGGCAAAACAAAGCGACTTACAGCAAAACTTTCTGAATCAATTTTGTACCTGAAGGAACACTCTTTAAATATATATCATTGAATTTGCCTAAAAATTTTAATTAAATATTAAAAATTGCCTTTAAAAAAATAGTGTCGAGTTAGCCCCGGTCTTCTCTACTCTGAACACTTTGATTTCGAGAATAACGATAATTATAGAAATATATTTAACATTAACAGATACATCGGCAAACGAGGCTCATTCAGATGACAACGATGATAACTCTGAAAATTGCGAGAATAGTGATAAGAACAATGAGAACCAAAAAAACGATGAGGAAAAAAATTTCCCATAAAGATATTTTATAAATTTATAAATTCACATTGTATAACATTTACTGTAATTAATATATAATTAATTATTTTATTGCCACCGTTAGATTTTATAAATGTCTTATAATGTTTTATAAATATAAAGATTTCTTTTAACATATGTATAAAATAATTTATCAATAAGTCAATAAAATTGTAAATCAATAAAAAATTATAGGTATGTTTTTTATAATTTAATGCTTTTAATTTTCCCTTAAAAAATATATTTTAGTATTTATTAATGGCTACGTAACAAGGCTTGCTGCAATTTGGCGTCAACCTGTGTCATCAAGATTTGCTCTGTATGCCAATTTGCTGTTAAGTATTGTTCTCAAATCTTGTTTGATATTTAATATCAATTTGGCGTCGGGTTTTGTCAACAAACTTTGATAGCAATTTGTCAACAATTTGCCATTAGATTGCTGGCAAGCTTTGCTCGGTATTTGGTGTCAATTTGGCGTCAAGTTCTTTCGTCAAGGTTTGCTCGCAATTTGGCACAAATTTGCTGTCGAGCTTTTGTTGGCAAGCCTTGTTCACAATATGGCGCAAATTTGCCGTTAAACTTTTGCTGTCCTGTTTTGCTCGATATTTGGCGTCAATTTGATGTCAAGTCATGTACACAAGCTTTGCTAGCAAAACACAAGCGTATTGCAGACACAGATCGCACCGGATTTGTCGACAAGTTTTGCGCGTATTTGGTTACAATTTGCTGACAAATTGTTTACTGGGAAGGAGGCTAAAGGAACAGAGCTTTCGCGAGTGCGAGGAATACGTGCCGCGAGTCATAATCGTAATACTACGTTTACGCGAGCGTAAAGCGGGGAGCACACACTTCTGCACAACGCATAATGCGTAAGCATAAGAAAATTGATTGGTCCATACACATGTGCATAAAGAAATAAACCAATCAGTTTTCTTATGCTTACGCAATATGCGTTGTGCAGAAGTGTGTGCTCCCCGCTTTACTTCTGTAATAACTTAAGCGGGGAGCATTGCACACACTTCTGCACAACGCATAATGCGTAAGCATAAGAAAATTGATTGGTCCATACACATGTGCATAAGGAAATAGACCAATCAATTTTCTTATGCTTACGCATTATGCGTTGTGCAGAAGTGTGTGCTCCCCGCTTTAAGTCGTGATCAAACTACGGATTGGGATTGAGATTGGATTGAAATTTGACCAATTAGAGCAAAGTTCACTAAACTTGAAATTAGTTTCCTTTATTCTGATTGATTAAATTTCAATCCAATCTCAATCCCAATCCGTAGTCTGATCACGGCTTTACGATAATTCCTTCGCGTAAACGGGATTTTGTAGTAACTTATACTGCGTTTACGCGAGCGTTACTTCTGTAGTAACTTACAATATATCATTCGTTTACGCGAAGTAAATTATCGTAAGTTACTACAAAATCCCGTTTACGCGAAGGAAAATCTCGTTTACGCGAAGGAATTATCGTAAGTTACTACAAAAGTAACGCTCGCGTAAACGTAGTATTTAGGCTGAAGTCCCATGGCATGTATTTTCCGCGTAACGCGTAACCGCGTAACCAATTAGAAACGTTTCGCATTTTCGGTTATGCATATCGCGCTTCTGATTGGTTACGCGGTTACGCGTTACGCGGAAAATATATGCCATGGGACTCCAGCCTTATGATAACCCAGTGAACACATTTCATAACGGCAATATAACATGGAAGTTACATGTAATATCACAATGTTATTCTTGTGATATATAAGGGCTACATAACATGGAAGAAACATGCAATTTAACATTTTTTATATGCAGGTAATATAACTGTTATACATTTTTTTTTTGGCGTTACAGTTATGTAACAAAAATTGTGTAATTGTTACGTAACATGCTTGGATCAATGTTAGTATAACTAGTAATATTCTGGTAATATTAATGGGGTGTAACGGAATAATATATACAATATAAGACTGTTGATTTGCTTACTGCTCACGTTTTTCTATGTGCCCGGGCTCTTAAACCCTGCATCGTTTTATTTTGCTAGAGCTAATAATGATCTGCGCTTTTCATCATAAATTTTTCATTGTTTTTAAATATATATATTTTCAATATTTTGTTTGAAAGGTTTAATATTGTGCAGAGGCCTTTTAGTTTGCCTTAAGGCAAAAATTGTAATTTACAAAATACATAATTTATAATTAATAATTATTAATAATTTACAAGATATTTATAATTTATATGATCAATTTATATAATTATTCATCCATATCGGTAAATAACGTAATTAATCATCATGATGCATATTACAATTACATGTACCAATTTAGTAGAATGCATTTACGTACTGCTTCTATGTACATATAATAGATATAATGTCAATATTAAAAATTTGCAGCTATATACTTTTTTTAAACTTAATTTGTTTCTTAAGATGATTTTTGAAAAATTATATATTTGCGCTGGTTGTGACATATGTAGACTATATATAACACTTACATCAAATTAAGAAGTAGCCTAACACGTAAGGCAGTTGGCTCACGATCCAGAGGTCCCGAGTTCGAATCCCACCAAGGTAAGTGTTTTTTAAATACAAGAAAATATTTATAATCATAGACTGCATCTTAAGAAACAAATTTAGTTATAAAATGGTTATAAAATCTCGAAAAAAATAATTTTTTTTACGCTCATTATTACAGCTAGTATAACAGTTGGTGTAACTGTTACGTAATAGTTAAATAACACGTTATGTAACATGTTATATTGCTGAGTCGAAAATTGTAACTTACATGTAAGTTACATGTAACACTCTGGTTGATATAACCTGTTATATTCGGTTACATTGCCGTTGCATTGCTACTATATTATTGTGTTCACTGGGAATTTATTCCGCGTAAACGAGTGATATATCGTAAGTTACTACAGAAGAAACGCTCGTGTAAACGTAGTAATAGAGCGGTATTCATAAGTCAATGTCTTAAGCAGGGCACACACACCTTTCGTAGAACGTAATCTGGGGGTCGATTCTGTATTTTTTGGGACGAGGTGAAAATTACAAAAGTGAGGAAATTCACTAGAGAATCTATAGAGGATCTATAATTTTATTTTTTGAAATCTAGTAAATCTGTTCACTTTTGTAATTTTCACCTCGTCTCAAAATACAGAATCGACCTACTGGGCCAATTTCACCAACCACGGTTAGCTTAACCGACGGTTAAAGTTAGCAGTATTGACCAATACTATTGGTTAATGTCCATTTCTACCAATGTAGATTAACTTCTAATCTCGGTTTAACTTACTTTTTATCTTTTTCTAACTTTTAAAACTAGGAAAATAAGTTAAAAAGTTAAACCAAGATCAAAATACATAAGCATAGTGTATGTAGATTGAAAATTCAGAAGCCATAGCAGTATGCAGACACCATAGCGCATGCGCATATGGCTTCTGCATTCGTGCTCATGGCTCCTGCAATTTTATGTGCTTCCACCTTTAAAGAGCCACCGCACAAAACTCTCTTATGGTCACGTAGCATAACGTAACGTGAGTCAACGCACAAGAAACGTATCGGTTAAAGCGGGGAGCACACACTTTTGCCAGAGACTTCTGCACAACGCATAAAGATGAAATTTCATGGGCAGTGAAAAGCAGCAGCAGATCGTACTGATTGGGTGCAAAATAGAGAAGTTCTCGAGTTTCTAGAACTTTCTAGAAACTCGAGAACTTCTCTATTTTGCAGCCAATCAGTACGATCTGCTGCTGCTTTTCACTGCTCATGAAATTTCACCTTAATGCGTATGCATAAGAAAATTGATTGGTCCATACACATGACATGTGCATAAAGCCTTGTGTCCACGATGTTAGAAATCGCTCCGAGATCTCGGACAGAGAAAGAATTAACCAATCGCAATGGTCAATTGCCGAATTGTTGAAATGTGATTGGTCAATTTTTTCTCCGTCCAAGATCTCGGAGCGATTTCTAGTATCGTGGACACAAGGCTTTAGAAAATAGACCAATCAATTTTCTTAGCTTACGCATTATGCGTTGTGCAGGTGCCCGATTCTCTATCGACAAACGTATGCGTAAACTCTGCTCTAACAGAAAAGCTGCAAGCTTATTGGCTAAAAACTGTGCGATAGCCAATCAATTTGCAGCCTTTCTGTTAGAGCAGAGTTTGCGTATACGCTTCTCGTTAAGCCCGTATCATTCGTATGTAATTGACCGGAAATGAATGTCCGGGAAAGAATCTATTATATGAAATCGTTTGTAAGTATTTCGTATGAAGACTTTTGAAGTGCAATTGAAAAGGTTCGTGAGTCATTCGTTTAATTGTAATTAATTAATTATTTTTACACCATGCATTTAGCCGAAATAGATAAATTAATAAAAGTTTTTATACGGAATCGTTTGTATTTTGTATGAAGAGTTATGAAGTGTGATTAAAAAGGTTTGTGAGTCACCCAGATAATTTTAATTAAATATTTATAAACTCGGTAATTAGCCGAAATATAGATTTTTAATTATTTATGTTAAAAGAAGAAGGCGCTAGTGTTCCCGAAGGTTCGTCTGCAATCAGAATTAATATGAACGTTTTAAAAATTATTTTCTACTGAAATAAATAAATATACAGGCTAATGAGCCTGTAGCTATAAGCGATAGTTGCTAATTAAGTTTGTCACTCATATTTCCATCTTGCAGAGGACCTCCGTAACGAGATCAAAGATGTACACCAGCTGTGCAGGGTGAAGAGGTTATCTCAAACGCCCTTAATTGGGCCACAGCCCAATTAAGAGCGACTCAAATGTCATTACCGCTGAGAAGTACTTCTTGCCATTTGAGTCAGCATGTCAGAGCTAGTCACTACGGATTGTGGTGACACAGCACTGGACTGCCTGCAGAAGTTAATCGCATATAGCCATCTCACTGGCAATGTGCCTGATTCAACGGAGCCTAACAACTCTAACAAGCTGCTGATTGTGCGCATTGTCGAGACCATTTGCGGTTGCTTCACCGGTCCACAAACCGATGAGAGTGTGCAGCTGCAGATTATTAAAGCTCTACTGACTGTAATGACAACCCAGCAGGAGGTATACGAGGGTACGGTATTGTTATTGTTAACAATTCGTACTGTTTACAACGTTTACTGTCGTCGCGCAACCTGGTGAATCAAACAACAGCCTGTGCGACTCTCACGCAGATGATCAACGCGTGATCTTCGCGCGAATGGAGACTCAAGCGGAGGAAGAGAACGTGAGGCTTGATGGGGAACATTAGCAGGAGGATTCTGTCATAGCAAACGGCAAAACTGAAGCTGAGCTAAGTCTTAGTTAGCTAAGTCTAACTAGCTCATCTTCATGAAACTACGTTGCGTGCGTCTATTTAATGAGTAGAAAGCTCTTCAAATCACTTCGAGAGGATTATTAAAAGCGATCTCCTTATATCGCATATTTAATCAGATGTCGTCGACATTAGCTCACTTAGATAGGTACTGTTTATATATAAATATCATCTTTGTATGTAATGTATAAGTAAATGTAAGATGTTAACCGTTTAATAATAATATTTTTCAGATTATGCGTGCGAGTTAAGTGCGATCGGGATGCCGGGATCGGAGCAATAACATTGGTCGATTTACCGAAGTGACGTCATTAATCGCTCTCGGAGCGAGCAAACCCGGCCCAGTCGAAAACGCTATTAATTAAAATTCTTAAATAGCCTCTTAAATAGTCTAACTGTTAGTTCTTTCGCACGTTATTATGTAACATTAGCAAAGACTGAATCAAATTATACGTAAAGTGTGGCTTATCTTTATTTGTAACTCTATTGTACAATTTCACAGGACATCGAAAAAAAAGAAACGTTTAGATATTCTATAATTTATGTGTAAACAATACAGAACTTATAGAGAATTGATACATGCGCACCTTCCTCAAGAGCCGAGACTCGAGATCCGTGAAAAATATCGCCACTTTCGTAGAGCTTTTGTACAGTTTTACTCTTGGAATATCGCGAGAGAAAGAAAGACTTCGGAGATTTTTATCTGAATCGATCGACATAAAGAGAGAGCATAGTAAAGAAGCTATTAGCTTTCGAGAATTTGAACGCATAATACTTTGTTATAATACTATGAGCGAATTAGTTTACGTCACTCTGTCAAGTTTTAATATTAAAATTACTAATAATATATCGATATCGGTAGTTTAATAATAATACATTTAAAAGCGTTCAATTTAAAAGTAGGGCAATCCTAATAAACGACTGTAAAAAAAATTCAAGGTGGAACGCAATGGACAATTCGTTGCTCTGACATGCTAACTTAAATGGCAAGAAGTATACATACTTCTCAGCGGTAATGACATTTGAGTCTCTTTTAATTGGGTTGTGGCAGGGCGTTTGAGATAACCTGCTCTTCACCCTGCACAGCTGGTACATCTTTACAAACTTAATTAGCAACTATCGCTTATAGCTACAGGCTTATTATATATATTAGCCTGTATATATATTTATTTATTTCAGTATAAAATAATTTTTAAAACGTTCATATTAATTCTGATTGCAGACGGACCTTCGGGAACACTAGCGCCTTCTTCTTTTAACATGAATAACTAAAAATCTATATTTCGGCTAATTACCGAGTTTATAAATATTTAATTAAAATTATCTGGGTGACTCACAAACCTTTTTAATCACATTTCATAACTCTTCATACAAAATACAAACGATTCCGTATAAAAACTTTTATTAATTTATCTATTTCGGCTAAATGCATGGTGTAAAAATAATTAATTAATTACAATTAAACGAATGACTCACAAACCTTTTCAATTGCACTTCAAAAGTCTTCATACGAAATACAAACGATTTCATATGGTAGATTCTTTCCCGGATATTCATTTCCGGTCAAATACATACGAATGCCCGTATCAGACTACGGATTGGGATTGAGATTGGATTGAAATTAAATCAATCAGAACAGAGAAAACTGATCTCAAGTTTAGTAAACTTTGCTCTGATTGGTCAAATTTCAATCCAATCTCAATCTCAATCCGTAGTCTGATACGGGCTTAATGGTAGGTCTACAATGCGAGTCGTAAAGTCGTGAGTCGTAAGAATTGACCAATCACAGTCGATTATTCTTCTCAAATTCGATTGTGATTGGTCAATTCTTGCGACTCACGACTTTACGACTCGCATTGTAGACCTAGCATTAGAAAATCGGGCCCCAAAAGTGTGTGCTCCCTGATTTAAGGCCATCGCACACAAAATTGCATAGGTTGCATAAGCATAGCATAAGACCGCTGGACTAATGAGCATCTTATGTAAATTAATATGGCAACTATGCTGGATGCTCATTGGTTTAAAGGCCATCGCACACAAAATTGCATAGGCTGCATAGCATAAGACCGCTGGACCAATGAGCATTCAGCATAAAGTCGCCATATTGATTTACAGAACATGACAGAAGCATAGGCAGAACATATGCATAAATAACGAAAATTGCCATGCGTAGCATATGACCGGCTGGACCAATGAGCATCAAACATAAAGTCGTCATATTGATTTACAGAGCATAACAGAAGTATAGACAGAACATGTGCGTAGTAAACGAGAAATTCCATAAAAACGAAATTTCAACCAATCAAATGCCAGTCATGAGCCTCGATCACCAAGGATGCGTTCGAGAAACACGCTACTAGAGCTGATAGTGCACTTTTTGAACATACCCCAAGATAGCAAACCTATTATTTTGATGTGTATCGAATGTTGTGTTGTTCGTGTGAATATTGTTGTTTATTACCGAGCATATAGCAAATAAAAATATGGAGGAAGATCATGATAATTATTATGCAAAAAGAAGTGAAGATGAAGATGAAAATTGCAATAATAATATACTTTACAATAGAACTTCAAGAGAGGACGATTCTCTGTTGGTGGATGTTGTTAAAGGTTACCCCCATCTGTATGATAAACAATCAAGAGATTTTAAAGATATAAAGAAAAAAAATAATTCATGGGAAGAAATAGGAGAAATCTTAAACGCGACGGGTATAGGATACATTTTTCTTTTATACTAATATTACATTCATATATGTGACTGTTTTAATATATTTTAATAATTATAATGTATTTCTTATGTATAAATATAGTTGTAATGTATATGCATGTGCGAGTAAAATGGATTTTTATTTTATTTATATATATTTCAGCTGCGGATTGTCAGACAAGATGGGCAAGACTACGCGAACGATATTCTCGTGAGAAAAAATTACAAGAAATGGAAACTAGAAGTGGTAGTGGACATGTAACAAGATCACAATTTGCCTTATATGAGCAGATGAGTTTTTTATTTAAACATGTCAAGAGTAGAAAGTTAGTATATTTTACCAGAGACTCTTTTATATCTATATTACATTTGTGAAAAAAAGTTTATAATGGCTAGTCTATAATGAGTCGTTGATCGTTAGTCAGATGTCGGAAGAGAGTCAGAAGAAAGTTATAAGCGTATCGTAAGGCAATCGGAAGTCTGTAATCGGCGATCGTAAGCGATTGGCCAAATGCCATCTCTTACGATCGCCGTTTACAGACTTCCGATTGCCTTACGATACGCTTTATCACTTTCTTCCGATTCTCTTCCGACATCTGACTGACCATAAGATATATTATGTTGGAATAATTTGTTATTTTATTCAGATCTATAACAAATATATCACATTCGACTACCAAACAATCAAGTCCGATCAGGAAGAGTGTATTAACAGAAAAATCAGGTGACTTTAGTTAATAAACAGCTATTAATTTTATTAATTTGGAAAATATTGTGTTATTGTTTTAAATATAATTTAAATTGTAGGTTCCTCAAATAGGTGTGTATCAAGGAATATTGGATCCACTCACAACAAGTATGATACAATCAACAAATCACCTGAAAACATGTTGAAGACTGGATTCACACCAGCAATGGAAGTTTCTCGCAGTTCCTCAATACATTCCCGTTGTTCTGACTTTCTACCCCATTCACATAACATTGATATTCCTGCTTCTCAGAAAAACATATGTAACCAACGTAAAGCATGCACTATAAATCCTATATCTGCAGAGGAAACAAGTACAGTTAAACATTTAGAATTGTATTATGAAAATACTGTACATGAATCAATATTAACACATTTAACATTTTCTTCCTCAGAAACATCATTAGACAGCAACAATGAGTTTTCTGCACTGCGTAGCCCAGATGAATTATATAGTGACAAAGAAACAGTCTCTTCAGTAGAATTTTCACAAACATTAAAACAAAAAGAAGTTTTACCTGTCACAAATTTAAAAATAGTATCACCTAATAGAGAAATAGATTCACCGACCCAATGTAAAAATCGTAACACATTATCTTCATCATTGCTTGTTGACTCTCCTTCAAAGATAGCGAACTCTGCAGCACTGTCTGTACACTCTTCCTTATCAAATATACCGACAAAATTAGCAAAGAAAGTTAAACGCAAATCCACAGCAGATGATGAAATAGATGATTCTTTTGTAAAATTAACTTCAGCGGTAACAACTCATTTCGAAAAAAAGAACCAAAATACAATACCTTCTGAAGTCTTACAATTAGATGAAGAAGACATTTTTGGTAAAACTGTTGCATGCCAATTGAAAAAAATCGCAGAACCTGAAAAAACTAAAATGAAAGGGCAGATAATGAAAATACTATATAATTTGTAATACAAAAGGTTTTATTATACATTTATAAAATAAAATTACGTTTATAAAACAAGTTGATTATACATTTTTACGACATATCCCTGTTGCGTCCTCTACGAATATAATCAATTTGCCACGGCACTGCACCTTGTGCTGATGACAAATATTCACAGAGAGTATCCCTTTGAAGGTAAGCATGTGTTACTGCTCTACGTACATTAGTAGGTCGCAAATTAGTTGCATTATTTAAACCTATTCTCCATTCACCTTGTATAACATGTCCTATATTATCTTCATTGTCAACATAATTCGGAGGACAGTAAATTTTTTCTACATTAGGTGCACTATTATTTTGCGTCATTAAAAAATTATGCAAATTTACTGCCGCCATAATTATTACATCTACGTGCTCAGGATTCATACATATGCAGCGTTGAAAAACTCTCCATCTTGAGACAAGAATACCAAACGTATTTTCAATAACACGTCTGGCTCTAGATAATCGATAATTAAATATAGACTTTGCCTCACTTAGAAAATGCCCAGGATAAGGCCGCATTATTCGTTTGGATAATGGAAATGCCTCATCAGCCACGAAATAATGAGGCATTTCTATATCAGATAAGGGTAACTTAGAATTTTCGACGGGTATATTAAGATTATCATCATTTAAGCATTTCCCAAAATCAGATTGTGCGAATATACCGCCATCACTTGCACTACCATACGCGCCACAGTCTACTATTGTAAATTTATACTGATCATCGCATGCAGCTAATAATACAATACTGAAAAACTTCTTATAATTAAAGTACAGGCTACCGGAATTTGGTGGTGCTTTGATGGTAAAATGTTTCCCGTCGATTGCTCCAAGACAATTGGGGAAATTCCAACGATTTGAGAATCCAGCAACTATTTCTTTTCATTTTTCTTCTGTAGGCGACTTTAAATATATGAGGCTTAAAACTTTTACTGTTATTCTGCATGTTTCTTTAATAATGTTGTAACAGTCGATTCTCCTATTCTATGCGCAAAGGCAATTGAAGATATTTGATCACCTGTCGCAAGATATCTGGAATAAAACAAAATTATGTAGCAAAACCAACATTTACTGTAATGATAAACCGATATCTACAGTAAAGATTTACAAATACCTGAGCATAATAAGAATCCGTTGTTCTGCTGACAATGCTCTCCAATTGTTCTTTTGTACGTGAGGTCGCAATAGATCTATTAATTTATAAAAAGTAGAGACATTCATTCGAGTATATTTGAAGAACATTACTGGATCTTCTTTTAGCTCTTGAAAGAGATGTTCGAAATCACCAAATTGCGGTCGAGCCGCATATATCGGTCGTACCCATAATCGTTTATTATTATTCCGCTTACGTTTTCGTAAAATTTTATAACACGCTATTACTGCGATAAGTGCGATATAATCGTCCAAGTCATCCGTGTCCATTATATTAAACGATATTTGAGGAAAGCGCTGTCCTGGCCGATTTAACTTTCTCTTTGGTAACAACTTAGAATATCGCCGCGTCTCCAACTGAAAGTTCTAGTTATTTAATACAAAAGGCCCTTCACACAATAAAGCATATATTAAGAATAAGAATAAATATTAAATATTATGCTATATAAATACAGAAATATCCTGTAATAAAGGAGTGTTCCTATCTTTATCTTCCTATATTTATCTTATATTTTATTCTTTTCCATTGTGCGTTACGTTTAATTATTATTTGTATTTTCGATTCTTAATATTTAAGATTCTTAATATTATTCTTTAATTCTTCCTAATATGTGTTCTATTGTGTGCACTTCTCGTACTTCTCTCGCTTTTGACAAATGTCAATAATATTTAGGTTAGGAGGTTCTTCTTCAGTCTCTGATTGGAGTGAAGTTATGCTATGCGTAGGACTCTAGCTATGCGTACTTGTGTAGATTGCGTATTTTTCTTATGCTTATGCTATGTTATGTCTATGTTCTATGCATTTTGTGTGCGATGGCCTTTAAGCTATATCCACACAAACTTGCATTAGGTGCATAACCATATATGCATAAAGAAACGGATTGGTCTATTTCCTTATGCACATGCATATGGACCAATCAATTCTCTTATGGTTATGTTTATGCGCTATGCAACTTTGTCTGGATTGACCTTAAGCGGGGAGCACACACTTCTGCACAACGCATAATGCGTAAGCATAAGAAAATTGATTGGTCCATACACATGTGCATAAGGAAATAGACCAATCAGTTTTCTTATGCTTACGTATTATGCGTTGTGCAGAAGTGTGTGCTACCCGCTTTAAGGCCTTGGCACATAGAAAAACTTAAGCAGTAAAACTCAACCAGTAAGCAAATCAGCCAATCACAGTCAAGAACTTAAGGCACGGCCCTAAGCGGTAGCGAATCCATACTGTTGATTTCTTACTGCTTAAAGTTTTACTGCTTAAGTTTTTCTATGTGCCAAGGCCCTTATTCCCTGTTCCTGTTGCCTACAGGACAATAGGGAATAACATAGGTAATATACAGGGTGAATTTTAATGGATGTCCCATCCTTTTACCATCAAAGTTACAGGCCGATAAGTTACCGACCGCACCTCAAGTTTGGTCGATATTTTCGGCAATAACGTAAAACATTAACAAACAGTTAAAATGTAAATTTGTATACATTTATTATAATAAACAATTGTGAAATTGTAAAATACATTACAATGTTGCAAATGTTAAACAAATTTAAAATTGAAACAATAGTGGTCTTCCACACCACCCTTGAGGTTCCACTAAAGGCGCGTTATTATAGATTTTTTTTAAAGTGGATCTTCGCCTGTAGCCATATTCTACCACATTTCTCTTGGCGAAAATAAAAATCGGAACAATTTTTATTTCCCTCCAAGATAATTACGACCTATTCGGTATGTAAGACTTAAAACAGATATGTTGAAGTCATATTACGTAAGAATACACGCAGATGAAAAAATGTCATCAACAAGTAACCGTGCGTAATATGACAACAATAACATATCTGTTTTAAGTCTTATAGCGTTTTTCACTGGCAGAGCCGGTGCGCACTCAGTGCACATTAAAGCCGTCGTACACAAACCAACGTAAAGTGTATGTTTAATATAATCGGGTTAAATCATGAAATCCTCAATATTCTTTATTGCACTATTTGGTAAAATATGTACTGCGAGTATTTTATCAGTCGAAATATTTGCATTTTACTTTAAATATTAAATACTAAATCAGTGTACAACGGCTTTAATGTGCACTGAGTGCGCACCAGTTCTGCCAGTGAAAAACGCTATTACATACCGAATAGGTCGTAATTATCTTGGAGGGAAATAAAAATTGTTCCGATTTTTATTTTCGCCAAGAGAAATGTGGTAGAATATGGCTACAGGCGAAGATCCACTTTAAAAAAAATCTAATGCGCCTTTAGTGGAACCTCAAGGGTGGTGTGGAAAACCACTATTGTTTCAATTTTAAATTTGTTTAACATTTGCAACATTGTAATGTATTTTACAATTTCACAATTGTTTATTATAATAAATGTATACAAATTTACATTTTAACTGTTTGTTAATGTTTTACGTTATTGCCAAAAATATCGACCGAACTTGAGGTGCGGTCGGTAACTTATCGGCCTGTAACTTTGATGGTAAAAGGATGGGACATCCATTAAAATTCACCCTGTATATATATATATATATATATATATATATATATATATATATATATATATATATATATATATATATATATATATATATATATATATATATTTCATTTAATTCTTTTATTTTGCTTATTATATATATATATATATATATAAATACAAATGTTTGTAGAATACATATGTCGTAAGAGAGGTAATTTATTAAATATAAGAGATATACATTTTATTATATTTACTATAAACATTTCGGACACTTATCGTTACTTCCCCTAAAACGTAGTCATCATCTTTTCTGCAACACAGTGCAGCTGAATTATTAATTATCATAAATACACATATGTACACCTGACCACTTCTAGAGGAAATTTTGCTAGGCGATAACAAGTTCAGAAATTTTTCAATCTCTCTCGTCAAATAAAGTGACAAATTCGAATTATTATTACATAACTTTGAATGTATATACTGAATTGAAACAGTAGCCTTCTCATCTATATACTTAAGAACAAAAGACGTTTGCTATATTATAATTTTTTTCGAAGTTTCGAAAAATTCGAAAATCAAGATTTTTTAATTTGAATCAATATGGAAGCAATCTCGGCGAAATAATTCATAAATACCCACGTATACCACGTATCGCCTTTTAAACATCTCTTTAGTTGCGCACAGAACATATTTCTATCTGATGTAACATTTCTGAAACAAAAAGATACGTGTCAAGAATTAAGTTCGTGTAAAAAAATATTAGAGCAAGAATTTGTATTTAAAAAATATTGTTATTTGTATTAGTTGTTATTAAACATACTATACAGGTCAGTAACTTTCCATTTTCGAAAGATGATATTCTTATGTATTATTTGCCACTCTGATCAATCGATAAATCAATGGCGATTTAACTTACTATAAAAGCATCGTTGTTGGATTTTCCATCAAATCTTTAAAGGCGGCTAACCATTGTGCGCCTACCGCACCATCAACAGTACGGTGATCGCAGCTGGCAGTTACAGACATATATTCGGCAGTCGTAAAACTGCAAAAATTTGCATATTAATACTCGTATGCCATAAAATGTGAAACTAAATTTGTCTAAAAATATTACGCCAAGTTACCCTCTCTCGTTTTTGGCAGGTATCAGTCTAGCTTCCGTGGTGCCAATAGCAAGAATGATAGACTGTGGAGGATTTATTATAGCTGAAAAATTCTTAATGCCAAACATGCCCAAATTGGACACGGTAATCGTTCCTCCTTGAAACTCGTGCGGTTTTAATTTTCCTTCCCTGGCCTTTGCGGCCAACGCTTTCACGTCTTTACTGATTTGAACTATACCCTTCGTATCGGCACCAAACACTATAGGAGTGATTAGACCGCTATCCGTACTCACTGCTACACTAACGTCCACGTTATTATATCTAGAAGAAGATATTCAATAAATGCGATGATATTCAATATAAAATATTGCAACAATATGTATTCAAACATAAGTAATATAATAATATAATAAAATACAAATATTTAAATATACATGTAAATGTATCAAACTGCATTTTATAATAACATATAAAATACTCACTGTCGAATTACATTTCCTAACCAGGCGCTGTTGCCTTCTGGTACTTTTTTACAAGCCATTGCTATTCCTTTAATGATAATGTCATTTACGCTCAATTTGATCTTATCTTTTTCTAACAATTTATTAAACTGTTCTCGCATCGCCAATGCAGCATCCATTTTTACATCTACCGAGAGGTAATAATGCGGGATCGTCTGCTTGCTTTCCAACAGGCGTTTAGCAATAACCGCACGTATATTCGACACAGAGATATCTACTCCAGTTGGCGCGCCAACCCCAGTTATCGGTTGTACTGGTTGTATCGCCGCACCCTCCAAATCTTTAGATGTTATAGAGCCATATAATCCTGTTCCCGTTAGACCCTACAAAGAATAGCATGAAGAATAACACATAAAGAATACAAGTTTTATATCTACAAACTATCACAAAAATGAGTGCATAGGATGTCTTAATTCAATATTACACAAGTTAATAATGAAGAAGAAATATTACAGAAATCAAATTGAAAGAGTGGAGAAATAGAAAGGCAAATTAGCTCGTACTTGCCTCCATTCTTTCAATTTGATTTATAAATCAGCAATCTTGCAGCACCTGTAAACTAAGTCCTTTTTCAGCTGCTAATCTTTTCGCTAATGGACTAGCGTATATTCTTTCTCCGGAAGGTGGTGCGATAGAAGGAACTTTTGCGGTAACTGGTGTAGCTTGTGCTGCCGGTGCAGCTGTAGGTGGTGATGTAGGTACTGCAGGAGCTGCTGGTGTAGGAGGAGACACAGCTACTGTGTCTTCTTTAAAATCTTTGAATGCAGCTACGTTAGATTCGTCTTGTACAATAATGCAAACCAGTTTGCCTATAGGTACGTTCTTTGTTCCCGCAGGTACTAAGATTTTGGCTAGATAACCTTCTTCGGGAGTTTCAAATCCCATAGTAGCTTTATCTGTTTCAATCTCTGCTAGCAGATCACCTTCGTTCAATTTGTCACCTAATGAATCACATATAAAAAGTCAATATATTTAACAAACATCTGTATATTCAGAAAAATTAAATCTATATTTGTTATATCGTAATATCGGTAGATGATTTACCCTCTTTCTTCTGCCAACTGATTATCGTTCCTGTTTCCATGGTGGGAGACAACGCTGGAAGTGGGACCTTGATGTGATCGGGATAATCGGCGTAAAACCTGAGCTGTTGCTGCCATGGTGTCGAGACGAAACGCAAAGCACTGTGAAGTCTAAAACATCGAGAGAATTAATATTATTATCCTACGCTATTACATTTCTTTTTGCGTGATAAATGATGATTATGTAAGCCTCTCCGTCTATCTTGATAAGAGGTTAATATTCAAATATTTCACCATATAAACCCACTAGGAGTTTGTGCCAGATCACGTTTAAATTGACGTTGAAATAACCTTAAAGACTGTCCCCGATCGCGAAATTTGAAAATTACAAAAAGATTCGAGCGCGAGACCAACTCCGAGTAGTGGATGCAGTACCTCTGCTGATGTTTTCTGTGAAGACACCGGACGACTATAGATCTAGTGCCGAATCGCACAGAACCACAGACGATCGCGCGTGCCAACCCGTTACGTAAGCTCAACGTAGTTCGTATCATATCTATCGGGATTCTCGACGGTGTCACGAGCTGATCCGGAAGCCCTCGATGAGTCCGAAATGAATCTAAAACGGATCCACTCGCCTGACGAGGTGACGGTGACGATGATCTCGATGGTCCGTCAACAAATTCGACGTAAATGCGAAACGGTACCAGATGACGGACGATGTTAAATGCCGAGCCGAGACGAGAGGTCGTCGGCAAGGTCACGTGGTTCCACGCATCGGGTCGGAGGTGCTGCCTGTGCAGTGAAGATGATTGAGAAAAGTGGAGTCAGCAAAATTAACAGGCGTTCGGGAGAACAGCCGACGATGTTCTCTGAATGTTTTTTTTTTTAACAGTGTCGATATTTTAGTACAGACGGATATGGGAATAGAACTAGGTATGAATCTATCGATTTTGTTTTGACGATAGAAACTCGAGTTGTTCGAATAACTAATACAAAGCATCTAAGAATTAAATGATGTTATACTATATCGATAACAAATCGATATTTTTAAAAATTAGGAAAAGTTTATTTGTATGTACATACACATTCTTCTTCTCTTCATCGACAAATTCTTTCGAAATTAATTTGTATTTACATTATAGATTTTTCCTTCGTTTCATGCAGTGACTTATTATTATATACCAATTCCGGCCCTGGTAAAAAAATTTTCTGAAATAGTTTTTTTGGAACATTTTTCAGCAAAATTTCAATGAAAATTCAGCATAATTTTAACACAATTTCGGGATAATTTCAACAAAATTTATTTGAACTTGGAAACAATAGTTATTTGTGTAACAAGTGCAGGAAGTTGAGACTTGGACACGAGTGCGGAGTGGACGCATGAGCCGAAGGCGAGTGCGATCACCCGCACTCGTGTCCAATTCTCAACCCGCACGTGTTACACACCCTATTTTATATTACAAAGTGCGTAGAAAGTGGCCCATTGCGTGCGCGTCATCTGTGCGACGGATGGCCGATTCCGCACACGCGAGAGATTTCTCACTCGAAGCCGTGCGGGAATGAGATATTTACGCCTTCGCCTTCGGCTCGTGCGTCCACTCCGCACTCGTGTCCAATTCTCAACTTCCCGCACTTGTTACACAAATAACTATTACGAATATTTTCATCAAAATTTATTTACATTCGATAAAAACATTTGAAAATATGCAATTTGTTTAATAAAAAAATGTAGCCGATTTTCATTATAATATTCCTATTACTAATAAACAATAATATATTGTAATGCGTAAGAACGCAGAGAGAATAACTTTATTAAAAGAAACTTTTTTTGAAAGTAAAAGTAAATAGTTTGTAATTGAATTGAACCTTTTTTATATTTAAAAAAATCTTGAATATAAAAAAGTGTGCAAATTGGGAATTTGCACATTATTGCTTTTTATTATGCTCACAAAGCTCCTCTATGAGGAAGTTTATTTTATTTAATGCATAATTATTAGTATTTATTAAATTGCTCATAAAGGAAGCTTTTATGAGCACAATAAAAAAGCAATGTGCATTTTTGACAAAAAATTTTTGATTTACAAAAAACACGTACTGATCGATTTTCTCCAAAATTTTTTGTAAAAAACTCATCGATTCCACAACTTTTAAGCCTAAATTTATAATGAGATAATCACGGGATCTATTTTTTTTTATTTTTTAATTTCCATCTTTTATTTATCCGTGCTGAAAAATATTTGAAAAGAAAAAATAATTTACACAGGAACTACTATTAATAATTATCTGAGACATAGTGATTACTAAATAGTTTACAAATTGATTTCAGGAAAAAATACAGTTGAATTAAAGCGTTTATTATGCTTAATAAATTTTTTTTATTAAAAGTAGCGTTTATTTTCTTAAACGTTTAAATATTTTAAAAATTCGAGATTAAACAGATGATGAAAATTGTTTAAATCTCAAAGTGCCTTCTCCGTCTGGAATTACACAATGATATTTTTGCGTTCCTGTTATTGTCTTAGCTGTAATATATCGCTTGTCTAATGATTCTTTGCTCTGAATATAATCTTCGTTAGAGAAGAATTGCGCATATTCTTCCAATTTTACCATACTAAGTGTACGCTACCCAGTGTACTAAGAGAGAGAGAGAGAGAGACATCAATGAGAGAGGGAGAGAGGGGGAGAGAGAGAGAGAGAGAGAGGGGGGTGAAAGAGAGAGGGGGGAGAGAGGGGGGAGAGAGAGGGGAGAGAGAGAGAGAGAGAGAGAGAGAGAGAGAGAGAGAGAGAGAGAGAGAGAGAGAGAGAGAGAGAGAGAGAGAGAGAGAGAGAGAGAGAGAGAGAGAGAGAGATGAGAAGAGAGAGAGAGAGAGGGAGAGAGAGAGAGAGAGAGAGAGAGAGAGAGAGAGAGAGAGAGAGAGAGAGAGAGAGAGAGAGGAATAAATGGGTGCATGCAAATTACATACATAGAGAAAGGAATAATAATACGAGAGATATCTGTCCTTGTCTAACGAGGCATCTGTACGACATATCTGTCAAAGCTCGTTCTTCGAAACGGCTTCATAGATCGCAAAATCCTTTTACAGGAGTAAAGTTTAGGTACTAATGAAGGGTGGGATTGTAAAATAATTAGTAATAATAATTGAAAAAAAAATGTAAAAATGCCTAACGAGATATCTGTACCACATGGGCCCGATTCTCTAACGAGAAACATATGCGCAAACACTGCTCTAACAGAAAGGCTGCAAATTGATTGGCTGTCGCACAGTTTTTAGCCAATAAGCTTGCAGCTTTTCTGTTAAAGCAGAGTTTACGCATACGTTTGTAGATAGAAAATCGGGCGCCATATCTGTCAAAGCTCGTTTTTTGAAACGGTTTCATAGATCGCAAAATCCTTTTACAGGAGTAAAGTTTAGGTACTAATGAAGGGTGGGATTGTAAAATAATTAGTAATAATTAAAAAAAATGTAAAAATGCCTAACGAGAGAGATATCTGTATCATATATCTGTCCCTGGTTCGATTGCTGTGTACGAACCAGACAATGTAGCCAACCGCCCAACCCCGAAACTGCCCACAGCTGCGTGCGCCATCGCGCCATCTCTCGCAAGATCCGTGAACTACTGCTGTGACATGATTGCTGCTCTGCGTGAATATTTTTGTGAAAAATATACACGATCGTTTCAAAGCTCTCATTTTTATTCCAGGCTTTCAATCTCAATTTCAAAGGTACGTTATTGTTTGTGCACGTCTTCTGAAGAGTGGGAAAGTTTCATTTCGTACATATTACTTATACAACTGTTTATATTAGAAAATAAGGTTATGAGGTGACAGCATTTAAAATTTTTTTTCAATTATTGCTAATTATTTGACAATCCCACCCTTCATTAGTACCTCTACTTTACTCCTGTAAAAGGATTTTGCGATCTGTAAAGCCGTTTCAAAATGAGACCTTTGAAATGTAATTGTCGGTAATTTGGACGGCTTTAGCATCCCCTTAACGCTAGTAAAATTTTTTCTTTTTTTTACGAACGCAATTTGATTGTCTTTTTACAAAGTTGTGATTGAAAATCAGAGATTGTACACAATTGACTAGTTTTACATAATTATTTTCTATAGAGAATTGGCTGGTGGACTCCACAACAAAAACAGATTTATGTCTTATGCTTATAATAATACATATGTATGTGCAAGTACAGCCTATATTTAATTATACAACAGTAGATCTATTTAATTGAAGAATGTGGAAGCCACCAGCCAATATAAAATTTAGATTTTGGAATATATCGCATATATATTCCATAGAATATATCAAAGATTTTATATGTGAGGAATCCTTGAATGATCCTTGACCGGATCAATATGTATTGTGATAAAAAGCTGTTTATTAACCAAAAATGTTCATTAACCAAATAAGAAAAATGTTATTATATATTAATATAATATATATAGAAAAATATAATAGTTTCAACATGTTTTGAGTGCAAATTATATCTAATAAAATGATTATTCAATATATATTTATATTTGTCCCTTTCCTACGCAAAAACATGTATGTCCTTTGCACATACTAATTCCAGAAAAGGTTTTTAAATTAATTTCAAGCAAAAGCAAATAAAACAGTTTGTTTTCGCTTAGAATTAATTTAAAAACCTTTTCTGGAATTAGTATGTACAAAAGGCAAATTATAAATTAATTAATATACAATAAAATGTAAGAGAACGGTTACACTGCAGTTATATAACAATAATGCTTTACATTATATTACTGCTATATAAATGTTATATAGCACCGCTATATTTATATTATATAACTGCAATAATCCATGAGTGGGAAATTACAACTAACGTGTGCATAACTGTTATGATCGTGTTATATAGCGTGTTACATTTCGTTATATACTGGCAATATAATCGTTATATATCTGTGTTTGCTGGGTTACTTACACTCATTATCTTTCACACCGAATTACATCAAATATATACAACTGAATTCCTTTGTTCTAAAATCATCGGAATAACATTTTAATATAAAGACTTCTTCGATTTTTTTGTTAAGGTAGTTAGTCCGTAAACTCATTTTTTGGGAAACCTCATAAAATTTGAACAGTATATTAATGTAAACACACCCGTGCAATTAGAAAAAAAATTGATCGTATCGAAGCTGAGATAATTGAAATCAAAGTTAGTACTTTTTACATGTATCACAGGTACAAAAACGGCTTCCGACACCACGTTTCTAATTGTAGCGATCAAACTACTCTGGCAACTTTTATGAAAAACAAGAAGACGATAGAAGAGACTTGTAAAAATACATTTATAAAAATACAAGACCTTTGAGCGTTTAGTTTCGAAGTAATTGATACTTAAGGGTCGACAGGAGACGCATTGGAGACCCCGCGGCAAGCCGTGAACTACGAATCGTAAAATCCGTATTATTACGGCCAAAATACGGCTTACGATTCGTTTCGATTTTACGATTCGTAGTTCACGGCTTGCCGCGGGGTCTCCACCGTGTCTTGATCAGCTGCTCCTGTCGACTTAAAGCACACAATTTCTGATACTAGCGGTGGACGCATATGACAGCTAACATTTGAAGTTAGCTTTGAAGTGAACCTAATCTAATAACACACATTAGTTTCTATATATGTACTACATAAATATGAGATTCTTACACACACATGCATAACGCGGACAATCCTAGCCAAATACTACATGTCATTTGTCTGTCATTAACTTTTTGACAGTATTGTCACGGACTAACTAGCTTAATTGTCTTATGCAGTTTGAAGCAATACTATAAACTGAAATTGTCTGAAAAATATATAGCTTTCTCGCTCCGTTTTTTATACAATTGCATTTAATCATTGTTATTTTTATGTTTGCAGCTATATTGTAATTAATGTATATATTTACAAGTGAATATATGTTATAAAATCTTTTTAAAATATATATTTTATGTATTTTAAGACAAGAAATCTACTCGAAAAAATTGTTTTGTTTTTGTTGCGTGTATATGGTTTCGCACTGAGCGCATCGATAATTCCGAGGGGCGATAACGAGGGCGATAATGTTTTTGTTTCGTACGTGATATGTGCGTTGGCGCCGCGTCTCGTCAGTCTCGTCTAGCGTGCGTTAACGTTTAGTCGATTCGTACATTCGCGTCTCTTTACTTATATATTAGCGTCTCGTCGTGTAATCCATTAAAAGTATAAGTTCTTTTGTATTCTTTCGTTTATTGCGCGGTGTATGGAAAGCTCTGCTGTTTTTGTGCGAAGAGCGAGCGTTTTTTGGAAAACTTGTCGCTTCAGTTTTTTTATTTGGAAATAGAAAAGCCACACCTTTATTTTTATTCATAAGATACAAGTTATTATTCGCTTTAGAATCAACACAATCAGCATTGGATAAAAAACAGAGATTCTTTATCTTTTTCCTCTTTATCAATAAATATTATTAAAGCATGATGTGTTATATTATAAATTTATAGAACAATCTTTGTTTCCACCTAAGTAATGATAGAATAAATCTAAAAATCTATGTTTAATATAATATGTCATATATTATATTCAATATATTATAAAAGAAAAAGTTAAAAATATTACATCTCTTAATTAAAGTTACAATATAGATAATTATAAGCAGAATAGAAATAATAAAAATTGTTACAATTTAAACATTTACATTTAAACAAATGTTTAAAACATGTTTTTATTTTTTAGATATATATTTGTTTACAAATTGATATTAGGTATATATTTTTGAAAGTTTAATAGAAATTTTAAAGGTTAAAGGAAAAGGGTATAGGGGGATAAGCATGTAAAAATTGCCCCCGCAAGTATGAAGTTGATATTGGCGTCGTAAGTTAGTACCCATGTGACCTTAAACTCCTGCAAATATTGACCTTGAAATTATATTTTTGAAAGAGTTATGGAGGAAAAAAGAAAAAAAAAAACAAAAAATTTCTTTCTTGAAAACGGCTCGACCAATTTTTATGAAAAAAATATATCTTGTAGGTATCAATAATGGTGTTTAAAAGAAAATATTTTGTAATTTTTGAACAAATAATAGAGCTAAAAAAAATTTTTGAATTTTTCAAACAATTTTTTTTTGTGTTCCTTTAGAGTGACACCTTTAATTTTTTTGCAAAAACATTGTACTAGTATCTATTTTAACATATAATTTTCCTAGATAAAAAATATAGTTTTGGAGTAAAAAATGAAAATCATGATCGTGTCACCTAATGCTCAAAGTAACGCCTTGTAGCGCCGGTCAAGGCATAAAGGCGCTTTGTTATTGAATGGCATATTTTGTTAGAAAAGCTTTGGCTTATTATTTATTACTTGTTTATCACATTTTTTTAAGGCTTTAATTACAATTTTTTAATTATTTTATATATGTTTTAAATATGTTTATTCAATAATGGGTATTCTTCTGTTGAATATATACAATGATTTCATTTACATTTCTATAATATTCATTTGACGGAGCAACATCTGGAATCAGAAAAGTAATGCAAAATTTTAATTCATAGAAACTGCAAAAATCGCATCTCATAATTATAAATGCTAACATACCAGCAGATTTTTCATAATGTTGCATCAGGTACTATTCGTGCAACTTTTGAATTCCAGATACTGAGACACTTTACCCATGCAATAGCCCCATTATAATCAGCAATATTTTTGTACAATTTCACACAGCACGCCTATTGAGCATCAGGTGACACGATCATGATGACATATATAAAATAATTAAAGAATTGTAATTAAAGCCTTAAAAAAATGTGATAAACAAGTAATAAATAATAAGCCAAAGCTTTTCTAACAAAATATGCCCTTTCAATAACAAAGCGCCTTTATGCCTTGACCGGCGCTACAAGGCGTTACTTTGAGCATCAGGTGACACGATCATGATTTTCATTTTTTTACTCCAAAACTATATTTTTTAAAAATCTGGGAAAATTATATGTTAAAATAGATACTAGTACAATGTTTTTGCAAAAAAAATTAAAGGTGTCACTCTAAAGGAACACAACAAAAAATTGTTTGAAAAATTAAAAAAAATTTTTCAGCTCTATTATTTGTTCAAAAATTACAAAATATTTTCTTTTAAACACCATTATTGATACCTATAACATATATTTTTTTTATAAAAATTGGTCGAGCCGTTTTCGAGAAAAACATTTTGTTTTTTTTCTTTCTTCCTCCATAATTCCTTCAAAAATATAATTTCAAGGTCAATATTTGCAGGAGTTCAAGGTCACATGGGTACTAACTTACGACGCCAATATCAACTTCATACTTGCGGGGGCAATTTTTACATGCTTATCCCCCTATGCCCTTTATTTTTAGAATAACAATATTAATATAGTTCTTGTGTATGACGATAAAATTTATTTTTTTAAATATCAGTTTAAAAAAAAACAATTGTTATGTATAAGATAGTAAGACGCAAAAATAAAATTAAATAAGATGTCAATATAAAATTTATACTTTTATATGCTTTAGTTCTCATTTATAAACTAAAATAAAACTTATTTTATAAATTTCTTGAGTTTTATATTTATATTACGGTATAAATATCTATATATTATTGTATCTACATTATACATTGTATTATGTAATATAGATAAATATTTACATTACATTTATTCTAAATAAATTCTTTACAGTGATTTAATAGGATCCTTATTAGTATCAGTTAATTATTAGCAAAATTAAATCAATTATACAGATTTAAGTAGGAGGAGGGGATTTTACTGTTCCAACGGAAACTATTTTAAATCCGGCCAATAATCAGCGCGCAATTTACTAGTTTCGAAATATGTGTACTAAATACACACAGAAATATAATCTTCTACGAAGATCCAGCTTAATTAGACTGTAAATGGAGTTTCTTCTAAATTAATTTGTACATTACATCCATGTTTTATTATTAAAACGAAATCTAGAGAAAAAATATAGTAACACATAGAATATAACATATAATATAAAATATATCCCTGGTGAAAAAATGTCTCAAAATTTTTATATTATTAATCCAAAATTCTATAAAAATTTTCAGATTTTCTCAGAATGCTCAGAATTTTTCAGATTTTTCATATGTACGAATTAGAACGTTTTTCAGAAAAACTCAGACAAAATAATAATAAAATATTTCAGATTTTTCTCGCCAACACATCTTTGTAAAAATCTGAATAAATATGAGAAAGTATGGGTAATTTATCAGAAATTTGTATACATACAGATACTGAAATATTCTATAAATTCTCATCAAATTATTTCTAAAAAAGTATATAGATATCTGAGAAATTTCATATATATTTTTTAGAATTTTTCATAAGTCTCAATTCGTACAAAATTTCTGAGAAGATATAAGAAATTTTTTCATCAGGGCTATTCAGTTGGTGCAAAAATAATTGCGGTTTTTAATTTTCAACTTCAAATGTGAATATCTCAGCTCATTGAATGGTCTACGTTAAGTATTTGTGCAACTTCTCTAGTAGTTTTCAGTGAATCCGCATCGATAGGTAATGGCTTTCAATTGATGAACATTATCAACAGCTTCAGGTCGATCACTTCCCGCTTCATCTTCTAAACTTTTGTGGAGCTAATGGTATCTATATACGTTCCTTGACGGTCTTTTGGCCGAATGCCTGGTTGATATTGCGTGCAGTTTCTGAAGCTTTTTACGACCCAATTTGAACTCATGCAAGAAAACCGTACAAGAAAATCGTACGAATTGCTCCTTTTTCATCTTCAATTTGATAGTTCTTAATAACTTCATATATACGCTAGGAAGGACAATAGCACTAGCATAAATGAATACAGGGAAGTCAGAACTTTAAAGTGGTATACCATGTGACTATAATAAGACACAACTTCATGTCGAAATACAGAACTGAAATTTAAAATCAAAGTGATAGAAACTGCAATTATTTTTGCACCAACCTAATATATTATAAAAATAGTATAGAATATAATATATATATTGTGTATCTTTGTGGGTATGTGTTCATAAGCCTATGTGTTAGTAAAACGTTAGTAAAAAGAGATATCACGTTTTTTTAAAGAAGTACAAATCATCAAGTTTTTTATTTAAACATTTTAAACATGTATTAAGCAGTGTTTACATAATAATATGTTTAAAACAAAAGATACATACGTTTACATTTAAAACATATCCCGGACAGCACAATGTCCAAAATCGGGACATAAGACGTGTTTTAGACGTTTTTCAGATATCTTTTAGCAATCTTTTCGTAAGACGTATAAAAGATGTCTTTTAGATACCTTATGTTCCACTTTTAGACATGGGTGCTGTCTGGGATCCTAATATGTAAGAAAAATTATGTAAACGTGAGAAGCGCGCGTTTGGAGTCGAAATGTATCGCGGGTTTTGGAATGATAATGCATGGCTTCTTGTAAATGCGGATGATCAGAAACCAAAAGTTCTTGGGTTCAATCTCATGCAGCGTTCATTTTACATATTCTTCGTCTTAAGAGGAGGTTTTCCCCGATTAAGGAAAAGAGTGTTTAAAGACTAAAAAAGCACCATTATACATAGCATTCTTCTTTATCCTGTTGATGGCCGTTTGGGTTAATTAATTATTTGTCACTTGATGCCAAAACAAAATAATGATTTTAAACAAAATGACACTTACCGGTAGTAATTTATTATAAGAATGATCTGATTCTATGCAATGACTTAATCTGGATAGGTGACAACGTACCTCCTATAAAATTAATTGAAAAGTCAGTGAAAACTTCAAATGGGAATAAAATGCATATAAAACAGGTAAGTTAATTGTCAGAAATCGTATACCTCAGAAAGTGATGGTACAGCATTTTGTTTGAGTTTTTTTTTGCCATCTTCTCTTATTTTCTCAAACTCAGACTGAGCGAAATGCAACTAGATATAAACAAAAACAAAACAAAAAACATGTAAATTTCTATTCTTTATTTATAATAAGGAACTTATGTAAGTAACAGGAAATATCAAATTCAATTAACCTCACATACAGCAGATGATTGAGATATTCTTATATTCCCTAAATTTTGCCTCCACTTAGTCTTTAAGATACTATCCGTTGGAAAAATCCGAAGAATGAGATCATGACCATACTTAGTTGAGCATCCAGGTATACAACATTTGTTGTATCCCATAATTTCACAGATCCAAAGATTACATTTATAGCGTTTTCTATAGAGGCTGCGTCCCGATATTCACTACCAGTGCACACATGTTTAAAAGATGTCTTTAAGCCAGTGGCACACGGTGCATGTTTTCCTGCTGGATCGCTTGCAATCTAGTAAATTACTATAATTGCACCACTCAGCACTCAAGATTTCTGGTAATTTACTAGATCGCAAGCAATCCAGCAGGAAAACATGCTCCGTGTGCTGCTGGCTATAAGATGTCTTTTAGACATGCGCGCTATCTGGGTAGTGTCCACTAGTGTACGTACATACATACACTGATAGTGAGTGTAAATGTTTTCCAAGGGACATTTAGTAAAATTTAAAAAAATCTGAAACTTTGCATAGTAATTTCCATAGTAAAAGTAATTGCATAGTAAAAAAAAATAGAGTAATAGGTTCTAATAATAAAATAATTTTTTGTTTGGGCTAAAAAATGGTTTTAGGGGTGAAAATACCCCCTTGAAAAAAAAAAACAATTTTTACATTTCTCGCTGTTTAATGACGGCTTATTTTTTTTCTCTTCTTCGAAAGTTCTCTGCAAGACATTACATAATATAATTTTAAATGTTGTTTTCTATAAATTGTTTATTCTTACAATTAAATTATTAAAATTATTAAAATATTATTTATTCTATGTAATTGTTACAATAATAATATATTGTTCAAAGAAATATTAAAAACAAAAACAAAAACAAAAAAAAAAAAACAAAATCAAAACAAAGAATAACATGTGTCAATTATAGTAGTATAAGTATTTGTTATATGTCGAGAAAAATAAATCGTTTCACATATTCAATAATATATAAAATAATTCATTTAAATGTTAATTAATTAAAAAAAATGTTACATAGTATTTTATTTGTTATCGTAAGTAATTATACTTACACAGCGTTTTGAAGAATAAAGAAGCAGTATAAATTCAAGAGCAAAGTTGTTTCTTAATAAACGCTTTAATAAAACGGCTTTTTAAAAGGTAGACTAGAACAAATACAGACGCGCGCGTAGCGCGCACCATTTATTTAATTATATATACATATATTAAACTTTTTTTAGATCCTCAGGGGTGTGCGTATTTCAATTTTGTATTTTAACTCGAAAGCGGTTCATCGTTAAAAAAAACGCAAGAGGAAGTCTTTATAGAGTTTTAGTTCCTAATTAAAAAAATTGTTAAACAAAAAAAACCCAGTGGCGTACTATTTTCTCATTTTCTTCATTAAAAAACTTAATATATATGATTACCCATTTGCACGCCTCTGACGGATCTAAAAATGTTTCATCGGTTCACTGGAAAATGGTTTTTAATCAACATGTACGCGTACCAATATTGAATATCTCTAAATGTTTTCCAGATTTTCGAAATTTTCATATTTTTTTCACAATTTTGACATTGTATTTTAAAAACGAAGCAATTTAGGGCATGTGTTTATATATAGGACCTTTTCTTCCTAAAATAAGCCACGGAAAGTGAATAATTGAAACAATAGTGAATAAATAGGAAAAATAAAAAATTAAAAGAAGTAAAGATTAAAATTGATAGTTGATTATAGGTTAATAGTATATATAATAATAAATGGTATCAGTAATAGATATGGCGCCGCGATAATCGGGAACCTGTTCGTTTGCCAAATCGGCGATTCGCGGATATGAGCTTTATCGTTATCGTGCCGCTGATAAGAAGAAAACAGACGCGCGTTACAGTTTTATTCGCATTACCGATTGCTCGTGCTGTATTTGGGATTCCGATGTGGCACCTGTGGCACACGCGCGCGTAACAATTCGCTTGAAGAAATACGTAACGCGTTGCGATATGTCTCATAATTTACGTAGTACAGTTTCGATCAACGCTTGTAAGAAGTCGAATGAGCGATCGATATAGATAGAGCGCAAATCTAAAAAAAAGATATCCGAAAAGAGATGTTCGATTTTAATCACGATATAGTGTGTGTACATGTATGTATTTCTGTGTGTTAAATATTTTGTTATTTAATAAAATGAAGTTTCGTGCATCGTTGCTGTTTGTTCTGACGGTGAATCTATACCTCATGAAGATATGTCTGAGTGTCGATACGAAAATGTTGAGCTTGTGCACGTCTCAAAGTACTTGTGAGAATTGTTTAGAAGCGAGTTTGGCTTGCGCCTGGTGCAGTGATTGGGTAAATGTTTCATATTTTGAGAATGTTATAGCATCGAAGTTTCTATTAACACGTTGAATACCGTAGTGGTCACTCGTTTAAAATACATTCAGCGAGATTTTGTATAATAACTTGCGTATTGTCTCAATGAAACAACTTTACTTTATCGTCGTAATAGTGGATATTAACATTAATAACATTGATAACATTGACATGTTAATAAACTAATACCATACATTTTTAACAAATCTATTAATAAATAAGTAAAATGTATATACATGAGATAAGACAAAATGACGGGAGTCTTAGTATCAAAGATAAAGCATTTTTGAAAAAAAGTTGAAACAAAAGTTACCTACATTTTTTTCAGCGAAGAAATATGATACAAGCAAAAAATTTTCATAGCATGCGATTTAATGAGATATCAGCGTCATTGATATTTCTTTTAATTAGATAAATATAATTTTTTGTATATTTTACTCATACAAATTGTATACATCTTTACGTTTTTTTACATTAATTCTTTCATTTCATTATTTATTGTCTTATCATTTCATCTCATTCATCTGTCCTTATATTGGTGCATTAAAATATTGAAGTAAAGTCATTGAGATACTTATTATGAATACTTTATTAATGCTTTATTATGAATACTTTATGATATTTTATATTTTTTATGTCAAAATATATGTAGGAATAAGATAAATCGTAAACTATTGCTTCTTATTGTTAGTTAATGTCAGACTTTATTTATGAAAACACTTCATTTCCGACTTGAGGTCCTCGCATCTTTTTCTCACTCTGCGTACACTCTTTAATATAGTATTCCTTCTAATTAACTTTGCGAAATTAAGCGATTGTTGTATAACGTTCAACATGTTAAGTTTTTCTTGAAGCTTCGAAACACGGGATAATTTAATTCATTGAGACGCGTAACCACAACATGACTTGCTTGTTTTTCCGCAATTGTACTTTAGTCATACTCAAATTCCACGTACGGCAAACCGAGGTGCAACGTGCCTGAGCGTCTGCGGGCGTTTGGCTGTCCGAATGTGGAAATACGCGCGGCCCCACCGGGATCACTTCGGGTGTTGACGAACATGGATTTCCAGGATGTCTCCAATGACCGTACGGTACAGCCGGTGCAGCTGAGACCGCAGAAGCTGCGACTCAGGATGAGACCGCGTTCCAACCAAGTGGTGACGCTTCAATATAGACCGGCTAAGTAAAGATCTCAATTAATATAAGTATAATAAAGTAGTGAAAACTCTCGTTATTGATACCATCGATAGGGAGCCAGTTAATAAATAATGAGTACGCGTTTGTAAAGTAATTTTATTTCTTTACTCCTGTGACATTGGATAAATTAATTGCATTAAAGGGTGTATAAGGAGAGTAGGAAATGTTAAGAATTGCATAAAAAAGACATAAACTCTTTTATAAATAATGTTAGGTTGTGAATCTTTCATCGGTTAGTCTTTGAAAATTTTAGACAAAGTTCAAGATTGTTTAATGTCATTTTTATGTCACAGTAAAAGTTTTATCGTAATTCACGTAATTTTCTATGTGTATATATAGCGAAGCTTGAAGCTACTTGAGACGTACTTGAGACATGACATTAAAAGAAATCTACTTATTGTATTTTGTGCTTAGTTTTCGTTGTCTTACTTAAGGAGGCTCTTACCTCGATCATAAAACGACAGATCTTTATGAAATTAAATTATGTTGTAAAGTGAACCACAACGAACCGATGCCCAAAACTTTAGCATAGGTTGACGATAAAAAATTTTAAAAATATCAGTATTGAAATTCGCATTTTTAACACAGGGCATATGGTAAACACTAAAATTTTTACCGGAAGTGATGTGTATTTTCTTGGCAAGTTTGCGAGCCAGGTAAACAAAAAACTAAGGAATTGTAGTTAAAATAATAATCTTTCTAATGATAAGAAGAAAACTTGGTGTTGACGATGAGTTATAAAAGATATTGTAGTTTTAATATGACGTACGACAGGTTAGGCGAATGATCTTCCGAATGTCAAAATTGCGCGAAGTTTCTTTCTAACCTCACTTGCACATGTCTTTTCTCTGCGCTGTATGGTAGCGGCATAATTATTCTCTCGCGCATTGACAACCTTTATTTTCGAGAATTTTCTTTTCATTTTCCCTCTCAGCATTCTCACGTTATATCTTTCTTTTGGCTCCATCTCTTCATCGCATCAATCGCTACAACGCTACACGGCTACACCTCACTTAGCTGCAGACTGCTACAGATGACGTTGTAACACGCGCATGTTATTATCCTGCTCTTTAGCACTGACGTAGGCAACTGACTTATTGTATAAATTTTAATATTTACACTAATAGAACATATAACTTACTCTTACACTATGTAAAAATCATTATTTATTTTTTTATTTAATTTTCCGATAATTTTATAATCAATTATTAATGATAATTTTTCGGTTGCTACATTGATTAGAGCAGCCGGGTAAGAGCCTCCTTAAGTAAATTTTGATTAACCTTCGTGGTCATTAGGGGTCAGCATGACCCCATAAATTTTTTAAAGCAGAATTACACTAACAATATTACACTTACTTTGCGATATTTTTTCAATACGTTAATATTAAATAATTAAAAAAAATAATATTGCGGCAGGTTTTACAACATTCAGTAATTTTTTCAGATCAAAATAATAAAAACTGTAAAAATGGCAGCCGAGAGATTAAAGTCGCTGGGGTCGTTTTGACCCCGGTGTGACCATTATGAAACTGTAGATAAGTGTGAGCACGAAGGGTTAAATAGACATTTTGATATCGGTTTATTATTGTGACTTTACTGTGGTGCAAATTTTAATATTGCAAGAAAACTACCTGGTTATATTTTTCGAATCTTTGAAGGTACTTTTAGTATGATATTCTTTATACATTAAACATAAATTCATCCAGTTCTTAACATTTTTAATAGTTACTTTTGTTATAGATAATTAATAATTAATACGCAGTATATAAGTTTACATCCATTAAAAAATTTTGAAATTTATTAAAAATACTCTTAAAAACTAACTGGTAAAAACATTTTAAAAGATTTACATGTTAACATTAGTTGTAAAAAGACTTATGTTTTAAATTTTATGCGAGTTTATTTCTGATTCTCCTTTTCAACCTCCTTAATTGCATTACTAATGAGTGCGGCTCATGCAAGCGCGAAAGATTGCATTTCTGGATTGCGTAGGAAGTTGTCATCCCACATAATTCCAGAATCGTGCGTCCTTCGTCATTATCTAACGCCACTGATCTCAATCATCGACAATGTTACATTACTCCTAAACGGCAAAATAAATAATGTGGATAATATAAAACTGACACTATTTTTACTAAAATTAATTAATTTTATTGCTATATAGCAATAGCTATATAGAAAGCAATCCAAGGCTTACGATTAGGTAGCATGTAGTACTTAAGTGAAACACACATACATGTCAAATCACCAGCGAAAAAAATCATCAGTGAGAAAATTGTAGTAAGATAACAACGAGAAATTTGCAGTTTTTGATATTATGTATCTATATATATAAGTACCGTTGTATGTATGTATGAATGTATGTATGTATGTATGTATGTATGTATGTATGTATGTATGTATGTATGTATATGTATGTCTGACCGCGAACTACTCATTCGTTAGTGGACCGAATTTTTATCAAGGGTACATGAAATAGGGGTAGAATTTCCCGGGGAGTGCCATAAAGTATATATTATTTTGCTACCGATTTTTTGGAAACCGATTTTTCTAATTTTTTTAATTTTTCGGGAAATAATCGACCGAATTTAAAAGAATTATATATGAAACAAAGGTAGAATTTTCCGGGGAGTGCTATAAAGTGTATAATTTTTCGTTACCGATCTTTTTGGACACCAGTTACAAAATTTTTCCAATTTTTTGGAAATTAATTGACCGAATCTTAAAAAATTATATGAAGTAGGGGTAGAACTTCCCGGGGATTGCCATAAAATGTATAATTTTTCGTTACCAATCTTTGGGGAAATCGGTATCAGAAAATTCTCCAATTTTTCGGAAATTAATTGACCAAATCTCAAACAATTACATATAAAATAAAGGTAGAATTTCCCCGGGATTGCTATAAAGTGTACAATTTTTTGTTACCGATTTTTTTGGGAACCGGTTACAAATTTTTTTCAATTTTTCGGAAATTAATTGACCAAATCTTAAAAAATTATATATGAAATAGGAGTCGTGTCAAAATTTTTTTAATTTTTGGAGGATGTTTAATTTTTTATTAATGGAAATAATTTTTCATTAATGAATTGATTTTCTTGAAACCGGTTACAAAGTTTTTCCAATTTTTTTAAAAAGTTTCCGATTTTTGTTTAAAAACATGTACGTGATTGTTCTAATTTCCTCAAATTTTGAGATATTAGCTGAATTTTTTTAGAAATAATTTTTCGTTATTTTCTTAAAAACAATGCCCAAATTTTTCTAATTTTTCGGGGATGGCAAAGACGTGTATAATTTTTCATAATCAATTTTTTGGAAACCGGTTTCAAAATTTTCTAATTTTTTGAGGATGGCTACGATGAGTTTATAGAAAAATTGCTAATAATAAAGGGGTTTCCGATTTCTGCTCCAATTTCCGTAAATTTTGAGATATCAAGCTGAATTTTTTTTATGGATAATTTTTCGTTGCCGATTTTTGTGGAAACCGGTTACAAAATTTTTCAAATTTCTCGGGAGTTAATTGATCGAATTTTAAAGAATTGTATATGAAATAAAGGTAGAATTTCCTGGGGTTTGCTATAAAATGTATAATTTTTTGTTACCGATCTTTTGGGAAACCGGTTACGAAATTTTTTCAATTTTTCGGGAGTTAATTGATCGAATTTTAAAGAATTGTATATGAAATAAAGGTAGAATTTTCTGGGGTTTGCTATAAAGTGTATAATTTTTTGTTACCAATCTTTTGGGAAACCGGTTACAAAATTTTTTTAATTTTTCGGGAATTAATTGACCGAATCTTAAAGAATTACATATAAAATAGAGGTAAAATTTCCCGGGGATTGATATAAAGTGTATAATTTTTTGTTACCGATTTTTTTGGGAACCGGTTACAAAATTTTTCCAATTTTTTGGGAATTAATTGACCAAATCTTAAAGAATTATATATGAAATAAGAGTCGTGTCAAAATTTTTTTAATTTTTGGAGGATAAGTTTAATTTCTTATTAATGGATAATTTTTCATTAAGAATTGATTTTCTTGAAACCAATGCCAAAATTTTTCTAATTTTTTGATGGTTTCGAAAAGAGAAAATAAAATGGAAAAAATGAAAGAGAGTTAATAATATAACGGGTCTTGTAAAATTCGTAATTTATTGCATATCCCCGCAGGGTTCGCAATCTACTACCAATACTACCCTTCTCCTCTCACTTTAACTCTTTGGACCAACGGGTTAACGTCTCTTTCCGAAAAACGGAGCCCAGTTTTCTCCGCACAAGAGCCTATCTTGCACGGAGGGGCGCAGCTATCGGAAAAACATTCCATGCTTCATGGCTCTAGTGGACTCGAACCTGGTTCCTCAGATTACGAGTCTGGCGCTCTACCACTAGACCACACTGCCGCCCTACAGGATATTTTCTCAGTAAGTACAAAAAATTGTAGCAGATATTCTACTGAAAATTGTTAAACTTGGAAAAAAAATAGTGCCGTGCCATTTTTTCACTAAAAAAAACTTAATATGATTACCCATACGCATGCTCTTGGTAGATTTTAAAAACGAAGCAGTTTAGGGCATATGTTTATAGCACTTTTTTTTTCTAAAATAAGCCATAGAATATTCCCTTCAATTTTTTGACTTGCTCTGCCTCTCATCTTCTCCCTCTCCACTTCATCTCTCATATATCCAGGTGTCCTCCAATTTAATCCAAATACCCATCTGAGGTATCTCTCCTGTATACCTTCTACCTCATTCCTTTCTTTCCATCCCCATATTTCCGCTCCGTATCCCATCACTGTCCATATCAAGGTGTCATATAACCAGATCCTTCTTTTCCAATCCTTTTTTCACATTCTTTTTCCTATCCCCCAAACTTCCTTTATTACTCTCGCCGTCTTCCTTCTTTTCTCTCTAATGTGCGCTTCTTGTCCCCCATTTTCCTTCAGTGTATATCCAAGGTATTTGAATTCCTTAACTTCCTCTAATTTCTTTCCTTTCTATCTCTAGTCATACTTCTTCTTCCTTTTTCCACCCTTTCTGAATCTCATAACTTTTGTTTTCTCTATGCTCAATGTTAATCTCTTCCTATCCAAGTATCCCTCTAACCTGCTTATCATCGATCTCATGTCCTGTTCCTGCTCCGCCATCAAAGCTATATCATCCGCATACATTAAAGTGTAAATTTTCTCCCCCCTCAGCTTCACCCTCACACCTCCCCCCCATCCCCCTTCTTCATATAATCTTCCAAATCTGCGATTAATAAGGTAAAGAGTATCGGGCTTAATGGACATCCTTGCCTCACGCCCTTCGCCATCCAGAATGCTCCTCCACTCTCCTTGTATGATCTTGTATATCGATGACATAATCATTATCTCTCTATAATCCTTCACCTCTCGCCCTTCTCCTTTCTTTATTATTGGAATTATTTCCTTTTTCTTTCATTGTTCCGGCCAACCTTCCCCTCTCCAAACCCTTTTACATATTTCCCATATCCATTTCACCATTTCTTCTCCTCCAAATTTCCATGCTTTGTTAGGTATCCCATCATTGCCTATTGTGCTTTTCCTGTTTTCAATTTCTTTATTACATTTCTTACCGCCTCCAATTTTATTTCATCCTCTTCTTGCCTGTCCCTTCCCCCTTCCCCTTTCACTACTCTACTCTCCACCCCACCCATTAACTCCATGAAGTACTCCTTCCACTCTTCGAGCTTTATATCTTCGTTTATCCTCCTTCTTCTCTTTCTTACTCTGCCTATCAACTCCCATACTTTTCCTTCAATTTTCGCTTCCCCTATCTCTCTTATCATCCTATCCTTTTCCTCTTTTTTTTCTTTCTTTTGCACATCTCTCTGTATTCCCTCCTTTCTTCTCTGTACCTTTCCACCTCTTCTTTTCCTTTCCTCCACTTTCTTAATTTTCTCCTAACCTCTCCCTTTCTCTCCCTGCATTCTTCATCCCACCATCCTCTTCTGTTCTTGTTAGTCATTCTCCCGCTCTCATTTTCATTCTCCTCTATTACTTTTCTTATCTTCGACATTCCTTCTTCTATCTCTTCTTGTATCTCTCTTTTTCCCCTTTCTATCATCCCTAGTCTCTCTCTAAATTGTGTTCTTCCCTCCTCACTCCATATTCCTCTTCTCCTCATTCTTTCTCCTTCTCTCCTTTTCTGCTTTCCCTTTGGGTTGCCTCTCACCCAGATTACTAGCGGATGATGATCTGAGTCTACTCTTCTCCTACTTCCAGCCTTTCCACTTTTTCTCTAACCTCTTCATCTCCCATTACGTAATCTATAACCGTCTCACCTTTCTCTCCTGTGTATGTAAATTCCTCCTCTTCATCTCCTTTTACATTTCCATTTAATATCATCCATCCCCTTTCCTCGATAAATTCCAATAGCTTTCTACCGTCCCTATTTATTTTCTTGTCTTTTGATCTTTTCCCCCTTTCTTCTATTCTTCCTTCGTGCTCTTCTTCCCATCCGCCTTCCTCACCCGTTCTAGCGTTAAAGTCTCCACCTATTATAGTCCTTACCCCCATTTCCCCCTCCTCCGTCCAATCTTTCAAACCTTCTAGTTTCTTGTCCATATTATTTACATATATTCCTACTATTTTTCAAATTTCTTTCCCTATTCTTATCTTGCATTCGATCTTTTACCACTTATCTCTTCTATCCTTTTCCGTATTCCTACTAGCATGCCTCGCCCTGCCTTTTTTGTATTTCCTGGTCGCTATTTGCACTCTCCATCTAAATTCGTTTGGGACCTTTTCTTTCATTTTCTCCCATCCCCTCTCATCCAACCATGTCTCCATCATTATCACTACGTCCCATTCCTTTATCCCTTCCCAGAACTCCTTATCCTTGTTTGCTACACCCGCTACGTTCCAGAAGGCCACCTTCCACGTCTCATCCTCCCTCCTTTTTTTTCCTTTCCTTCTCTCCTCATCTTCCTTATCCTCCTCTCTGACCTTTCCTCCTACGTTCTCTTCTTCCTCCTTCTTTTTATCTTCATTGTCCTCCTCACCTTCTTGTTCTGCATTGTCTTCCACCTCTGCTTCTCTTATCTCATCCCTTATATCCTCATCTCCTCTCTTTCTCCTATTCCTTATGCCTTCTTCTTTCCTATCGTCTTTCCTTTCCTTATGACTTCCAAAAATTACTCCTCTCCTCTAACTTTCCTTTATCTTCGTTCCATTTTAGCTATTTGTTGTCCACCCACATCTTTTGGTAACCAATTGTAGTTTTCTTTCCTGCCTCTCTTTCCTCTTTTGCTCTCCTTCTTATTTCTTTCTGTATCTATCTTTCTATTTTAGAGAGGTCGTCATCCAAGAAGCTTTCATATTTCCTTCCTAACTCCTTTCTTTTTGTCATTATCTCTCTTTTGGCTTCCCAGTTCCTACATTTTATCATCGTCATTTTATTATCTCCGTATCCTACTTCTTGTACTTCCTCAATGGCCACATTTATTTTATTTATTTCTCCTATCATCTTCTCAATTTTCTCTTTTCTTTCTGTCTCGTTTCCTCTCGTCGCTTCTTTCACAATTATATTGTTTTTTCTCCTTCTTCTCTCCGTCTCATTTCTATATTCTTTTCTATCTCCTTCATTTTCCCTATTAAGTCTATTCCTTCATTTCCCTCTATTCCACTCAAGTCTACCTTCTCGAGACTTCTCCAGACTTTTTAATCTTTCCTCCACCGACTTTCTTTGCTTTTTCCATATTTCCTCTCTCCTTTTGAATTCTTCCTTTTTAACTTTTTTATTTTATTTTTTATCTCCTCTTTATCTTTTTTCTTTTCTTTTCCTGTTCCTCCATTTTCCTTAAAATTTCCTTAAACATCTCCTCTGCTGTCATGTTCTCTTTTCCTTCTTCTCCCTTTTTAATCTTGATTGGCGGCGATCTATTTACCTTCCTTACTGCGTTAAATTTCTCCAGTATTTCCTTTTCTGCTCTTGCAGTTTCCTCCTCAATTTCTCCTCTTCCTTTTTTGAATAAAATCTTTGAGTGAGCCTGCGCTATCTGTTCTCCCTCTTAACTTGGCTAGCTCCTCCGCCTTCGTTGGCCTGCCTTTTGTTTTCTTTCCACTATTGCCTTCTTTCTTCTCCTCCTTACCGCCTTGCTGCACACTCTCTGTTACTCTTTCCTTCTCTATCTCCATCCGCCACCTTTAACATTATCTATCTCTCTAGCTTTTGTATGCCAATGTTTACCGATATTTCCTATCCCTTCTAATATCCCTAGCCTGCCTCTCTCACCGCCCTGTTCTCCGTCTATACTCCGCGTGCTCCCTGCCCGCGGCCGCTCTCCTCACGCACGCTTTCCGCACTCTTTTCTCCCTCTATCCTTCCCTTTCACGACCTCCCTTCACTTCTTCGCGCACTCTCGCTCCTCCACTCTCTCCCCTTTACATGCACACCTCCACCAGACCTCTCCTAAGCTCTCACCACTACCAAAATGAGTTCGAATAACCACCACGTGTCACACTCTATCGTACCGGAAACGGTAGTCCTAATAACAAATAAATAGTCTCAGGTAAATTATTTTTCTTCTCTTATTTTAAAAATTATTAATTAATTGAATATAAATAACTTAATTATTGCAGTTAAAGGTGGTTTAAAAAATAATTATGTTAATGTTATATATACTTAGGGTTGTGTGGGGTGATGTGCAACACTTTTTTTCGTTGCTCGGAAAACATGTCCAAAAATCAAATTCTTGAATATATCATGGCTGTGTAATGTAGAGGAAGGAAAATACTAAAATTCTGCGTGATTAGATTTTCAAAATTTTAAATTTTTCCTAAAAATTTTTCGAGTTTTCAAAAAAACGTCTGTTTTAGTATTTTTAAATTTTCTTGGGGTGATGTGCAACACAGGTAAAATTAAGGTAAAAAATGCATGAATATCGACATTAATCGACTTAAATGTTAAATTTGAGCTTCTTAAATACAAATTAATCGAAATCTGGTGAACAAAAAATTTCACTGTGTGTAATCGACCTCTGACAAATGGAAATTTCACAAAAAAAAAACATTTTTTATTTAATTTTTTATTTATTTATCGCTTAAAAATTAATATAATGAAAGAAAAACGCTAAAAATTTTATTTTTCATCATCTGAATCGCAGTTATCACAAGTAAAATAGTTGCGCCCTTGCATGTCGACAGTGTTGCACATCACCCCAAACACGCTATTTTGCGCGGACTGGCGTGACACCAACACAATGTAAGGAAATCACAAAATTGCTTTGGATTATTAAACGCACTTGAAAAACTAACAATATAAAAATATTTACCTGTAAGATGACTAAAACCAATTCACGAAATCACTATGAATGTGAAAAGCAAAAAAAACTTTCAGCTCGAGAAATTTAACTCGCTTTTCGTACAGCAAACCAGGGTGCGTGCTATCTTGCGAGTCATTTATCTAAAACA